>NC_135749.1:41715000-42315000 GCF_041903045.1 Epinephelus lanceolatus
GTGTGAAAAGGTGAATGAGAGGCAACCAACACTTTGGATAGAAGCACTATGTAAATGCATTCAATCTAGTCCAGAGAGCAGCACAGACCTGCCCAAACTGAAAAAAGCTATTAGTTTTCAGCCACCCTCTTTTTCAGTGTTGCTTTTTTGACGTTGGAACATTGTGCTCAGGTAGAGACCCAGGTATTTACCTAGCTCATGGAAATGCACCTCATTCACTTTGTATTTATTGCCACTTTTCCACCATTGGCTTTGAATTCCCTTGATTGTGGAATCTAACGACAAAATGATTGCCGTCAGCTTAGGTAATCAAGATCATGTGATAGTTCCAGGTAAACCATGTATGTCGTTGCCTTGTGTCTTTGTCCATTTTGACTCTGATAAAGATAAATTTCTGTTTAAATGTGCTTGTGCAATTAAAGGCTGCAAACCACTGTGCCCCTCTTCTTTTCCCTTAAAATGTGTCAGTCTTGCTCTAAACTTTTTTTTTTTTTTTTTTTTAAATTGCATGCTTTCGTAATGTCAGAGTTTTTAACTGGGCTTAGGTGAAGGGTTAGATCACTAAAGAATATATATTTTTAGCCACCAGAAAATAATGACAAGAGGCCAAAGAAGGGGAAAACGGAGCAACACAAGGTAAGCACTGCTGTTAGCATTGCAACTCTCATTTTTATCTGATTTTCAGCATTGTCCAGGTATCCATGATGTGCTTTAACTCCATGTAGAAAGGAAAACCTGCTGAGCGATCAAGGAGCGAGGATGAAGATGATGAGGAGGAGGATAGTGATGGAGGTGACATGATGATGGTATGTTTGTCCTTCATAAAGCTATCTCTTCTCCTTCTCTGCTTTGGGTCAGTGTGCTAACTCTTCTCTGACGATGTAACCATCAGAGTGCTGAGGATATCATCGCAGAACAGGCCAAGCAGCAGGAAAATGATCCATTTGCTAACCTAAGCAAAAAGGAGAAGAAGAAGAAAAAGAAACAGGTAATCATTATATATGGTGTTGTCAATCGATTATATGCAAACTCTATAATTAATTTGACCTGTCAAAGTCATTAAGAGTACTGCTAAGCCTGTGACAGCAGTTGTGTAATGAAGTGATTCCCAGACTTTCTTGAACAGCCCCTCTCCCTTTTTGTAAGTTTTTCTCAGTCTCTCAGAAAAATGCTATGATTGCAGATAAATGAACTTAAAATTAACCAACCAGTTATTTGTATTTCTTTTGGGTTGTTTAAAAGTAAAATTAGCACAAAACATTTTTACTTCAAGACATCTCTTGAACTTACTCAGTACTTGGATGTTACAAGCTAAGTGTGTCACATCCTGTGTGCTTTTAATCACAGTTTTTCTTGACAATACACCGTCCTTGACTCAAAGTGAGTGTGTTTACATGGACATGGAGACCTGGGGGGTATTCCAGAAAGCGGGTTTAGTGAAAACTCTGAGTATGTTAACCTTTCATTTCCAGACAGAGAGGTAAGTCAAACTCTGAGTCAATCACCATGGCAACTGACTCTCTGAACCTAACCTGCTCGCTGGCAGGTTTTCTATAAGAAACCCTGAGTTCACCCTGTCTCCTCCCTACTGCTGAGCCTGAAGCAAGCTGTCAGACACACATGGGTTGTCCATATGTAGGAAATCCGGTTGATATTGAGGCAGAATTAATTTGCAATGCCTTAAGCCGGGAGAGGATCTTCAGAACCCGTTTAGATGTGTTGTCATTCCCCAATGAATATCTGTTTGAACGGTACCGTTTTTCATTAGCCTCAATCATTTACTTGCCATGTCATGGCAACATATGAGTCAGAACAGATTCAAGATTGAAGAAGTTTATTGTCATATGCACAGTAGAAAACTCAGCGGTTTGCACCGTACAATGAAATTTCTTATTGCCAGTCTCCTTCCACACAAGCCAATAATAAAAATTTGAATTAAATTTATATTTAAGAAAAACAAATAAAAACAGACATGGATGTAAACTGTTACTGCAACTTGATTGGTTTGCAGAAGCATACAACGGCGACACTATAATTCTAGTTCATGTAGACAGGGAAAATGATTAACACATATCCCGAATATGATCATAACTAGAATAAGCCTCATCAGCAGCTTCTTCAGTCCATGTAAATGCACTCAGTGCTGCAATTAAATGCCATGCTCGGTCTTGTGTTCCATACCACTGGACAAATACACCATCCTAAAGGCGCTTAGAACTCGTCCTGTTACTTCAGTGCTATGCATCTGTGCATTGCCTGACATATCGTGAGCAAATGATGTTCCCTGTAGCCAATCAGAACACGCTTCAGTGTCAGCCTCGGCTACAGCTACATTATGCGCAGCTTATGCGTGCGTGCGTGTATGTGTGTGTGTAGCCCCTTTTACACTGCCAGATTTTCCACGAATGTTGGGCCATTTTGCCGGCAAGCTGCAAGCATTTAGACACACAGAGCCGGATTGGCGAGTTGATCCGAGGTGCCCAATTTTCTGCCTCGTAGGGTAGTCATATTGGCAGAACCCTTTTAATTTAAAAAGACCGAGGCAGCCTCCCGCAACGGGGTTACACCCTGCCTTTCCGAAACCCCGCCTTTCCGAAAATAGACCTCCATTCTTCGTAATGGCGGGGTTTCCCATTTTTTCTAAAGGCCTCTCTATTCCGAATATTGGGGACAGTGCCCGCAGATCGTCAACAGGTGCCTCCAATCAGCCGCACACTCAATCACAGATCTGCTCCGACCAGCCTCCCCCAGCAACTACAGTTCCACTCGGCTTAATGTTGTCCTGGATAGGCCTACATTGTTTCTTCTAGCTGGTGATATGCTGTGATAAGGCTCTAAAATTGTAGCCGTGGGTATATGCTCATTATATCACAGTTAAGAAACAATCAGATTGACTGTTTGCACCTTTCCGTTTTATAAATGCGTACAACGTGTATTCCGGGAGTGGGGATTTCAGCACCACGGACAGCACGCATAAAAAGCATGCATAAAAAGACCTGACAAGCGTCTCCTTTTAAATGTGTTTGCTGCTAGCGAAATTATACCTAATAAATGATGACAGTGACATATTTTCAATAAAAAACAATGACTTGTGTTCATTTCAAGCTTTTGTAGCACAGCGAATTTCAGAATTGTGCAAGTGCGGCCAGAGAGCAGGCAGCAGTGTTTGATGCAGGAAACTTGATATGGACTTGAAAATCAGTTTCGGAGTGGGGGTGGTTCGGAACGGTGGTGTTTCGGAATGGAGGGCTGTCCCCCCGCAACGGGAGGGGCTGTTGAAGACTTGTGGGAGGAGCTGTTGATGACGCCGCACGTGCGAGCCATTGCCGGTGGATAAACAGGAAACAGCCGATAGCAGGAATTAGTGAGTAGCTAGTAGCAAGAGGGAAACACAAACCTGACAGACACTGTAAAGATGAGCAACTGGGGAGACAAGGAATTGCACGCCCTCCTTGCCCTCGCAAACGAAGAGGCCATTAACCGTCAGATGACGGGGACAGTGAAGAATGGCCCGACTTACGAGAGAATCGCAGAAGGACTGACCAGCCGCGGCTTCCCTCCCACGTCACTGTTTACGTCATATGCTGAGCTACACGTTGTGTTACTTGCTCATGCCCCCCATTGCCCCGAAAAAGGCGCATTCTGTATAAACAAAAGTAGGCAGGCAGCATTTTGAAAAAATGAAACAATCTTGTGTCTCCATGACTCCATCTTCAAGGCTTCCCACTTTGGGACTCACTGGTATAATGTCTCGTGTGGATCTGGAGGAACTCTGTTTACTCTGAGATAATAACCCTGATGATGTGATTAGGGTTATTTTGTGTTGTGTTCTTGGATACTCATTTCGATGTGTTGGTGTGTGTGGTTACAGATGGAGTATGAGCGTCAGGTGGCCAGTGTTCGTGCTCAGAATGCCTTGGAGGGAGATTTCTCCATTTCCCAGGCTGAGATGTCTTCCAGACAAGCCATGTTGGAGAACGCCTCTGATATCAAGGTGATATACTTATAATCTTCTCAATGGAATTAACTGACAGTGCCTGACATTCTGCTCTCTTGAAGTAACCCATAATGAAGAAAATACAATAATTCACGTTAAGATGCTTTTAACAATAAAACACTGTCAAAAATTGCTGCATGTTTGGAAGTAAGCAAGAAAGTAAGGTTTTATTTCTATACCACATTTTGAAACAAAGTTCCAAAGTGCTTCACAAGATAGAGATACAGAAAAATCGAACATATTTAACAAATAAGTTTCTGATGACTGTGGACGGGGGCAGCAGCATAATGTATTTTAGTTACCTAAAAAAGGACCTCCTTAAACAATCAATATTAGTTTGAGTGTAGGCACTATTTAGAATATTGTCACTGCTTTACCTTGCTGTCAGACAGCCCTTTCTGACAGGGAACTGAAGCTGTTATATCACTCTCTTCAAAGCCACCAGACTCCAATGATAGAAACAGTAATTTTTGTTAGAGAACATAGGAGCTGCTGGTCTATCACTGCCTTGATCATTGGGTTTGTTTGTGTTATTGTGCAACTTTTGTAACCAAACTAACGTAGATTACTATGGGTTTGTGATATGGCCCTAAAATAATATCACCATTCAGGGCCAAGAGAATAGGTCAATATTCAAAATTGGGGTTGGGTTGTTTGAGATTTTGTGGGCCACTATGGTAAGTTGAGAGCAAATCACAAAATGTAAAGAAAAACAAGATGACGATATCTCAGCATGAATCCAGGGTGGGCAGAGATTAGATGGTGTGCAGCTAGTCCAGTAAAAGAGGTTTTTAACATTGCATAGAGCAGCTGGACTGAAAGCCCTTTTGCACAACAGCAAATGCCTGTTTCAGAAATGTTACTTTTTTGTAGTTGTTCCAATGTGCATGTGTGTGATGTTATTGTTTGCATGTGAGGTGTTAAGGGCAGAGATCTGTTCACACTGATGTCAGATATGGGTCACTTCAAACATGAATGTGAACAGTCAGCAAAATGACCAGATTTGGGGAAATAATTGGAACTGAGCATTAAGCAGTCCCTCCAGAAAATCGCGATCTTGCGATCGCAATAATGAACACAAATTCAACAATTTTTCCTGGGACTTTTTCGCTCTTTTCCGAATATTCCGGCCGTCCGGAAGTCGTCCGGAAGTCGTTGCGCATGCGACGTCATTTGAAACGTCATCAAACGCATCATCAAATGTGCTATGGCATTGCAGTATGGAGAAACGCTCTGTATTGACATAAGAATTTGCACTGTTTAAATACATACAATATGTGTTTAATGTATTAAAATGTTATGTTTACAGAAGATGTAGCTTACATGTTTTACAGTCACATTGTGTGGTTTGAGAGCTACAATATTCACTCAGGATTTTTTGCTACATTATTGGAGTCCATGTTTTGAAACTAATTAAATAACACTAAAGAAGAGAACTATAAAAAACATTTGCAGCTATTTTTGTAATATTCAGTATGATTATTATAGCAAGTGATTACATGACTTATTTTTTTGGAGGTAGTAATTTTAAAAAATCACATTTTTTTTCTCCTTTTGTCATTAATCACAATTTTTGTCATTTGCCACAATTTCCCGCAAAAAATACATAAAAATGCTGCAATTTTCATTACAATTTTTGACAAAATTGACCGCAAATTCAAGGATTTTTGCCGTGAGATCCTGGAGGGACTGATTAAGCTGTGTAATGTGAACATAGCCAGAGAAAGACAGTGTAGACAGTGACATGTAATGCAGAAACACAATGTGCTCTCCATTAGTAACAATCTGTTTTTCATGCCCTTTAGCTGGAGAGGTTCAGCATATCTGCTCACGGCAAGGAGCTTTTCGTCAACGCCGACCTTTTGATTGTGGCAGGAAGAAGATATGGTTTGGTTGGACCAAATGGGTAAATAGCTACTTTTTTCTCCTTTATTGTTGGCTATGAATACAGGCACAGAGACTTCTACTCCACATGGGTTTGAATATGTAACCATCATAACAGGGTTAGAATTAGTTTGTAGGATCACACTTTGATCACGATGAACCTAGTGAAGATGCTTTCTGACTGAGGGCTCATTTATGCTCAATGTTAGATAAGGATAGGGAGAGGGATAGAGCCTTCTGTCCATGCTCTGCATTCATTTTGTCAGTAATTGTTCACATTTTCTGAAAGCTTGGGGTACAAACATAACGGAGCAGTACCACCAGAGATCATGGAGGCAGTGTAGCAGAGTTCAACCAAGATGCGACTGTAAGACACCAAAGAAATTAAAATAATGGTGGAATGGAATGAATTGGTAACATAGTGAAAAGAATTCTCTGTTCATGTCGGGATATATATAATGGCCTCAGAGACATCTGCGGTCTACAAGGCTGCCTCCAATTAAAGGGACATTATTACGACCTTCTCCACCATCACCCCGTTTGTTGTGTAAAACTTTTGACTCTAGTGCCATCTATTGGTTGTATCTATGCCAACATAAAGGACACAGGGAAGTGTGAGGGCAGTGATGTTTACAGTATTTGAAACGGACGTATCTATTTTTGTACATAAAGGGAGTATAAATGAGCCTTGAAGGGTAACTTTGGTATTTTTCGACCTGGGCCTTATTGTCTCATGTTTTTGTGTCCAAGTGACTAATGGTAACAACAGTTTTTGTAACTGGTCCAGTATTGAGAAGACCACTGCAGCTGGCATTAACTAAACTCGCTGCAATGTAACTACTTGGGACAATTGTGCACAGTCAATTTGCATCAAGTACAATTTACAATTTACCTGTTTTTGCCACTGACAGACTCCATCTGACAACATACAGTTGTTGGGATCAACATATTAGGCCTCACCAAGGGGCACCAAATACAGTCCTGCTCACCATTGTTGGCACCCATGAAGCTAAGTACGTAATGTGGAATATCTCCTGAAGAAAATTAATCAAGTGAAACAACTTTTTTCTATAGAGAACTCGTGTTGATACAAAAGAGCAAATGATAAACAACAAGTTAAAACAATAAATAATGGGATGAAAAAATAGAAAAACTTAAAGCTTGCTGTGACACTGGTATTGGCACCCTTTGCTGTAAATCAGTATGGAAACACATTATGACTCACCTGTGGTAAATCACAAATGAGAATCACCTGTGATAAATTGTCTGTGCCCATGTGACATGAATTAGCCAATGAATGATGACTTCTGTGTTTTAAAAAGCCACCTGTTATTCCCTGTTCCTTTGTCACAATGGTGAAGACAAAGGAGCTGTCTGAGGACATCAGAAGTGCTATTATTAGCAAACACAAGACCTCCAAAGGGTATAAGGCCATCTCCAGAGACCTTGGTATCCCTGTTTCAACAGTGCTTTTGCACAACAGCCAAGCATCCCGAAAACAAACATCCAGGGCCATCTTTCTGAAAATATGCTACACCCACTCCCAAACAGAAGCACGTGGCTAATTATTATGCAGAATGACATCATTCCAACAAAATGTCACTATTTTGCTGCTGTCTGAGGACATCAGAAGTGCTATTATTAGCAAACACAAGACCTCCAAAGGGTATAAGGCCATCTCCAGAGACCTTGGTATCCCTGTTTCAACAGTGCGTAATGTTATTAAAAAGTTTGCCAAGCATGGAACTGTCAAGAACCTCCCTGGACGTGGGGGGAAGAGAAAAATTGATGAGAGAAGTCTTCGAAGGTTGGTGCGAATGGTGGAAAAAACACCACGTCAAACATCCAAAGACCTGAAGGCCAACCTGGAACAGTCTGGGGTCATGGTTTCAACAAGTACCATAAGCCCCACACTAAACCAAGCAGGGCTTTACGGGCGAAGGCCAAGGAAGACACCATTGCTGAGGAAAAGACATAAAAAGGAACAACTGATATTATGATATCCCGATGATAGAAATTTGGTACATTTCCATTTCTTTCTGAAGATATTGTAAAGGTTATGCAAAAAATGAAGGGGTGCCAATAATGGTGAGCAAGACTGTATGTTGGGATCAACATATTTTGGGAACATAATTTTAGGTCTCACACGGTGGCACCAAATATGTTGGGATCAATATATTAGGTCTCACCAAGGGACACCAAATATGTAGGGATTTAATTGGCTATCGGAAATAATTAATAATTATTAATAATAATTATGTTAAATAATGTGACTTAATTAACATTAAATCACCTCGTGGGGCACCATTCCCGTAAAGGGAAAAATGATAGCCAGGTAAAAAACCAAAATTAACAGTAACGCCTGAAGGATCTCGGAGTTCTTGACGCAGCAGAGGTTGACTATTTATTCACTCTTGTGCAACATTAAACAGACAGCAGGCATGATTCCAAAGAATTCTATTTATTCACAAATTAGCAAAGCAAACCAAAACACACAAATTCTAACTAACTATATACAAGCTTGGTGTGTGTGTGTGTGTGAGTGAGAGAGAGAGAGAGAGAGAGAGAGAGAGAGAGAGAGAGAGAGAGAGACAAAGGCGGGTGTGGTGATCAAAGAGCCGTTTGGTCTACAAAACAAAATGGCTGACAACAGGGAACTACAAGATGGCCGAATCAAAGGAAAAGAAGTGGGAACTTCGAGATGCCTGTTTGGGTGTAGCTCTGTTGAAAGCCTATTTGTTAATGAGTCTTTGTCAATGTGCTTTGTGTTGCAAACGGTCTGGATTAGTGCAGAGGCTGTTTAGTTGTGTGCAAGAATCTGTTTGTGAACAGTATTAGCAAACTAAACACTTAGCTTTGGCGAAGCCAACTAATCAATGAGCTAACTGCAAACAACCACAACAATAACTCAATGACAGCATTAAATCACATACAACAAGTTAAACAGTCTTGCTTAGCCTGTATAGCTGTGATGAAGCTATGCCCAGTTGTTACGTTACCGATCCTTGAACGGATGGAAGAGTCACTTGGCAGTGTACTGCTTTGTTAGCCGGCAGAAGAAGGCTGGGAAGAGCTGGTTCCAGCTGCAGTCGTTGCTTGCTTGTTCCAAAGGTTCTGATCCGAGGAAGCAAGTCACTCGGGGTCCTTGCAGAGTTAGACGCTGGGTGCTAACTCACTTAGTTCCTTGTTACTGGAAAGCTAGTTGCAAACCTTGTGCTTGCACCTCTAACTTTCTGGTTCAGGTTAGAGAGTCTGTGATCAATTGCCCCACCTTTGATGGTTCAGGGCAAGGAGCAAGGGCCTGAGCATCTGGGCTGTTCCAGGCCCAGCCGGAAAGAGATGAGGGCTGCTCCGCAGTTCCTGAGAAAGAGAGGGATCTGTTGGAAGGGAACAGACCTTCTACAGATGCCTGTGACATCAGAGTCACATGTCACTGTAGAAGGGAGCAGACCTTCTACAGATGCCTGTGACATCACAGTCACATGTCACTGTAAAGGTCCTGTCCAATCAAGTTTTGGGGGGTCTTGAGTCTCACTGAGGTGTGAGGTGAGATCTCCTGTGGAGATGGGTGTCACATAGCTCTCTTTGTTTGAAGACAAAGAGCATACAGAGGAAAAAGCCTTCAAATGTCCCTTTGATATCCCTTTTCCACCATTTCTTTATAAATACAGTGACTGAAGACATCTATGAAAAGCATCTTCATAAATGGGTAACCTGTTGAGTTCTTGACTTGTTATTACTAGCTTTACTTGGACTTATTACACAGTTAAATTGTACATCATTAAGTGAAAACATACAGAAGCAGACATGTCTCTTTAGAAAGGAATTTATTTAAATACAAAAAACAAGCTAATGATAAAAGTGACAAGTGTGCATTGAATGTGCAAAACGTAAACTTCCCATGAAGCAGAACTGCTCATTTCTGGGCTTGGGCCTCCATCACAGATACCATGCACCTCATCAGTCCAACACTGGTGTCAGTCATCATTCAGGTCCTTGCTGTGCTGCAAGAACCTCTCGTCTGCCCACTCCAGCAGCTCTGTGTTGCTGTCTCTCTTCATTTTCCCTGTGTGCAAGAATAGAAGAATCAGTTTAAAAGTTTTTTTTAAGTCATAAGTAGATAAACACAGGTTCAGCAGTACAGTGTAACAAACGTGTCAGCTCAACAATCAGCACTAGTCTTACGACACATTATACACCCCTCACACCATATCAAATTGAGGATGTGGGTATAAAAGTAACAGTGACAATTGTGCATAGTATGGCTGATTGGAGTTCAATGGCAGCAGTCATGGGTGGTAGGGGATTGTGTATGAATGATTGTTCATTTATCACAGCACATATTTATATTATCAAGTCATACTTTTAGGTATATCTCCATGTCTGCATGTCTGTCTGGTGAGACAAACTACTAGATAAACAGCACAACAACTCTTACCTGGTCTGGTCTGGTGGCTTTGACCTAGGGCTGCACGATTAATCGTAATAAAATCGTGATCTTGATTCATATGCATATCCGATCTAATTTTTCAATGACGGTGATTCTGCCGGCCCCGCCCATGCCGGGAGTCGGGACATCATCTGCATGAAAACAAGCGCTCCCAATGACGCAGCATTATGCCACGTGATGCAGAGCGACAGCCGGCTGGCAGTTTGGAAAGCAGCGAGACAGGGAAACACACTGCTCACTGTAGCCTCAGTTTGTGCCTCATACAGATCTGCTGGTAAAGTTAACTTAGCGTTAGCAAGCGTGATAAAAGACGGCAGAGAGGCGACGTTGTGCAAATAAACCAAAGATTTATTAATTCTCTGTAGCAGTAAACACATGGGCCTATAAAAAAAATGTGTTAACTAACTATGCTAAAGCTTTACAAGCTATTCAGGGCTGCCAACGATAACATTAACATGACAAACAGCAAGGCTACGGCAAGTTAACGTACTGACACTCCTCAGACAGACAGACACACACACACACACACACACACACATATACCAGACAGCTTCTCAGTCCTTAGCCGCTAACGTTAGCTCATGTACAACACAGGTACCACACAGAAACTTTTACAAAGGGTCATAATGTGCTTCTAGTGACTGTCAAATCGCCAGCGAAAGATGTTTACACTGCGGACACGGAGAACAGCTGCCTGCTCTCATGGGACAAAGATCCTCTTAGAAGAAAGACGGATCACTCTGCTCTGCCACCAGGAACAAACTGGGAGGCAAAGATCCTCTCTGAGGAAGAGGGCTCACTTTGCTGCAGGGTTCACCAGAACGTTTTTGTTTTTTTTTTTCTTTTAATAAATTGAACTCACATTAAAGAACATACAAGATCCTGTAGAGAAGTAATACATATAATACAATACAATAAACATTGTCAAATTAAATGAAGGAAGAGGATTTTTTAAAGGCAAATAAAATATTGGGGATTTATGTAAAAATATACATAGAGACATATAAATAATTATATAATTAAAGATATGTAGGTTATGTTAGGTGAATACTTCTGTCAAATGCATGGTGTTGAAACGTTTAATTTTGACTTAATTCCAGGCCTGGAATACCTACCTCAGAAAAATGTTGTTCAACATTGATATTATTGTTAAAATTGTTCAAAAGCTGTAAGAGAAGACAAGAGACTAAAGCTGAAACAGGAGTGTTCCCTCTCTGCTGACCAGAGTTTATGTGCCTTGTGTCTCCTGTATCAGGCACAATCATAGGCTTTGTTATTTAATGATATTTTTTTATTATTTATTTATAATTTTTGTTACTTTTCCTTTTGTATCAGGAAATAAGCACAATATATCTTTATGTTGAAAAAAATCGTGAGAGAATCGTGATCTCAATTATAAGCCAAAAAATCGTGATTCTCATTTTTTCCAGAATCGCGCAGCCCTACTTTGACCTAAGCTGCTGGATGGTGTTTGCGAGCTGCAGTGGAGTGGCGACGTTAGCTCCAAGTTAGCATCGTCTTGTTCGGTGGCAGATAACTCTGTAGACCACATGAACAGTGCTTTAAACATTGACTTGTCCACTACACATTATACAGTGTTTAGCCAACTGAAAGTGGGGCTGGTAGTTTAGCCCATGGCTAAGTAACTTGCTAACGTTAGCTAATGTTAGCAAGGCTATCCTGTTGATCAGTTAACATTAAACCAAGCAGACATCACAAACAATAGCTGTGTCCCAATTTAGGGCCGCATCCTCCGAGTGATGTGGACCCTAAATTGGGACACAGCTACTGTTATCTGAAGAAACTGGTAACACTAAACAACTATGTGCAAGGCGAAAATGTTCGAAAAGAAACTTACCAGGTTCCGTTTGCGGCAGCGTTACGCTTTCGTCCACCATCACCTCCAGCATTGCAGTGGCTGAGTGGCTCAATAACCCCGCCCCCTTCCCCGTGACGTATGTGGTTCGTTCTTCTAGTCCAGCTAAGAACTGGTGTCACTCTGGAACCGGTTTTTCTGGCCCAGAGCCATTTCTTTTGTCTGTTGAAACAGGAAAACCGGTTCCAAATTAAGCACTGGCCCCGAACCAGCACTGGAACTGCTTCGGTGGAAAAAGGGTATTAGATTTTACCAAATGATCTCTGTGGTCCTGTGAATTCCAACACAGTGGTGGAAAAAAGTTTTTGGACACCCCATGTATTTGTGATATATTACATTAAGAATCACTCTTAAGTCTCCAAGTGCAATTTCTTTTAGTACAGTCACAGCCAAAACACTAAACAAAGAACAGAAAGTGCAGATGCAGTCCTTCAGCAGTTGGATACACTCTGCAGAAATACAAACAATCCAACAGCTTGGAAGACAAACCAAGATCTGGGTGTCCAAGGGTTTCTTCAGCAAGAAATGACTGCATCCTGATCCGCATGTGCAGGGAAAACCGCCGAATGACATCACGTGAGCTTCAGCAGCAGTGGTCAAACCAAACTGGTGTCCAGTGTTCCACCCGCACTGTATGTAACCGACTCCTAGATCATGGCTTAAGGTCCTGCAAGGCTGTCAAGAAGCCCCTGATCAATGAGAGACAGAGGTTAGCCTGGCGTCGTTGGGCCCAAGCAGATTCTGTGGTCCAGTTTCCAGCTTAATCCTCCTCCTGCTAATGTTGGGGTACGCAGAAGGCCAGGCAAAGCATTATCTCCAGCATGTACAGTACCTAATGTCAAGCATGGCGGAGGCAGTATCATGGTTTGGGGATGTATGAGTGCTGCTGGTGTTGGTCATCTCACTGTCTGTGATGGCACATTGAACTCTGCCAAGTATTGTGCCATTCTCGAAACCTACATGCTCCCCTCTGCATGTGCACAGTTTTGTTGAGGTCAAAACTGGATGTTTCAGCAAGATAATGCCCCTTGTCACACATCCAGGGCAGGTAGAACTTGGCTGCAGGAGCACAGTATCCAGGTCATAGAGTAGCCAGCTCAATCCCCGGACATAAGCCCCATTGCAAATCTGTTGTGGATTATCAAAAGGTCTGTTTCGAAGCGTAAACCAAAGAATTTGGAAGAATTAAAGCAGTTATTCAAGAAGAATGGGACAAGATTACCCCTCAACAGTGTGAAAGGCTCGTGGAGAACAGGATTAGAGGTCTACTGCGTGCTAATGGCAGGGCTACTAAATATTAATTTGATGATGTGATGGTTTATTTATTTTTTGTTCAGTTTTGAACACATTCTCTGTTATTTGTTGACTTTGGTACTGACAATGTTGAGAACTGACGTGTTGAAACTATCAAGAATTTAGTTTTGTTATTTTTTCTTGTTCACAATAAATAAAAAAAATCATTTGCATTTGTTTGTGTCTGTCTGATGCAGCCACACCTTTAGAAACACAAAAAAGATTTTTCCGCAAATATTTCATGATGATATTTGAAATTGTATAAAATTTGAAGGGTGTCCGAAAACTTTTTTCCACCACTGTAATATAAAGGATACTACAGAGACGGACCTTTTTGTTAGAGATTAAAATAATTTTGTTCAACTAGAAATGGCCTCGAAATCGTCATTGCCAAAGCTACTAGACAAATTCATTCAAAGTCCACAAAAACAACATAAAACTCACAAAAGCCATATTGGATCATCGTCCCACTTCCCACAGTCATCAGCTCTGGTTTGGTTGAAATAAACTCTTAATTCAACCAGTCAGATATGAAAATATGCTGACCATATACACGCTAAAATGACTGTTTATCTAAATGGAGTTTGGTTGGTTTGGCGATTGCGATTTTGGGGCTGTATCATGTCAAACAAAAAAGGATCTTACTCTATCTCTGTAAGGATCCTTTTCATAATGTTGCTAGACACTCATAATAATAATACTATTCGCTGTCTTTGTTGTCGTTAGTGTTTTGTATTGTCTGGCTATAAAAAAAACACTCATAATAATAATTTGAGCCTGTCTGGGGCAAAAACAAACACTCAGTGGAAATACATTGAGGGTGCGCAAATGCCCCAAGTGATTACATTGCAGCCTGTTATGTTGCTGCCAACTGCAGTCCATCCACTCAATTAGCAACTTAGACACAAAGATGTGGGAAAACAGGGTCTAGATTGAAAAATAGCGAAGTCACATGGTACTGTGGCCTGGGAGCATTTGCCGTTGTGACATTCACTGTCTTTAAGGGCCTGCCAGGACCCTCTTGTTCTCCTCCTCCTCCCACACCAAACTTGGTACAGAGCATCTTGCTACAGAGCATCTTCAGACTGTCCTCCACAAATTGTCCTTTGATTTTGGATTTATCAAAAATTGAGCCTACAGTGCACCAAGATGTTTGACTGTAAAAGGTACTGCAAACAGATACTTGCAAATTCTTGCTAAATAAATTTTCAATGTTCATGAAAAAATTTGATAAAATTGTGGAGTCACAATAGATGATGTTTGGCATCTAATGTGAACAACTGGAGTCAATGAAAGAATTGCATTTTTAAACATCAGTTTTTCACTTATGGAGTCAATCAATCATTGTTAAAAAACATCTCCATGCTGTTTAGATGCAATATGTGTATTTTCAGATTTCTGTCTTGATAACTGATCCCCCCCCCCCCCCCCCCCCCCCCCTCCAGAAACACAAGTCTGTCAACTTGATTGGGATCAAGTGCGGCTCTCTTTTTATTTAGATTTATTACCTGCCGACGAGAACACGCTCAGAGAACACAGACGTTCCTGGTACACACAGGTGTTTAGGGGCCAGCTTTGAGAGTTTCGGGTACTTGTTGCGCCCTGTGTCTCTCCACCAAAGCAGCGGGTTGCTGTATGCAGAAAGAGGAGTCTCCTTCATGCAGGCTTGCATCTCCAGGATGCAGACACCGCTACCTTTTCCAAAGTCACTTGATTTGTACAAGTACCCAAATAGGCACCCCATTGCACCCAGGGCAGCAGCTGCCTTTTCTCCCTCTTGTGTACAGTCACTGTCTGTCTCATTGTCCTTCATCTTGTGTGATAAGGTATCACTGACGAGATTTCACTGTTCGGATGAAAGGTGGACTAAACAAGAGAACCGGGGGTCCAGAAAGGCTGCTTTATTGAGAAGCATCCACTTGCTGCTCTCTTCACTGTAGTGCATTTTCAGATTGGCAACCATCCGGCCTATAGTCTCGCCACCAGACAATCAGAGATCTCCGCCCTCTGATAGTCTGGGGACACTCCTTTCTAAAGTGTGTTTAACACACCAGCGAAAATGGCCGGCAACAAAGCAACGCCTCTTGTATTTATGAAAAGGACACGCCTTCTCGGAAATGTGCGCTCCTCCTTTTCTCGTCCGCAAGGAAACAAACACACAGAGAGCTTGAAAATGGATGCCGAGAGATTTAACTCCGTTTTATCAAACGTGTGCTCATCCGTGAAGAAAATATTTTTTCCAGCGGATGTCTTAGTTACAACATTATTGAGCTAACTGGAGTAGTTTCATGTCGGAGGCTTTTAACAGATGACATCCTGATGTTAGCTTTGCTGTTGCTGTTAGCTGTCCCTGTCAGCTGCAGCCACTGATGCTTTCTAGACATCGTGATTTCCCAAAACTGAATGAATACCACACATATCAACACAAAACTGCTTTGCTAGCTCAATCATGTTGTAACTAAGATATCCGCTGCAAAAGATATTTTTTTCACGGACCATTTAATGAGTTATTACCTATTACAGACCCTGCTAACAGCTAACAGGGCTAACAGCTAACGGTTAGCCCAGCTAAACGTGCACACAGAAATAGTAATGTTTGTTCAATCATTGTGTTTATAGACTTTACAAACATCGGATTAGTCCAAATGGTGATACAGTGATGTGAAAAATGTGATATATAGGCTATATATACAGTACAGGCCAAAAGTTTGGACACACCTTCTCATTCAATGCGTTTTCTTTATTTTCATGACTATTTACATTGTAGATTCTCACTGAAGGCATCAAAACTATGAATGAACACATGTGGAGTTATGTACTTAACAAAAAAAGGTGAAATAACTGAAAACATGTTTTATATTCTAGTTTCTTCAAAATAGCCACCCTTTGCTCTGATTACTGCTTTGCACACTCTTGGCATTCTCTCCATGAGCTTCAAGAGGTAGTCACCTGAAATGGTTTTCCAACAGTCTTGAAGGAGTTCCCAGAGGTGTTTAGCACTTGTTGGCCCCTTTGCCTTCACTCTGCGGTCCAGCTCACCCCAAACCATCTTGATTGGGTTCAGGTCTGGTGACTGTGGAGGCCAGGTCATCTGCCGCAGCACTCCATCACTCTCCTTCTTGGTCAAATAGCCCTTACACAGCCTGGAGGTGTGTTTGGGGTCATTGTCCTGTTGAAAAATAAATGATCGTCCAACTAAACGCAAACCGGATGGGATGGCATGTCGCTGCAGGATGCTGTGGTAGCCATGCTGGTTCAGTGTGCCTTCAATTTTGAATAAATCCCCAACAGTGTCACCAGCAAAACACCCCCACACCATCACACCTCCTCCTCCATGCTTCACAGTGAGAACCAGGCATGTGGAATCCATCCCTTCACCTTTTCTGCGTCTCACAAAGACACGGCGGTTGGAACCAAAGATCTCCAATTTGGACTCATCAGACCAAAGCACAGATTTCCACTGGTCTAATGTCCATTCCTTGTGTTTCTTGGCCCAAACAAATCTCTTCTGCTTGTTGCCTCTCCTTAGCAGTAGTTTCCTAGCAGCTATTTGACCATGAAGGCCTGATTCGCGCAGTCTCCTCTTAACAGTTGTTCTAGAGATGGGTCTGCTGCTAGAACTCTGTGTGGCATTCATCTGGTCTCTGATCTGAGCTGCTGTTAACTTGCAATTTCTGAGGCTGGTGACTCGGATGAACTTATCCTCAGAAGCAGAGGTGACTCTTGGTCTTCCTTTCCTGGGTCGGTCCTCATGTGTGCCAGTTTCGTTGTAGCGCTTGATGGTTTTTGCGACTCCACTTGGGGACACATTTAAAGTTTTTGCAATTTTCCAGACTGACTGACCTTCATTTCTTAAAGTAATGATGGCCACTCGTTTTTCTTTAGTTAGCTGATTGGTTCTTGCCATAATATGAATTTTAACAGTTGTCCAATAGGGCTGTTGGCTGTGTATTAACCTGACTTCTGCACAACACAACTGATGGTCCCAACCCCATTGATAAAGCAAGAAATTCCACTAATTAACCCTGATAAGGCACACCTGTGAAGTGGAAACCATTTCAGGTGACTACCTCTTGAAGCTCATGGAGAGAATGCCAAGAGTGTGCAAAGCAGTAATCAGAGCAAAGGGTGGCTATTTTGAAGAAACTAGAATATAAAACATGTTTTCAGTTATTTCACCTTTTTTTGTTAAGTACATAACTCCACATGTGTTCATTCATAGTTTTGATGCCTTCAGTGAGAATCTACAATGTAAATAGTCATGAAAATAAAGAAAACGCATTGAATGAGAAGGTGTGTCCAAACTTTTGGCCTGTACTGTATAACAGAGCTTTCATACAGCTTTGCACACACATTACTCTTGGATGGATTACTCACGAACGCAGGCTCGCACAGAAATGCCACGCATATCACATGAAAGCGCAGGACCACACACATCATTGTGCTGTCATCCCATCACGCTATACATACAAATCAATTGTCTACAAAATAAAAACCTGACGAATTTCTTTACAATCCATTATACAGATCTTGTTATCAGTCACTTCATATAGTGAGGAGTATCGTATCTTACCATGTCTTAGGCTTGCGTGTGTTTCTCCCTGTCTATCCACATTTGTAGTCCAGCTTTCAAGATGCAAATATCTCCATATTGTCCAGTTGACACTCCATCAAACTTGGTATGACAAGACCAGCCACTTCACCTTTGTGCACCCAGACAACTGCAGCCTAATGCATGCTGACAGGGCCGTAGTCACCATATACATTGAGGGGGACACGTGCCCCCCCACCAATGCCCAAAATGTCTCCCCAACATATAACTGAAACTGAAAAACAAATATTATCTTGGAGGACATCATTGCACTTGGTTGACTATTTTTCTATGATCTTAGATGTAAATATTGCATGTTTCTTTCAGATAAAACACATTTTTGACTTGTGAATGAGTCAATGGAATTTCTTGCAATAATGAAAAAATACTGGCAATCATGTCCGCCTGGCACAAACCACATGTTTTGGACAACTGTGAAGTGACAGAATGTCCCAGCATCATGGTTCTTATATTGCCAGATTCCAGAGAGTCTCCCCTCTTCATATATGGCGGAATATGTCATTTTCCAACTTGCTATGCTGAGATACATGTAAAAATGTAAGAATTTAGGCACACAGTTTTGTTTTTTTCATTGATATAAAAATTAATATAAAATACAGGCACATAGAAGAACATGAAATGATGGCAAATCTGGTTAGCCCAGATTGTCCTGGAAAAAAACAAGAAATAGCATATGTATGTAGCCTTTATAATGACTGTGATATGACCTTAAAAGTAAAGGCAGTAAAAATACCCCAAAAAGGCCTAGGGCCCACAGGGTTAAAAAGTACCGAAATAAGGTATCGTTTGGTACTGGTACCGAATTCCAGATACCGGTACCGGGACCGTATCGGTCCAATTATGAACGGTACCCAACCCTAATTTCATATAGTGTAATGTACTGGTTTATAATACCAAAATGTTAACAGAAATTTCTACCATTAAATTGTAAACTGAAATTAATAGTATAGACCTAGCCCACCTATTGTGTGAAAACAGTCTGTCCTCAAAAACAAAACATTCTGCAGTGCTGTAAACTACAAAAAGGTTTTGAAATGGCAGCACTGGGCACAGGGCAGCTCCTAAATGTGCCAAATATCACAAACATGACTCACTGCTCAGCATTTAGGAATTTGTAGGTTCTTCTGTAAGAACACTAGTTGATCCACATGTTCTGGTTTGAGAGTGCTTCTTTTTGCAGTGACCACATCTCCTGCAGTGGAGAAAACTCGCTTTGCAGACACACTTGTGCCTGGGATACACAAGTATCACTTTGACATCTGGGAGAGGAGGGGAAAAGTGATCTCATGGACATGCTACCAGTTCAAAGGTTCCTCAGTGAGAGGGAGAGATGGGGCTTTACAGTATCTCCCCATTTCCTCCTCAGCCCTCCTTTTGGGTTCTGCTGTACCTTCAGTGTCAGTGAACGACTGTCCCAGCAAATTCTCGAGCGGCAATGAGGCCTTCCTTTTAGGAGCAGAGGGGGTGGGCTCCTTGGGTGTTTTTTCTTCTTGAGTTCCTGTTCCCCCAGGAGCTTCATTCAGTTTGGTCCTACTGAATGTCCTCTCATTCTGTGTTTTAACAAAAGAATAGGAAAGAGTTTTCTCTTTCTCGCATTAAACCAGCAGTTAGCACTTTCTCAGTCAATGCAACAGCTCATAGTAGGATAACTTTTTTCTCAGTCTTTCACTCATTGCAGCTACTATTGATATTGTTATGAGCATTTTACGTTTTACATGAAACATGGTGAAATTACCTCGAAAAATGCAGCCTCCTCAGTCACTCCTCTGTAGATCTCCAATCTCTCCTCCTCTGTTAGAAAGGGCAGTCCCTTAAAACGGGGATCCAGGGCAGAGGCTGTATGAAGGATCTTCTTCTCTGTCTCACTGTTGTACCTCTTCAGGAGATCTGTTTTGATTGCATTCTTGAGCTCGTGGATCAAGGGTGAGTCTCCGCTGGTGTCTGTCATGTTCTGGAGGAGTTGTGCATTTATTAGAGCAATGAGGGACACTGTTGGATTGCTGTCTTCTGACATCAGTTTGGTCGCATCCTTCATTGGCTTTAATGCACTCACAGCGTCCTCTGCATTTGTCACATCTGTTTCATTGAGAGTGCAGAGGTCTGACTGTCCTTTTCTCACCTATGGAGACAGCAAGGTGGCATAGATTGCAGGTTGTTCCAAAAACCTCTCAAGCATGTCATATGCGCTGTTCCACCTTGTGGCAACATCACTTATCAGCTTATGATGTTTCAGGCCCAGACATTTCTGTTTCACTTTTAGAGTGTGGTTCGCTGTAGTGCTGCTGTGGAAGAATGCTGATATCCGTTGAACTCTGCCCAGGAGTCTGGAGAGCATGGACACTTGAAGCACCCGCTGGGATGTGAGATTCAGTGTATGGGTGAAGCATTTTACATGAGGGAATTTTCCGACTTGAGCTGCAATGACCATATTAGATGCATTGTCTGTCACAAGCACTACATCTTTCTCTGATAGCTGCCATTCATCCACAACATGAGACAGTAGCTCTGCCAGATGAGCACCTGTGTGAGACTCATAAATAGCTCTTGTTTGCAGAACATGCAACAAAATTCTCCTTATCCTTATCCACTGTGAGGGTCCTAAGGACAGAGGGATGTCATATGCTGTAAAGCCCTGTGAGGCAAATTGTGATTTGTGATATTGGGCTTTATAAATAAAATTGATTGATTGAAAATCTGGTAACGTAATGTACCGTTACTGTTACATAGGACTCCGTCGCGACAGAAATCCAGGAATCACATGTTATGGCTAATCGACTGGCTTGGCTCATTGACAACATTACCTGGGGTTTGGTGTCGTTGTAAAGTGCAGGTATGACCTTTTCTGTAAAGTGGCTACGTGATGGTAGATTATACCGTGGCTCCAACCAAGGGCGTAGGAATGAGTTTAACATTGGGGGGGGACACATGTCGGAAACGTGACAGATCCGTAAATGGTTTGAGTAGAAATATGTCTGCCAGGTATGGGAAATGTCACTGAATGGCATATAAAACAATTTGCTTTCAAAAACAAAATGCCCCAAATGTTGAAAAGGCTGCTTTTTTTAAATATTTAGCACCATATTTTTTTTCTAAACAAAGAAAAGCTCATTTTAGCCCTGAAGTGGTTCAGAATGCGTCATTTTACCAACAAAGTCAACTTCAAATTTATATTATTTATATTATTCTATTGTAACAACAGATTTATGTTCTCATCATAAACAGACAACATTTACATGTGTTTCCTATGTATTTTCTTAGTATACAGAGATATATGAAGTACCACAGATCTTATAATCTGATACAGGTACAAGTCAGTGCTGAATACTAGAAAGACTGACACTAAAAACATTATGAATGCATGCATTCAAATACATGACTTACGCACTCTTATCTATATGCACAACATACAAAAATAGCTAAATATTTTTTTTACAAAGAACAGAGAAAAAATATTTTATAAATGATACTGAGATTTGGTGATGGTTTATTTCTACCAATTACTCTTTTTATATCCATCTTAATTCATGAAAAAATGTAAAAGAAAATACTTGAACTTTTTTTTTTGACATATCTCAATCAGTGACGATGATGTTACTGATCACTTTCAAATTGCTTGATTAATTTGTTTAACAATTCACTGACAATAACTTCTGTGGCAGCTAAGCATGAGTTTTGAATATATCACCTAACCCTTTATATAGCACGTATGACCTACCTGCAACTCTGAAGTGCTGGCTCTCCCTGCCTCGCCCTTTCTATCTGTCAATTGCTAGGTGAACTTCATCTGATCTCTAATATGAAAGCAGTTGACATGAATAAGGTATAGAAAAATACTGATGGGAAAGCCAAGAACGAGCGAAAAACACACAGACATACTAACTCCTTTCTAGATATTGGAGGTGTGTACTCATTTTCAAGTTACATGGGTTAATAGAACAATCAAGTTGTTTTACAAAAACCTTAAATATTTAGTGTCAAATAGCTTTTCTTTGTTATTGGAAAGTCTATCATATTTTTCACCAACCAACGTAAGCTAGTAAAGTTAATAGTAACAACATTAAAGATTACCTAGCCAGAGTGTACAAGTTAGCCTAGATGATGAATCACAACGTCAGCTCAACATCAACAGGTCTAGATAGAAAATATGATTGTCCTCCTGGACAAAATTATTACCAACTCACATTGTCTTTCTTTCTTTTCTTTCCCATAAGAAAGAAAGCGCTAACACTGAGCTGCTGCTATCGTTTCATCTTAAATCTCTGTCGCCTGCAGGCCGCTGTGTCCTGACTCGCCTCTCAAACACTCAGAGCCGGTGGAGGGGGTGCAGTGACGCTGTGTTGTGCTTTCAAAATAAAAGCAAGTGAGTTAGAGATTTCAAATGTGGCTTCATGTGACTCTAATGACCCCAACGACCACCGTTGCAGCAGGAGTTTCAACGACCGTCGTTGACACACATTGGAGCACTAACGAACCAATAACATCATTGGCCTCGTGAAGAACTCCTCAGAGGTTAAATACCTGTTTTTTTCCACACCAGTTTGTCAGACTAGTTCCAGCCTAGTCAGAAAAGCATGAACTGATGAAGCCTCTTGGATAAGAGGTGAAACGTCTTCTAAGACAAAACTAAGTCCAGTTGCATTTGATTCAATTGCCTTGAGATTTCAAAATAAGATATTTTTCTCCTCCGCGGTATAATTTTTGAGTGGGACAAATGCGCCTGTCTCCAATATTGGTTCCTATGCCCTTGGCTCCAACGTCTTCAACAGGTGGCGAAACTTGGAGTTTTCAACGACCGAGGAAGGCCGTAGATCCTTCGCTATGAAAGCTACCACAGCCTGGGTGATTCTCTTTTCTTTCTCGGAGTTGGGCGGCAAAATTGACAGCGTCTCATAAATTCTTGGCTGGGCTCGGTCCGCTGTTAATCTTTACGGTGGCAGGCGTTAGCTTGACTGTCTGATAACTGAGACAATGCTATGTACATAAAAAACATAATAAATACATATGTATATTGAAAACAGTGTCTGCATTCTTTCAGCATTATATGCTTTTTAATAGATCATGGAAAATACAGACAAATATATTAAATATGAAGAGCCCAGTGCAGGTTTCCTTGTGGTATGCCCATTAACCAGGTTGAGTTGTAATAGAAGCAAATGTAATGTACTAATGTATACTGATTAAGTGTTCATCTCAGGGTTAATGTCAGCTGGCATATGGCACCTCTTTGGCGGTATCAGACAGAGTTGTCCAGCAGATAAAAATCTCAATGGTCAAAATGTCTGCCAGGAAATATGTCAAATAAATAACAACACAGCAAGTCAGATGGCAGATGGTGACTTTGTAATTCCCTGGATGTTGTCATATACAACGTTACAGTGATGCTTGGTGCTTTCCGTACCAAATCCTTTTCCTCCTTTGCCTCTGCCACTCATATTCTCTGATTAGTCACTGTGTTCAGTAAACCACTTTGTCATTAAGGCTGTCTTGTTTTAAAGTTAATTAATTTGACGGACGTGGAATGCAGAAAGGATTATAACATCTGTGTTTTATTGCTGTTTAAAAGAACACTATTTTTGGCTATTTAAAACATATGTCCAGTAGTTAATCTATATGGACAGAATTATGTAAAATTAACAGCCATTTTGGCTGCCAAAAAAGTCTAGTGTAAACCCTGGTTCAGTTGTCTTTGTCTCATCTTTCAGCAAAGGAAAGACCACATTACTGAAACACATAGCCAACAGAGCTCTTAGTATTCCCCCCAACATTGATGTGCTGCTGTGTGAACAGGGTAAGTGACCTGTCTGTCTGTGCTCTCCATCATTTCTCTGTCTCTGTCCATGTGGTTGTCACCCACTGACTCTGTCATGTACTTGTGTTTATGTTAGAGGTGGTAGCTGATGACACACCGGCGGTGCAGGCGGTGCTGAAGGCAGACACCCGCCGCCTGAAGCTTCTGGAGGAGGAGAGACAGCTCCAGGCTCGTCTCGAGAAGGGAGAAGACAGTGTGGCTGAGAGGCTGGAGAAGGTGAGTGAGTTGAGTGAGGGTTACTGTCATCATTTTAGTGTGACTTTTGTGATCGGATGCACAAGGTCTGAACTCTGTTGTGTCCGAGTGTCCATATTTCTGCGTGGATATATGACCTGGTCCTTGGTTGCGAACAGCATGTATAAAAAGTGTTTTCTGTTTGGATAGTACAAACTGTAGGAAGATAGCAAATACTCACTAATCTTGTATGTGGTTATGTCTTCAGTAGGTTATAAACTGGTGCACGAAGCTGATGCTGTAGTTTGTGGTGTGTTTACATGAGTGCACAACTTATAAGTGTTTGTATTTTCACATGTTTTATTTTACTGTTTCATGAAGCTGTATAGGAGTCGTTAAGTTATTGCTGATAAAAACCCAACATTTCCCGACTTTGCTGCTTGACAGTAAGTGTTTAAATAAAAAAAAAAGCTGTCTCATGAAGAGAGAGAGTTATCATATGGAATTCTTCCAGAGAAGCATTGCAAGGGGACCAGAGATCTGGCAAGATCTGGTATTCCTGTAGTCACCTTTTCACTCTTTTTTGTTTGTTTGTTTGTTTGTTTGTTTGTTTGGCAAATTTACTGTTTTGGTTACCTTTCAGTGCAGCAGCCTGGTTTCTAGCAGCAGCAGGCAGCTGTTTTCAGTAAGAAAGCTCTGATAAACCTTGTGTATGCTACCTGCTCAGTTGCAGACAGCAGGTAGACACAGTCAGAGATTGGCTAGTACTCATAGTGGAACATTTGGCAGCTGAAGAGACAGATATATTCTTCAGCAGTTGTTGGAGACCTAAACAGAGCTAAAAGGGAGAGAATATTACACTTAAATGTGTCAGGTGGACTTAATTATGACTCCAAATGACGGCTACTGTTGTTCTGTGTCTTCTGGATGTAAAAATGGGTAAATGTTCACCATATCAGCTGTACAAAGTGATAAAATGTCAATGTTGGGTTTTGGCTTGTCCTGCTGCCCCCAAGTTGACAAAAAATCTGTTAATACAGCTTTAATGGATAACTCCAGCATACAGCATGGAAAAGTTTTGTATTTGTGGCCATGATTGCTATCAGTAATAATAAATTCTTACTTGCCAAATGAATTGCTGAGGTCTTGAAACGCAGTGAATTCACTAAAAAGGAGTCTGAAAGGTCAAGACAGACAACCATTCAGATAAGCAGACAGGTTGGAAACAAACCTGGAGGTTAGCCAAACATATCTGGAAAGAAAATAAAGGCAAATAGGAAGTTGACTCGCCAAACTGTTGGTTGTAAACATGCATCACAGTTAACAGACCTAATGGTTCAGTCTCATTGAACTGTGCTTGCTGTAATTTTGCAGTTTCCCCGTGCAATGACGGTTTATTAGTGACATTTCAGGTGACTCACCTTCAGTTTGACCTCCAAAAAAGTGGGTTAAATAATTTGGATTAACTGTTGACTTGTTTACAACCAGCATGATCATGTGAAGGCTCGTGTCTCTTGACCTGTCTCAGTGTTTGTACCCCTTGACAGGTTTATGAAGAGCTAAGGGCAATCGGAGCTGCAGCAGCAGAGGCCAAGGCCAGAAGGATCCTGGCTGGCCTGTCATTTACACCTGAGATGCAGAACAGACCCACCAAGAGGTTCTCTGGAGGGTGGAGAATGAGAGTCTCCCTCGCTAGGTACACCATTACAAACTGGTCCAATATCCATTTGTCAGAAGTTCTTTTTTTTCACTCACTCATACCTTCTGTGCCCACAGAGCTCTGTTCATGGAACCCACTCTACTGATGCTGGATGAACCCACCAACCACCTGGACCTTAACGCCGTCATCTGGCTCAACAAGTATGAAGCAGCTCTTCAATGTCATGTGTTTCCCTGAATCATATCACTGAGTATTTAATACTGGTAGGTTTTTTTAATTGGGAAGGATGTTGGTCTGTGAATGAGGGAAGTTAACTTAGCTAAGCAGAGTTGGAACCAGTAATGAAGGCAATGGATATTTTTATAGGTCAATAGACTCATTTTGCTGCTTCAGGCTTTCCATGTAACAACAGGATTCCTGGCAGTATAGACAGCTATTTACTCTCTGATTCCATCACTGCCACTCAGAATACCACGAGGCAACCTTGGGGTGATAACTGTAAATAAAAACTGTACCCTCTGTTGAATATTTAGTGGAAAAATAATCCACACACTGTTAATTGGCTTTCATCATTTTGGTCAGATACACTTTATCAAGCATTAACTTCCCCTCTTCTCCTCTGTCCTCTTTGCTTTGGCAGAAAAACATTCTTACATTTGGCTGCTTTTAACTCTCATAAGTGTATCGAATATTCAAAATACTTTATTCTTTAAGAGTTTAAAAAAAGGCAAAAAATACTCAACATGTTGAAAATTCCAAACTTATTTTTAAAGTCAAATTTGATATTGCTAGCACTTACTTATATTTTTAGACTTTTTATGATTTTTTTAATGTTTCCTCTGCTGCTTTATATTATATTCAAGTTGTGTGATTGTATACATTTTACCTTCTATCACTTTTTGCATTCACTATAATCACATTTTTCGGCGAGTATCACAGTTTCATCACTCATCATGTTAAGTACTACACTCATGGTTTGGAATATGTTGCTTTTGAAGCATCTTCACTGGTCCCTTAGGCTGGATCTACACTAATTTGTTTTTCTCATTTCAAAATACAAAGCTATTGTTACATTTATGTTACATTACTCTGGCAATTTGGAACCTCTAAAATGAAGACGGTTGAAAATGCTGCTGACCCTGTTGCAGTTTGAAAACTCTGGGGCTGCATTTTAGTCTGGACGGGCAAAAATAGACATTTGGAAAAAATGACACATACCTTATGCGAATTTTAACCTTCTCGTGTGGGCACTCCTTTCCTATGGCCATGAGTTCCCGGTACCACTCTTATATGTCACAGTATTTGCTTACTTGCCTTGACCTCCACATACTAATGTGTTACTTCAGGAACAGTTCCACCTCATCGTCACTCCAAGTAAAGAAATCCCTGGTGTTACTTTTCACCATCTCCATAGTATTTACTGTTATTAAGCAACCAACCACAGAACAGACAATCTGCTTCCTGTTTACATCGGCATGCGCATTGCCCAATGTACTAAAATGCTTGTGGATAGAGCAGACGCCCCATGTACAAGGCTGTTGCCACAGGGCCCGGGTTCGAGTCCAGCCTGTGGTCCTTTGGTGCATGTCATCCCCCCTCTCTCTCCCCCTTTCACACTTGGCTGTCCTGTCCATTAAAGGCAAAATGCCCAAAAAAATATCTAAAAAAAAAACAAAACAAATGCTTGTGTGTAGAGATTGTTTTTGTCTTTAAAAAGCAGTTTTAAAGCTTAAAAGTGTGGATGTGGCCTTCGCAAAATGTTATTCTCTTTTTCACTTACAGCTACCTTCAAGGTTGGAAGAAGACTCTTCTTATAGTTTCCCATGACCAGAGTTTCCTTGATGATGTGTGTACAGATATCATCCACTTAGACAACCAGAAACTCTATTATTACAGAGGGAACTACTGTAAGTATCAATTTAAAGCAATATCTCACAGATAAGGGATATGCATTGTTTAAATTAACATGACTCTTAACATAGATTAAATTCTCTTCATTTTTTTAAACTCTATTTGGTTTGTCAGCTTTGTTTAATAGCCAGGACTTTATTTCATCCAAGTAGGAAAATGTCCATCTTAAAAGTCCCCTTACTTAATACTGACTTGCATCTGTGCACAGTTTGTTACTAGAGAGATGTTCTCACATTCCGAATAGAATAGAATAGAATAGAATAGCCTTTATTGTCATTATGCATTCCTGTATAACAAGATAGGAGAGCTACTCCTTTAAAGTGCCAGCATGTATAAACAATACACAATACAAATGCGAAGAGGGCAATGTCTGTGCGATGTCCTCAAGCAAGCTAGATTAAGATAAAAGCCAGTCTTTGTCTGATATGGGAAACACATTTCAATGAGGGAACAGACTTTATCACAACACTGGCAAAGAAACCTGAATCACTGAGAGGATTTGAGTTAGCATTAGCATGGTGAAAAATTTGCCAGCAAACACTGAGTATGCAGTTTTTAGATGTAAAGCAGACCAATAGGAACACTGCAACATTGTAGCAGGTACTATTGCATGTTGGCAGCCACTGCCAATTAACCCAAAAGCCTACAAGCTAACAAACATAATAAACATAAGATGCTAATGACTGCTACCATTCTGATATATCTGCTAGTTGCACAACAGAATTCTCATCTTAGTATGATTGAGGTGTAAACATGTTCAGCTAAATCTCTCAGATGTGTCCTCTAACGCTAGCTAGCCTGATGAGTGCTACTCTTTCACCAGCCCAGGTTAGGCCTTGTAGCACTGTGCTAGCGTTGGAGAAAGTCAAACGTGAAACCTGCTGCTGGCAGGGGGCTGGTGGGCAGGGTACAGTGCCAGATCTAGAATATCTCAGAAAAAGAGTAGATGTGTTTTCTATGGAACCACTTAAATCCCAAAGGGTGATATTTTTTTTATCTTGTGGGAATGTTATAATCTTGTTGAAACAAGGTAAGTCTTATTAAAACAAGTTATCTGGTAAAAACAAAGTCTTATTTTGTGGGGAAAAAGTTATCTTGAGGGAACAGGTTATGTCTTGTTAAAACAAGTTATTTTGCAAGAACAAGTTCTTATCTTGTGAAAACAAGTTACGTCTAGTGGGAACAAGTTAATATCTTGTGGGAACAAGTTATATATTGTTAAAACAATTTATCTTTGGGGAAAATGTTTTTATCTTGAGGGAACAAGTTACATCTTGTTAAAATAAATTATCTTGTGGGAACAAGTTATCTTTTACACACAAGGTGATCATTTGTTACCAAATGGTAATAACTTATGTGCACAAGATATGTTAGTTTCCGGGTTTTTAGAGGCTCTGTAGCTTTCAGCCCCTTGTCAGAGTATGTTCACTTTTTATGTGGGAAAATCGTGCTAAACAAAACTAATAAATTAATGTGTATTGTACATTCTGTAAAATATGTCTGAAGGATGAGTTTAATGGATCTTGAAATTTAATCTGGAGAGTGACTTAATTGTACAAGTTTGTGTTGAAAATAGGGTGTAGTTTTATTGCATATTTTTGTATTGGGCTAGTACAGGACTGGGTAAGCATTGTGGTTACATGGAGTAAAACATACACACAGCTGAAAGCTGATACTGGAAATTCTGCCTTACATTACTCAGTGTTTTTCACTTTTCTTTAAGTGACCTTCAAGAAGATGTACGGGCAGAAGCAGAAAGAACTGCAGAAACAGTATGACAAGCAGGAGAAGAAACTAAAAGACCTGAAGGCTGGTGGCAAGTCCACCAAACAGGCTGTGAGTATGACTGTCCCACCAGGGTCCAGTTTTTATAAATCTGAAAGGTGACCCAGAACAAAATAAACAAGACTTTAAAGAGAAACCCAATCTCTTGATATAAATTGAAGGAACAATGAAACGAAATACAATCATTCAAGCTCTGTCAAAGGGGCAAGTTGTGTTACTTCATGAATGAGTAGAGCCAACACGTTCTCTCACAGTGAATGGCACTGGAAGATGCCTTTAAAGTCTCAATGTCTTTTGCAAATGAATAACATAAAACTCCCAGTTGACACAGATGCTTTATCTATCCATTCTGTCTGCTGTTGTTTTGTTTTTTTGCAACTAACATCAATGTTTCTAAATGTCTCCTCTCAGGAGAAGCAAACTAAGGAATCCCTGACCAGAAAGCAGCAGAAAGGCAAGAAGAAGGGAGGTCTGGAGGAGGAGGGCCAGGAGGTAACAGAGCTGCTGAAGAGACCTAAAGAGTACACTGTCAAGTTCACCTTCCCCAACCCACCTCCTCTCTCACCACCCATCCTGGGACTACACAGTAAGGACATTTGCAGACTGCTGCAGCAGCTTAATGCTTGGGGCTATTTTTTTTTTTTTTTTTTTCAGAACTGCAGAGAAAATGTTTCAGCAGTAAAGATGACAACTGACGGTCTCAGATCTGAAACTGAGATAACAGTTAAAAACTGAGGAGGCAGTTGAGGACTGACGACATGGTTTGGTTCCATGAACATTCAGTCATCATGGGAATAACTGTGTCTGTCAGTCAAGTAAATGTCATGTACTGGAGCAACTAATAATGCTTCTTTTTCACTGCTTTTTAAAGAAATATATTTTGACAATAGAGAAAAGGGAGAAAGAGCCTAATTTATGCTTGGGCATGTGACACTCTTGAAGAGTGCTGCTTGACAGAAATGACGTATTTTTGAGAGAAAGGTGTTGCTCAACACTTTTCTTTCATCACATACATGGAAAATTTTCTCATGTCATGGACAATATAATTTGTTGTGCAATCTGATTGTTAGTGTTACTGCTGAAGCCATGGAGGCAGTAGTTTTGAATCCACACCGACTCTGTCCTGCATTCAGCGTCTCTGTTCACAGATGCAGCTGTCTGTCAGCACCCACCAACCGTAGCAAGTTAGGGGAATCTGCTGCTCACAGACAGACTGGGAGCTAATCCATCAAGGAATATAAATATACATACATACATTAATATAAATAAACACATATACAGTGGGATATTTGTGTGATTTAAACCCCTATCTGTGCAGATTACTGTTTAACAAACAGCAAAAGAAATAGATTTGGACTGTACACAAAAGCAGGGGGTCTCTGGTTATCATGGAGACAACTAAAACCTTTCGCCAAAGCATAAATTGAAAACGTCTCGCAACTGTTTAATTTCTGTCAAGCTATGCTCTTCAAAAGTGTCGAGTGCCCAAGCAAAACTGAGACCTAAGATGGGGAATGGCATGTTACAATGGTCCTTGGCTAAATATGAAAAAGGAACATTGTGGTTTTCATAGAAGGATCTTTAAAAGGACAGTTCATACACAAATAAAAGATACGTAGTTTTCCTCATACCTGTGGTGCTATTCTATTAATGTAGATTGTTTTGGTGTGAGTGTTGGAGATATCGGCAGTAGAGATGTCTGCTTTCTCTTCAGTGTAATGGAACTAGATGGTACTCAAATTGTGGTGCCTAAAGGACAGATAAAAACTTTTTTGAAAAACTCAACAGCAATGTGTCTTTCCAGAAATCATGACTTGGTTTCTTAAGATAATCCGCAGACCTTGTTGTGTGCAGTTTCATGTAGGAACTATTCTTGAACTACACCTGCTAACTGAATCATTGCGCTGAAGGAAGAGTGCATCTACTCATGGAAAAGAGGCTTTGTTCACGTGACAGTACGAGATGTAAGCATTAATGGCGTCCTGCTCAGCTAAGCTGTAACGTTGGCTTGCTCAGTGGTGCTAGCCACATTACAGCTTAGGCATCTACTGCCAGGTGAGCTAGCAGTAGATGCACGCTTCCCTCTGCATGGTGATATGGTTAGCGGGTGTAGTTAGGTAGAGAGAACTGCTGACTGCTAACTGTGGGTTATCAGAATAACCAGGTCATAATTTCTGGATAGAGGCAAGACAAGCTGTTGAGTTTTTCAAAAGGATATTTTAGGTGCTTTGAGTACCACAAGCTGAGTGCCATGTAGTTCCAATATATTGGAGAGAAGGCACACATCTCTGTGGCCGATATCTCCAGCACTCAGCACCTCACACCAAAACAATCTAGACTGATAAATAGCACCACAGGTAGGAGGAAAAATGTGCATTGTGATTTTTGGATAAACTGGCCGTAAACCCCTAGACTACCAGGCCTCACTGTAGATGGCAAAGCTGAGATAAAATAAACGTTCCAACTTTTCTTTGTGACCATACAGGTTATCTAGTTTTGAATCTTTCTCATAGTAATTACAAGGATAGTGCACCCAAAAATGAAAATTCAGCCATTATCTACTCACCCATATGCTGAGGGAGGCTCAGGTGAAGTTTTAGAGTCCTCACATCCCTTGCGGAGATCCAAGGGGAGAGGGGGTAGCAGCACAACTCCACCTAATTCAGGCTGGGCCTGAAACCACAAAATATCTCCATACTGCTCGTCCGTAGTGATCCAAGTGTCCTGAAGCCCGGACATAAAAAGTTGTTTGGAAACACGTCATTTGAACCCTTTTTTAGCCTCATTGTAGCCTGTAGCTCAAACTGCATGTGTGTACACCGATCTCACGTGTGCATGCTTGCGTGCAAGACCAGCGAAAGCACGTGAGCACACATGAAGGCAGTGCCCATGTCTCGTGCAAGCGCACACATGTGAGCGCGGTCCACAGAGAGGCAGTTAGAGCTACAGGTTACAATGAGGCTAAAAACAGAGTTTAAATGACGTTTTTCCAAACAACTTTTTATGTCGGGGCTTCAGGACACTTGGATCACTACGGACGAGCAGCATGGAGATATTCTGTGGTTTCAGTTAGGTGTTTTTTGGACGTTTTAATCTGGGGCGCCCAGCCTGCATTAGGTGGAGTTGTGCTGCTACCCACTCTCCCCTTGGATCTCCGTAAGGGATGTGAGGACCCTAAAACTTCACCTGAGCCTCCCTCGGCATATGGGTGAGTAGATAATGGCTGAATTTTCATTTTTGGGTGCACTATCCCTTTAAGGTTCCATCAGCTATCTTTAATAAGCAGTTTGAATTATCTGCTAACCACAAGGTCCTACGTTCCAATCTGGCCAGGGACTGTTGTTGCATATAACATCTGTCTGTCTTCCTGACAAAACATTCTACATTGTGTGTGTGTGTGTGTGTGTGTGTGTGTGTGTAAAAAACTACTTGCTGAAAACATTTAAACATGCAAACTTGTTTAAAAGTAAACAAAAAATGACTCCATCATTTGTCCCCTGTGCAGGTGTTGACTTTGGCTATGATGGTCAAAAGCCTCTCTTCAAAAACGTGGACTTTGGAATCGACATGGACTCCAGGAGTAAGTATGCTGCTTCTACTATAATTGAAGAGTAATTTTGTGAACATTGACGCACATGTGACAATCAGGCAAACAGTTGTAATATGAGTGGTGCTGTTTACATATTTGCCTGTGTACTTGATGTGTTGGTTGGAGGAATAGGGCCTGATCACTTAGAAACTGTTTTGCAGGTTGCAAAACGTGAGGTGCACTGCACTGCCCTTTCTTTTTTTTTTTTAATTAAATGCCAGTAGTAAGAAAAACGCTTGCTGCAACTTTTTATTGTTGCCAGGCAACCACCCCATCACCTCCTTACCCTAACCTTCCTGTGTAAACAGTCTGATTATTATTTATTTATTTCACAGTAATTAGTTACTAAAATGGACAGGCAGAGGGCACTTGCTGTTGCTCTGGTTGAGGGTGAGAGGCTTTCAGCAAATAGTTTGTTGGGCACAGGGAAATGGAGAGGGTGGATCACGGGGAGTACCATCAGTTGGTCCAGCAGCTTTGCATCCATGGTGGCCCTTTCAAGGCATATTTTAGGATAACTCGAGGGCAGTCTGACGACCTGCTGTCTATCGTCAGGCTGTATAGCTATGGATATCCAGCAGCCACTACCACCAGTTTCTCCTCCATTGTTTACCATCTGTAAACTTCTTGTCGTGACCACCACACAAGGCCGCTTCTCAAATCATCTGATTGGACAATGGGAATAAAGCGGAGATGATGTGAGGAGCTTTTCCACTCTGATTTAAAGTTTTTTCAACTCAAGGAGTTCAGAGCGCTCCAGCAAAAATGCCAGGCTCCTAGAGCACAGAAATGCAAGGCGCACCACGTAGCAATGCAAAAACAGCGAGCAAAAAACTTTTCTGTGTGATCAAGGCCTTAAAAAGTATATTTTGCAAAGTAAATGGAACTTAATATGGATGCGCTCAAGGAAATTGCTGTTAATTATGTCGAGATCATGGCAGAAAAAGCAGAAACTGCACCATCACAGATTAGTTTCAGGGTGTCCGCGGGGTGTTAAAAAGTATTAAAAGTTGATAAAGCAAATGTTGGATAATTAAGGCCCTTAAAAAGTAGTGCTGCATGATTTGGGAAAAATGTGCGATTGCGATTATGGTGGACAATATCGCGATTTGCGATTGCGATTACAATATAATTACAATAAAATGTAATAAATAAATGGTATCATGAGTATTTTTGATTGATTCAGTGTTTCCCCTACATTATATTAGGGGGGCACTGACCTGACAGTTACTGTTATGGACAGACAGTGAGTCAATGACCATCAACAGACTGAGCACAGTCAAACACGCTGCTCACACAGCAGCGCAGCACGGAACTGTACACACAGCGGAGCGAGCATATGTTGCGTTTAGGCGTTGTCACGTCATAGCACAACACAGCAGCATGTCAAGTGGGCTGAACCCAGGCAAAATTGCTCAATTTTTCATTTGTTATGGAGTCCATGATTTCCCTGTGACACTTACAAATGTTTGCTTAACTGTGCTTGGATGTTGTTTTATGAGGTTCTGGCAGCTTTCAGTTGTCTCTTTGTCTTTAACGTTACACGGCTCGTCTTTCTCTCGCATGCACTCTTCCTACTTTTCCCTGTGCTGTGCTGTCTTAAGTGTTGATATAGATTGGTCGTGTTGCCACGGGACGTGGCGACTTTAACTTTTAAACTTTTACACAGCACATCTTTCAGGTACGGCAACGTTGGACAGAAAGACGTGCTGTGTAAAAGCCACGTCCCGTCTCGAGTGCTGATATAGATTGGTCATGTTGCCGCGGGAGGTGGTGACTTTATCTTTTACACTTAAACAGCACGTCTTTCTGTTCAACGTCGCCGTACCTGAATCCAAAGTATCGCAATGTAACAGATGTTTTTTCGCCACCAACTCAGCCTGGTCACTGCTGCACGGCGGCTGCACGCACCAGGATAGCTTGTGGGCGTGATGTCAACAAACTCCACACACTACAGGAGAGGCAGTCACGTTCACAGGCACACACATTAACATTTATTTAGCCTACATTAAATCGCAAATCGCAGCCTTTTATGCGGTTACGTAATCGCACAGCCTGACATCGCGATTGCGATTAAATTAATCTTGCAGCACAATTAAAAAGTATTAAAAAGTCTTAATCACGATTTTATGAAGTATTAAATTTTCTTGGCATTCAAGCTTTGACAAAAAGTATCCATGAATGTATAATTTATTTTCCTCCTCGCGACTATTACAAACAATGATGTGTAGGTAGGCACATTTGGACTGCCACTCGGGGCCATGCGCGTACCTGTGCGACATCACGCGACGGCGCACGTCCAGGCGCCAAACAAAGGAGCAAAGACAATAAAAATGGGGAAATGCAAGTTTGCTGACTCCTGGCTGGAGATGCCAGAGTTTAAAGATTGGATAAAGACAGTCGAAGGTAACAACCGGGAAGCCTATTGCAAATACTGGTGTAATATTGTAATTTCACCAAGTTATTGTTGTTTTCAGCAAGTTGGCCTTGAATAGCTGATGTTGAGCTGTAGAGCTGTGTTATTTGTTATGACCTAAGGTGTATTTTAATAAACCTGCCTTTCGTTTAATATATTCTTTCAAGCTTTATTCCTTCTCATCTTATCCGAGTTCTGTTATATGTTTGTGCTCCATAGATTTAATTGCAAACTACAACTGCTTAGTAAGTTAAAGATGCGTTGCTGCTAACAACAGCTTGAAGTGGCGATGAGGTCTTAAGGTTTTTTTAGAAGGTCTTAAAAAAAGGTCCTAAAAAGGTATTGAAATTAACCTCAGGATTCCTGCATATACCCTGAGTTTATCTTCCAATCTTCCCTTTATTGTTCTTGTGGTTTGCTTAGTCTGATGCTGACCACATCCTGATGTACTGACCCAACCGCTCACTGACGTGACTTGTTTTCTTCCTCTCTTTAGTTTGTATAGTTGGACCCAATGGTGTTGGGAAGAGTACCCTGCTGCTGCTGCTCACTGGGAAATTAAATCCTGTAAGTGTGTAGATATGCAAGAAATAGAATTTTACTCAACTATATGTACTACTGAGGTAACTGATGTTTCTTTTTTAGACTAAAGGTGAAATGAGGAAGAATCATCGCTTGGTAAGTAACTTACTGTTGATGTTTGACTCCTAAAATACTTAATGTACACTATTAACTTTATGCTCACACTGTGTCACTGTGTTCGTAACATTTACTGTTCTGGCGCTGGTTTCATTATGTGTTCATCATTTCAGTGTGTTGACATGGCCTAACATGACCCAAGAGTTAATGATGGATGCCGCTGTTAAAGAACAGCCTGTCAGACACAAGGTGTACTTGCCAGATGAAACTTGTATTTATGAAACAAAGCTACATTAATTACAATAAAAGGAGCTGTGTGCCAGTGTATCTCGGTGTTGATGGCAAAGGTTCAACTGTGGATAACTTCAGTGTGCTGGCATCTTACTGACCACCTCTTTTGAATAGAAAATACTGTAACAACAGCCTGCTTGAAAAGTCGCTGATTGTAAGAACATGTGTGCTGGAGAAACAAAGCAGATATGTAAAGCTTTGTACATTATGTTTTTGCAGAAAATGGCGCTGGTGACTGTACATATATTTTGGCCAGTATGAGGACCAGGCAGAGTGCTGTCAGTGATGATGAAAGCCTTATCAATGAGCTGTTTACATACAGTGGCTTTAGCAAGAACTCAACCCCTTCACTTTTTGCACCCTTTAGTGTGTTGTAGATGTAATTCTGAATGGATCAATTCAATTCAATTCAACACTTTATTCCGGACACAGAGGCAGTCCATAGTACAGTACAATAAAAATACAAGACACAATAAAAGGACAGACAGATACAAAAATATCAAATATTTGCATATAAACTAAAACGCCAATGGTTCAAAAGCCTTGAGGTGAACCTAACCGTACAAGATTTGCAAGTGCTGAAATTATGCTGTTTGGTGACTCAGATATCCTACAGATACAACTGTACGTGAGATTCCTGAGTACAGCAGGACATGTAGATACACCAACACTGACAAACATTTGGCTTGCACTGCTCCTTCTTGGCACTTTAAGCAGCATCCTCATGCCATCATTATATGCCACCTTGAGTTTCTGTATACTGCTACTTTTGTAGCGCCGCTACAAGTGGGCAGTATACACTGGGGTGCAAAAAGTTTTAAAAAGAGTGGTCTTCACAGACAATGAGCACATAATAAATTTGCGTTTCAACATATTAGCCTGTGTATACATTATTCGGTATTGTCTTTGAATGTCCCTATCATCAGACAGGTCATCAGTTAGATAATGTCCTAAATATTTAACCTCTTCACATATTTTGAGGACAGTACCAGAGAGAGAGAAGGCAGGAAATGACGATTTATTGTCTTCCTTGCTTCTGACTATCATAATATTACTCTTTTTTCCATTATATTTAATATCCAAGTCAGAGCTATATTGAGAGCATACTCTTAGTAACTGTTGAAGACCAGCGCTATACAAACACAGGATAACCAGATCATCTGTGTACATCATGTGGTTGATAATGGTGTCACCAACCATACAGACTGTTCTACAGCTGTTTAGCTGGTTGGATAACTCGTCCATGTAAATATTAAAAAGAAAGGGAGATAAAATGCCCCCCTGCCTAACTCCATTGCATACATTGAATGGAGCAGATATAAAATCACCCCATTTCACATACATTGACTGGTGTGCATACCAAAAAAACAGGATTCTTACAAGAGATGTGGGAACCCCTCTGTTTTGCAATTTATAAAAGAATTTTTCATGGTTTACATGATCAAAGGCCTTAGAGGCATCAATGAAACACATAAAAATTGTGGAATTATGTCTGTTATACAAATCTAAAATCTCTTTTAGAGCAAAAATACACATATCTCACTTCGCCCTTTTTACCCATCAGTTTACACTCAGTAACCCATAATGACAAAGTAAAAATATCAAAAACTGAATTCTCTCATTTACATAAGTAATGGGCAAAATGGCAATTTTATCCATGTAAAATTAAATCTACCACACAAAGTGTGAAAACAGTGAGGGGGTCTTAATACTTTCTGAAGTCAATGTACAACAATGAAGGAAACAATTTACATTTGTAAAGAATTTAAATTTTTCACAAAGTCAAATCCAATTAAACTTACAATAACTGACTCCTCTGTATGACTAGCTTTTTAGCCGCTCTCTTAATTACCTTTTGTACAGTGTGAACACAGTGTTAGACAGCAACAACTTCTGTTTATTTTGGTAAATGAGATCAGAAGAAGAGTTGTAACTTGGGTCTTTTGTGTGCCTACAGAAAGTGGGCTTTTTTAATCAGCAGTATGCTGATCAGTTGAACATGGAGGAGACTGCCACAGAGTACCTGATGAGGAACTTTAACCTTCCCTACCAGGACAGCAGGAAGTGCCTGGGACGTTTTGGCCTTGAGAGCCACGCCCACACCATTCAGATCTCCAAACTGTCTGGTATGAACATGAACATTTGCCATCAGCTGACACGAAGGGAACATTTTCTGACATTGTGTCTGAATTTATCTGTAACAGGTGGTCAGAAGGCCAGAGTAGTGTTTGCTGAACTGTCCTGTCGTCAGCCTGATGTACTGATCTTGGTAAGGGCCACTGAACCTTTTATCCACACTGCCAATGTACTACCCAATTTAATTCTATGACCGACTAACTTATTTCTCTCTCACAGGATGAACCCACGAACAATTTGGACATCGAGTCAATAGATGCCTTATCAGAGGCCATCAATGAATATAAAGGCGGTAAGAAGAGTGTTTCTGTTAGACTTCTCAATTTGCTTTTTATACATGAGGAGTCCACCAGCAACTGATGAGATAAAAATCTACTTCAATTCAATTTCAATTCAGATTTATTTGTAAAGCCCAATATCACAAATCACAATATGCCTCAGGGAATTAAAAGCAAACGACATCCCTCTGTCCTTGGACCCTCACAGCGGGTAACGAAAAACTTCAACAGGGGAAAAAAAGACAGTGGAGCACAAAGGCTCCGGAGAAGAAGCCAAGTTAGTGACATGCAATATGGCCGAGTTAGCGAGATGTAGTAACAGGACATGAGTGTTAGCAAAGCAGAGAGAGAGAGCGACAGAGAGAAGGAGAAAAGGAGCTCAGTGTATCATAGAAAGTCCCCCGCGGACTAGGCCTATATCAGCCTAACTAGGGAGGCGTCCAAGGCAAGCCTGAGCCAACCCTAACTATAAGCTTCATCAAAGAGGAAAGTCTTAAGTCTGCTCTTAAATGTGGAGACAGTGGTTGTTTCTCCTCCAAGGGAAGGATCCTGCCAAGGCAAGAGTCCTCCCTAGCATTTAGTGAAGACACATTGGAACAGACTAATGAGTGTCCCCTGGGGCCGGTTGCACCAACAGGGCTTATGCCTGGTCTTAAGCTAAGTCGGTCAACTTGGTGTTCTAAGTCAGTTACGCTGGTTGCACCATCTAGGCTTAAGCCGCCTTCTCACCAATACCAGGCATAAATCTTACGCCTAGTCAAGAGCAGGTGTAAGGTCATTATCAAGCTTCGCTCATGCGCTCTAGAGCGCAGAGAGTGCAGCTTGATAACGACACGTCTCATCCACCGTCTGTACAATGAGCGGGCATTTAGACAGGAGAGATTAATTCGGGACAGACGCAATGGGAGCTGATTGAGAGGTTTCGATTCGGTAGGAGAGATCTGTTTGAACTTATTGAAGAGCTGTCACCGGATTTACAGTTTGTGTTGGGCTGCAACATGCCAAGCCATCCAAACCAGTGAAGGCAGGGGATTCCTCCCCAAATACATCAACAATGATGTCACTGTAAATTGAGGTTTTGGCGGGGGACCCCCGCCAGTTGGATGATTTCTCTTCTCTTCTCTTCTTTTCTCTTCGTCTTTTTTTTGCCTTGATGAGGAGACCTTCCACTTCTTCCCAGGCATAAGCCCTGTTGGTGCAACCGGTGTGAGTCCACTCCTTAAGACCGGTCTCAACAAAGACCGTCTTAGGAGTTACGACCAGGCGTAGTAAAGACCAGTTGGTGCAACCGGCCCCAGGTGATCATCATTAACCCTCAGCAGACTGAGGGTACTGTGATAATTTTGGCACTCTCTAATGTTGTGCAATTTAAAACAAATGTATCATTATTGTCAGAATCATGTGACTTTTAGAGAGAATATATTTCTGGGCCCGTATTCACAAAGAATCCTAAGACTAAAAGTAACTCTTAGTGACGTCATTCTAAGAAAAATCTTAGAATTCCTCGAATTCTGAGATTTTTCTTAGAATTTTCCCTTGGTAAGATAAAAGTTATTCACAAAGCATCTTAGGCCTTAAGAGAGCTCCTAAGGTGAAAAACTGGTAAGAGGAGGGAGGAGGACTTTTAAGAAGCCTAAGAGTGTCTTAAACAGAGAAGATTGTGGAAAGACGGAGAGGAAGGAAAGATGTGTTCCATATATTGAACGACAGTGATTTAATAAGACGCTACCGGCTTGATAGTGCAGGGATAATGTTTGTGGTTGACCTCATCAGGGATGAGCTTACTTTTCCCACCCAGCATAGTAACGCAATAACGCCCGCTTTGGATTGCAGCACGTACTAGCGCTTCTCACACTCATCGCTTGTGCGAAAAAAAAGAGGGAACGACGCATTGATTTGTCGGGCAGTGCGCTCCCAAGTCTACTTCTTCCCGTGCCGTGATCCCGGGACCGAATTTCCCTCTTAAAACTCCTTTGTTCTCCTCCACAAGCTGTGCCAACAGCAGGCACTGCTCTTCGGTCCAGTTTGGCTTTCTCGTTCTTTTTTTCTCAATTTCGTTCATTGTTTTGGTCGTTCTGCCAAATCAAACCGCTTTTTACAAGGAGGCCAGCAATCACAGTAATTGCTGACAGCTGAGTCTGCATCCACAATTAATATCAAATAGATTAAGTAGTAAAATTACCAGCATGGCGAGTAAACATAACAATAAAAAAATCAATATAATAATCGGCATGTGAATGAGGTACGTTCAAACATTTTGAAGCAGTGTAGCAATTAATTTAATTTTGCTGAGTTTCATCATCATGACATAAAATTATTTTCATGATTACACATTTCTTAATACAGTCTAAGTTCTATGATCGGTTGATTTCACTGTCCATTCATTACTAGGAGCGCATTTGTTTTTCTTTTTTTTTTTTTTCTTTTTTCCTTTTTGTAACAACCAATCACAGCTTTTAGAAGACTGTGTCATACCTAGCAACGGGGTCAACCACACCTCCTCACTAAGATAAAAGTTTCTGTCCCCTCCTTGCTCAGAGTTGCTCTCAGAAACTTCCTGAATCACTCTTAAGCTAAGATTCCTTGCTAGGAATTTTTAGGCTAAGTTTGGAGCTCTCTGAGAGGACTCTGAGAATCTTTGTGAATACGGGCCCTGGATCATATTTAAGAGTAAGTGGAGTAATGAAGTACAGACAGCAGCTGAAAAAGTCCTAAATTATCATTAACAGTATATACACAGACTCACACAGAATCACTCATTTCAAAGTGATCCATATTTTATGTATGTGTCACCACACACTGCGCTACAATAATATGAATAGCGGATCTGATCTGATGAGCTGCGCTGCTCTGAGACAGCTGACTGCGCCGATTTCACATTATACCACCGCGCAATCCACTGAAATAATATAATATATATCACCTCAAAACAAATGAGTGATTCTTTAACCTGCAGGATATTCTAATGTGTCTGCTCTGGCCATTTTCACCATGATTCCCCGAAAAATACACCTATTGAAACTGACGGAATGAAAGTTTTATGTTTTATCTAAATCATGTTATTTCAAAAAATGTCATTATTTGGCATTATTATGAGGTTTCTCTCTATACTGTCTATATGTTTTTTCACGCTTGTATGATAAAAACTCACTGGTAGAAGTTTCATTGAAGAGGCCCCGTCTCACTTCCAGTAAATTGTGTTCAAATCATTGTGGGGATTTTATACCCGAGCAGGATCCACACATGCATAATTGGAATTTCTCTGAAAGAAGGACTCAGTCCTTCGTGAAACTCTGAAGGATCCTTGACATTGGAACAGTCCTTCGGCGGGGGTCTATGACGTAGCGTCCGTCAAATTCGGCAGTTTGAAGATCCTTCCTTGACTTTGAGAAACATCCAGTGTCTGCCTCCGCACTGATCATACCAGTCATGTACATAATCAAAACGTGCTCCAGAGCATGCTGTACTGTTTTAGAAGGTTGCAGTACATGTTTCAAGTTGATTATATCTGTCTGGAAAGTTGGAGCAATGATAGGGGGTAGTGGAGCTGTGACTAAATCCGTTTTTTCAACTCTTGGTTATCACCTCTACCTTCGAGGTTATTCCACTCAAAAAGTCTGACCAACTTGTCGTCTGCCACAGCACACATACCCAGGGACTTCTGATGTCAGCTTTAGTGGCTGGCTCATTGGATTTGCAATGTGATTCACAAGAGCCATGAGGCTATGAGTTGCACCACTCCAATAAGACTCAGAACACACTTCACTAGGAGTATTCTCTCTGAGCCACCCTGCCCTGGAGCATGTCATTGGAAGATATTTGCCTTGCCTTGTCTTCAGCATTCACTTTTGCACAGTCATACATAGGGGTGAGTTCGTGTACAAAAATCTCTCAACGTTTAGAGTGGGTCATTTTTTTTCATGTAAACGCGTACATGGGTTTCACTGCTGGGTGGTGCCATTGCATTATACCAGTAAAGCCCCAGTTATCCGAATACCAACCGAACGGGCCATTTAACCAACGGTTACAGGCTTCCACTCCAAAATATCGCCATTCTGACAGTCCGCCATCACGAATTCTGGTCCCTGAGTCCTTACAGTAAGCTATGGCGAGCCTGTAGAAGCCGTATTTCCCATGCATGTCAGCGATTTCCAGGGACACACGCGAGTAATTCAGGCTGACATTACCTGTTTTTCAGCGAACACCTCTGGTAATTTTATTAAAAAGCATGGCATATAGGTCCACAGTAACTTATTATTATTATTATTATTATTATTATTATTATTATCATTATTATTATTATTATTGGGTCTTATAAGAGTGGGCTACAATGAGTACCGGGCCATCAAATCCCAGCATCCGCGGTGAGAGGACACGGAATTGTGTGCGCTTTTACGCACGCGGGTCTAGGCGATAACGGATATTTGATGTGGGGAAAGATGTAGCTAGATGTATTACCTGTTTTTAAGCGGCACCGAGATACGTGGCTTGTCCGTCCTTCCGTCTGTAGCACGAGTCATGTGCGCCACTTCACCACCAACCCATGCGTAAAAGCGCAAACAATTCTGTGTCCTCTCACCGCGGATGCTGGGATTTGATGGCCCGGTACTCATTGTAGCCCACTGGCGGACGACCCCCTTAAAGAATGTGCCGTTTCAATAGAACGGAGCACAAAGGCTCCTGACCTGTTGTCAAACCCGGTCTCACACCATTTCTTGTCATATTCCCAGTCTATCACAGTTAGTCAACAATTAGTACCCAGGGCCCACTGCACCAGCATAAGGTCTGTCAGTCCCTCTGATTTCATCCCCACTACTTGACAGCAGTTAGGGTACCGTTGGCCATGACATGGGAGGTCTGTGCGACCCTTCAAGAATATGCCTCGCCAGACCATTGCTGACCCACCACCAAACCAAACATGCTGGATGATGTTACAGGCAGCATAATGTTCACCACGGCATCTCCAGACTCTTTCGCACCTGTAACATGTGCTCAGTGTGAACCTGCTGTCATCTGTGAAGAGAATGGAGTGCCGGTGGCGGACCTGCCAGTTCCGGTGTTTTCTGGCCAATGCCAATCAAGCTTCACAGTGCTGGGCCATGAGCACAGGTCCCACTACAGGACGTCCAACCCTCGTGCCACCCTCATGAAATCTGTTTCTGACGGTTTGGTCAGAAATATGCACACCAGTAGCCTGCTGGAGGTCATTTTGTAGGGCTCTGGTAGTGCTCCTCCTGTTCTTCCTCACACAAAGGAGCAGATACTGGTCCTGCTGCTGGGTTGATGCCTTTCTACGGCCCTGTCCAGCCCTCCTCGTGTAAAGGCTGGTCTCCTGGTAATTCCTTCATGATTTTGAGACTTTGCAAGATGAAACAGCAAACCTTGTGACTACGGTACCGGGATAAGTTCAAAGTCCAATCGCAAGAGGGTGAGTGTCCCTGCGCCGTCCAATAATGGCACGCGCTGGCAACCTGGCACTCAGTATGCTGCTGCAATGGTTTGTTTTCCAGTGACATTTCAGGTATTAGCTGAGCTATTGAGTATCTTTAAGCAGTGAAAGTTATTATTTATTTCTTTTTACTTGTAGGCTAGATTTGTTTATATATGCTACAGTGATTTGTTTTCCTCAGAGCTTTACGGTGCAAACATTTTACTTGCATTTGCGACTAAAAATAGTTTTGTGCGAGCAAAAGAAATCATCCAGGAGCACGCTGTGCGAGTACAGATTTCAACCAACAGCAGAAACGAAAGGCGAATCCTGCCAGTTTTGGGTTAACGGGGGTCACAGAGAGGAATACGGCGGAGCATTACGGCCACTGCAAGATAACGCGGTTTACCGGCGACCGAGAAGCCTGGCTCCAGGTCCAATAATTTCCTCTTTGTTGGTGTCATAAGTACCTGAACAGCTGAGCCGTGGCGGCACACAGGTATGTGATGTGTCAGAAGAGAAACGAGACGTTCACATTTCTCTCTTTGTGGCAGGTAACGGTCCACAAACCTCACCACACTGAAGGAACTGTTCTTAACTTATCAGAGGAGGAGGTTGGCTGGTTGATTTTTATTTTATTTATTTATTTTATTTTGATCCCCCCTATGTTAATCACTTATTGATGCTGTTTTTGAATTATGAATAAGTCAATAGGTAATTTATTCCATTGAAATATCATTGATGTATTATAGAAAAGTGATTTATCTTTTTATAAATGACGAAAGGCACATCTGCCTACTTTTTGCTGTGATATTGTGATACTACTCAGAACCGTGGTACTTTCACTGGTATCGTACCGTGGGTCCCAATTTTGGTACCATGACAACACTACATCCTGGAGGAGCTGGACTACCTGTGCAACCCGATTGGGTTGCAGGTACCGCCTCATGCTACCAGTAGTGACAAGGACACTAGCAGAACACAAAACTAGAGAAGAATCAGTTTGAAACAATAAGGAGATAGCAACTGTCTGAGGCCACCACGTGTAAAACCATTCCCTTTTTGGGTTGTTTTCTTGCTTTTGCCTCTCCATTGCCCCTGTTGTCAATTTCATTTGCACCAATGCAGGTGAAACTGATTCATACCTGTGCTTCCTAAATGGACAGATTGATATCCCTTAAGTTTAACAGACTTGGTGTTATACTGTGATGATTCAGTGTTTCCTTAATGTTTTGAGCAGAGGAGCTTGTTCTAAAATTGTTGTGTAGGCCGACCTAATTTTACAAATTAGTGGTTGAAAAAAAATTAATGTTGGAGGATATTTTCAAAAGTTAATATGCAACATTGAAACACAAAGCCAGTTAGTCCGTGCGTCACTAATGCTTCAATACGCACACACTAAGTACTGAGCTGTTCTTGAAAGGATCCACACCATGTGTGCATCTAAACAATTTTATGTGAATTATCTCATAACAAAAGCTGGATGGAGTAAAAACTCCAGCAAACTTTCCGAAGAGCTGTCAAACACATTGCTGCACACATAAAGAAACTCTCCGCTATAATCAAGAGACTTGCTGTTGGCACCTCTGTGTCATAATTTGACTTCAGAAAGCAACAAATACTGAACACAGAAGAACCTGCCCAACATTAAGGTCGAGACAGCCACCTCTTCTTTCTGTATTGCTTTCCTGACATTTGAACCCTGTGGTCAGGTGAGACTAAAGACTACATTAGCCACTAATAGCTTGACACACCCCAATCTTACACCTAACTGTTGGCTGTCAAGTTGCATTGTGGGTAATGTAGGAGCCATGTTTTGAAAAGGAAGAAGAATATGTGGAATGGTTCTGCCACATCAAAATGTAACAGAACTTCCTGGGACATTCTTTGCTATGGATGCTGTTCTAGTTTAATTGTAAGAAGTTTGAATGTTTGGTCACAAGTATAGGCTCTTGAATTCAGAGCCTGGAAGAAACTGTTGCGTCCTGAATGTTTTATGAACAGCCTTGGACTTCTCAGACTCTTCAAGTGACTTACCACTCAGAGGGAACTCATTCAGCAGCTCCTCTGGCAGCAGCACAGCATCTCTCCCTCTCCTCTCGCCATGCGCACACGGGAGTCGGTGTCAAGTGATTTTGGCATAAACCTTTGGGAATGTAAATCTATGCAATACTTGTGGCTTGACAAAAACTACTTATATGTGAAAGTGCGATAGTTCTGATAGCCTAACAGCCTGTCATGGGTTACAGCGTGATGATTAGAGGAGAAATGGCAAAGCATAAAGGACATGGTGGAAAAAAAAACCAACTCAGTCATTTAGGATTTTGCTAAAAGGGAAGGAAATTACCTGTTCATTTATATATTAAGATCTCAGGGTACGTTTTTTGTGTTTGGGAACTGTTTAAATGTGTCATTTGTGGTGGATTTTTAGTTGGACTAATAATACGCTATACAGAATCTGAATCTCACGCTGAGTTTCGGTTGTTGTTCACAGACTAAAGAAATGAGAGATCATTTTTGTTAGGTTTTTACAGAATATTTGAAGGCAAACTGTTAGGTTGACATGTAAAATTATATCACTTATTTTGTTGCAATTCTATGTTCTTTAATTAATAATAAAATATCTTTATAACTAATTTGTCATATTGTCAAGAATATGGTTATTGCAAAAAGACCCTGAAATATCGTGATATTATTTTAGGGCCATATCCCCTACCCCTATTTCTAGTGCAGCTATTCACATGAAGTTTACACCCATCATTGATTAACTCAATAAAACTATACAGGCAAAAAAATTGTAACATTTCAATCCAAAATAAGTTATGTACAATAAAGTGGAATAACACAGGGAAAAAGTATTGAACACACCAAATGAAACGTATTTAAGAATTGGTGGAGAGCTTTTGTCTGTAGCACCAGCTTTAAATATGCTTCGTGTATGAAGAAATCAGTCTGTCACATGGTTTAGATGATACTTAGGTCCATTCATCCACACAGACAGTCTTTAAATCCAGAAGATTGAGGGACCAGTTGGTGAGTCTTGATCTTCAGCTTCTTCCACAAATGTTACATTAGATTTCAGTCTGGTGATTGACTAGGACATTCCAGCACCTTTATTTTCTTCCTCTGAAACCATCTGAGTCTTCTTTGTAGTATGTTTTGGATCTTTGTCCTGCTGAAAGATCCACCTGTCTCATCCTCACCGTTCTGGTGGACAGATTCTTTTCAAGAAATTTGGATTCTGCTGGTGCAATGATAAGAGAAACAACCCCATACCATGATGCTGCCACCTTCAAACTACATAGTAGGTGTGGTATTTTTGAGTTATATGCAGAGCCATTTCTCCTCCAAACATGGTGCACCATATTTTTGCCCAAAAGCTTGTTCCACAACATTTGGAGAAGCCTGTAGATTAGGAGAACATTAGTGTGATCAGAGGAGACACAAATCTAACCTTTCTTCAAAAAGTATGACGTGCTGTGTTTGGAGGAGCAATGGCTCTGCATATGACCTTAAAAGTTCCACAACTTCAGTGTAGTTTGGAGGACGGAGCATCATGGTATGGGGCTGTTTCTCTTTTCATGGTACCAGCAGAATCCAAATGATCAAAGGGAAGATGAATGGAGCCATGTACCAAGAATTTTACTGACTGAATCACACTATCTGTAATCAGCTGAATGGGTATGATTTTGTCCTAAAATGTACTGATGGGGCTCCATGTTAGAGTGTGTAAACACTCTAGAGATGGACATTACAGATAGTCAGTGAGTGATGCCTGAAGAGAGACACTCCCAACAGCTAAGACTACATTTAAATGATCAACACATAAGTGTACTGCTTGGCCCTGTATTACAGCACTAACAAGCTCTCCCCTCTTGTCCAGCTGTGATCATTGTGAGTCACGACGCCCGGCTCATCACAGAGACTCAGTGCCAGCTGTGGGTGGTGGAGGACTGTACTATCAACCAGATTGATGGAGACTTTGACGATTACAAGCGGGAGGTGCTGGAGTCCCTGGGAGAGACAGTGGTCAACAAGGTCAACCCTTGATCACACAGCCACTGTCAGGACACAATGCTGTGCTACACCGTGTCCCTCCGTCGTGTGCTACACCGTGTCCCTCCGTCGTATGCTACATACACTCCATCTGGGCCCAGTTGGCTTTTCTCTCTATTAAACATTGCTAAGTAAAAGGTTGGCTTTGTTGGGGCTATGTTTTCCCTATCTTTTGGTCTAGAACATCTGTAACAGCATGAAGTTGGACAGATCCTGGAGGGTGGTTCCTACTGTTGATTTCTATAAATATAGGAGGTAAAAATGTGTCTGCTCAAGATCTACAAAAGCTAAACAATAAAATTAAACAATTTTTTCTCCATGTTTCTATTGTGCAGTTTATTTACATACCAGAAGGATATGAAATTCACATGGTCCAGTAGATGTACATATGTATAGCAAACCAGACAGTTATTGAATTACGGGCAGCAACATCACAACGATATCACCAAATGAACTGCCTCTGGAGTCTCCATCACTTTAAGTAAGCCTTGTATGTCTTCTTCACCTTGGCCACTTCAGTCTCATCAGGTGTTATTTCACTGTACCATTTATACCAGGTGTCACCCGAGGTTAAGGAATGAGGAGGTGGTGTGGACCCCACAGCATCATGGGTATTGGAGTAATCCTCCCCTGAAAATTCCACATATGGAATCTGAAAGGGGAGTAAGCCTGAAAGAGAGGACAGGGTGTTGGAATTGATGCCTGACTGGTTCCGTTATTAAAATAATCACTTTAATCATCTGATGACATCACAGAGAAATTCCTTCAGTTCACCTAACCCGCAGAACCTGCTGTGCCCCACTCCAACAAGCTGCTTCACCACTGGCTTTTCAATGAGTCAGTGCTCCAACAGGGTTTTCCACTCTCACAACAGGGCACACTTGAGATTATAATATCTATAAATGCAAACAATTTCAAAACTGCATCTAAATGATATTACATTTACAAAGCATCCGACTCAAAAGCTGCATATGTAGTATTTACATCAGAGGTGCGACCAAGTCGTTGTTTTGCAAGTCCCAGTAAACAGAGTTTTGAGTCCTAAACAAGTAATAATGCACTCTTGACCAAATGTCATGCCATTTTAAGAGTAAATAATAAATTACAAATATCATGAATGCTTTTAAAAATTTGTATTTATCTGTTGAAACATGTTCATTACAACAAGTGCAGCTGAAATTTATCATAAAAAAGTAGTGCTGACATCGCACTTTCAAAGCATGAAGCACTATTAACCATAACAGAATGAATTTTTGTGTTTCTGGCCTGTCTTGCTGTAAAGTAATCCTGTATTTGGGAAAAAACGTGCCAATTATTGGCACCCTTCTATAATGTCGTCTGTAATGACATGACAACACACAACCACCTTTGGATGATATTTTTTCTGTTGGCACACTGGTGGAGGTGCAGCAGTATGGCTCAATGTGGATGAACACATTACGAGACAATGTAAATGTAATATCCAAAATCCTATTGGTAACGCATTATATTACTTTGTTACTGCTAAAACGCAATATATTACGTAATAAATTACAAAAGTAGCACGTTATCCCAACACTGAGAAGTGTGAGCTTCAATTTGTCAGAACCCCCAAACCAGGGAAGTTATTTTAGCAGCGTGCAGAGAAATTATGCTTGGTGTTTGGCAATATCTGGTCAGCTCTTATGATCATCCTTCAAACTGTTGAGATTGAACGTTGGCCAATCGATCAGTACCCTTATCTACAGGTGTTCAATTTATAACCCTCACTCATCACCTGCTCTGGCTGCTTAAGTAGAGAGGGCAAGTTGATTGCATACCGGGAGATTTTTAAATACTGCAGCAGCGCTCATCATTTAGCAGTGGCAGAGTGCTGCTGTGCTAATTACACACAGGGAAACAGTGCAGGATATGAAGGAAATAACAAGGATTTGCAGCACACTTAATAACTTTTCAATCTTTGGGCTTGAGGAAAGGTATCAAATACTTTCTTGTCCAAAGGCTGAAGTCCCAGTGAAGTCACAAGTCATTTGCAAGTATGCAAGTATCAATTCAATTCAATTTTATTTATAAAGCCCAATATCACAAATCACAATTTGCCTCACAGGGCTTTACAGCATACGACATCCCTCTGTCCTTTGGACCCTCACAGCGGATAAGGAAAACTCCCCACAAAAAAAAAACCCTTTAACGGGGGAAAAAAAACGGTAGAAACCTCAGGAAGAGCAACTGAGGAGGGATCCCTCTTCCAGGACGGACAGACGTGAAAGTTAAAGAGATCAAATCTGTGACTCAAATCGAGATTTGAGTCCCAAGTCATATGATTTCCACACCTCTGAATCACATCCCCATATTGAAGTTGCAATACCACAAAGCAAAAAGGCTAAATTTAAGGTGATAATCCTAATTTCTATCAGCAGTATTTTACTGGGCCTTTGCATAAAATGAATATAGTGGCAGGACATCCACAAGTGTTGCAAATTAATACTAGTCACTCCCATTACCCCAATGGCTGCTGAGGTCTTAAAAACAGTCTACTGTATTTTAGGGCTGCACAATTCTTGATAAATGAGAATCACATTTTTGTTTTGGTCATCTATGGCCTGACCTCACAGATAGTTTGTGGCTAATTTGATTGGTTAATTGTTAGCAAAGTGGCAGGTTCAGGAAGACTGTCAGCCTAGAAGTGCAATTGTGCGTGCTGCAGCTGGGACAAATTATGAGCACTCATTCTAAATATGCAATTCTCCAAAGCAAATATGGCACAATGGCTATCCTTCAGAAATGAGATTGCATTTATGAATCAAGAGTGTGATCTTTTAACAATCAATCGTGCAGCCCTACTGGATTTGAAAATTTGCCAGATCAGTTTCTATCTTTTACTCCTCGATCCATCTCACCTGAGGCAGCTGTGAACTAATTTGAGATGAAGATACTTTGTAACTTTTAACAAATTCCTATTAAAATGCAGCCTTAGTCCTAATATAACATGTAGCAGGACTGAAAGTCAAAACCTAATTTAGGATTAGCTTTTGAAAAATACTGGGTTGTACAGGGGACATGGGAAATTGTACTTTCTGCTGCCACTAGGTGGCAATCCAGAGTCACATTTACTGAGGGTACCTGTAAGTATGCCATGTGACATGGCGTGTTATCCTGCTGGAAGTAGCCATCAGAAGATGGGTACACTGTGGTCATAAAGGAATGGATACAGTCTGCAACAATACTCAGGTAGGTAGGCTGTGTTTAAATGCTCAGTTGGTACTAAGGGGCCCAAAGTGTGCCAAGAAAATATCCCCCACACCAGTAAACCACCAGCATAAACCGTTGATACAAGGCAGGATGAATCCATGCTTTCATGTTGCTTATGCCAAATTCTGACCCAACCATCTGAATGTCGCTGCAGAATCAAGACTCATCAGACCAGGCAACGTTTTTTTCAATCTTCTATTGTCCAATTTTGGTGAGCCTGTGTGAATTGTAGCCTCAGTTTCCTGTTCTTAGCTAACTGAGGTGGCACCCTGTGTGGTCTTCTGCTGCTATAGCCCATCTGCTTCAAGGTTTAATGTGTTGTTTGTTCAGAGATGGTCATCTGCATACCTTGGTTGTAACGACTGGTTATTTGAGTTACTGATGCCTGTCTATCATCCAGTCTGGCCATTCTCCTCTGACCTCTGACATCAACAAGGAATTTTGGCCCAGAAAACTGTCGCTCACTGGATATTTTCTCTTTTTCGCACCATCCTCTGTAAACCTTAGGAATGGTTGTATGTGAAAATCCCAGTAGATCAGCAGTTTCTGAAATTCTCAGACCAGTCTGTCTGGCACCAACAACCATGCCATGTTTAACGTCACAGAAGTCACCTTTCTTCCCCATTCTGATGCAACAAGTTTCCCCAGCCCTTTGGAAGTCCTTTTATCCTCATAATCTGAAGTGTTGTTTGGTGTTACGTACCATGATCTCTTGCTGTGTTGATGGTCTCATGAAGCTTCTTCTGCTGTTTCATACACACACCTGCAGATAGTACAACCAACACAACATGAGCCATCTGATAGTGGACTAGAAGACCCTTATGCATCAATACATGTGCTCACTTTGGTGACATATTGACTCACCAGTCAGAGTGGGATCATACACCATTCCACTGTGGGGACTAATGAACTGCTGCAACAGTTTCACATTCTGCAGGAGAAGATGCATTTGGGTTGGCATACCATCATAGAGGAAATGAGGTAATCAGTTGAACTGCACAATGTCACAACATAAAGCTATACATGTTATATGGAACTGTGCCCTGATGATGTGATTTTGATACCACAACAGCTAATTCTTTACTGCCAATATTACTGTGGCCCTGAGAGCTCAACACTTCAAATAGAGAAAATATACAAATAAGCAAAACACAATTTTAAAAAACATCAACTTGACAACACATCACCATCTAGAATAGGTAGCAAATAAAGAAAACTCAACTAGATAGAGAAAATTGTGCAGAAAAGCCCTGCAAATAGCACACCAAGCCAGTGGAAACTTTTTCCAGGGGACACTAAACACAGTGGGGACGTGCTTGTTGGAATCAGCTCCTCGTCAGTGGTTTTAGAAAATTAACAAAAATGTAGTTAGGTTTTTCTGTTTTTGGGGTTTTTTTTTACATTGTGATGGCATGATTCAGATATAACTGCAGATCTGCTGTTAACCTAGTGTTAGCCTTCTGCTTATTATTAACCTGCCAATTCGAATAATCTTACAAAATACACAGTTAATTGTGAAACAGGCTCATGTTGTTCGCTGGCTATAATATTCATGGTTCCTTTTGGAACCTGTAACACCAAGTGAAGCTTGCGGTAGTTTTTACTAACATGACTATTAAAATGAAACCTCTCACTTTGCATCTTTTGTTTATTAGTTTACAATGAAGAAACTGCTGCCTGTTGTTTCATTACACAAAGAGTAAATATACATTTTTATTATTCATACCATCCAGCTGCAACTTCATTTGATTTGTTTGAAACCACTAATGAAACTTTGTTTTAATTTTGTCCTTGAACATTACTTGGTGCAGTTCTGAAAGAAACTACTGCCAACTAACTTAACATTCATTGTACTGATGATGAGTAACACGAAATATGAGGTCATTTAGAAACAATGCTTTCATGGTCAGTATTTTAATTTTACACTGTAAAATGTCCCACTCAGTGAATATCAAGATCACAATTCTTTAATAACCACATTTTAGGATCCTTATAAAAATAGAGCTTGTTATGTGTGTTTATGACAAAAGTAATATGGCTGGTGTATACTTCTCAGATATTTTACCTTTGGAATTTAGAGTTTTATCAGTTTAATCAGTCTAGATTAGTCTAGACTAGATCAGTCTGATTATTGTGATTTACATTGGATGGCTGATGCCCACGGATTTTGACAAAATGCTGTGACCCAGATTTTACTTGAATTCCTAAACCATTTTTCTTGTGGTCCTTGTATTTAAAGCACATTCTACCCATTGTACTCTAGTATCCTCTTTTTTTTATACTGAAACAACTTTACAGAAGCACAGTATGATAAAAAATTTGACTATCTTTCTCACTGATTTTTGAATAGAAATGTGTCTCATCAGCTCAGAAGAACAATGAAGCCACAGCCACAAGGATGTACAAATCCTGTTTGAACTGCAGAGGATATCGCACTGAAATGGAGCATTCTGCAAATTATTATCTGAGGCTCTGTCAAGGTGGTGCTCTGTGATAGAATTGTGAGGCTGCACGTGTAGTGTACCATGGTTGAGTGAGGATTCAACCAAATCCCACCAATCCCCCAGCAGGGATGCATGATAATGTCAGCACGTTATTGGCATTGACTGATATTGGTTTTAAAATAAACTATCAGAATTGGCCAACATTATCGGTATTGGCCAATATTTGCTTTAAAATGAACTATCACAATCAGCCAATATGCTTTTTCTTATTTTGCACGATGTATGACTATTACATACATTGAAAAGCATTCTATTTCATGTCTCCATCTGCTGGTGGGCCATCATGATAAGAGTATCCATGCAAAATATGATGTTAATTCCACTACGGAAGAGGCTTGAAGATCACTAAACTTAGGTAGAGAAAAAAAATGGATATACTGGTATCAGTAGATGTTTCATTTGAATTAGTTGTTATATATCAGCATATTGGATATCGGCAAAAAATCCCATATCATGCATCCCTAGAAAATAATATCAGACCTTCCTCCTCGTCTGAACTTGGGCTGTTACCTATAATACCCAGTCCATTTATGCAGCAAGATGCTCCAGGTTCAAATATTGTGGACAATCAAGCATGTATTCCTTTTTTTTAAAAAAACAAACAAATTAGTGACATGAGCAGCCATAGTGCTTGGTTACAATAAAAGTCTCAGAGGCAAAAGACTGATGACTGATGTCTAACAGAACACTACAGTGTAGCGTAACTCAATGACCATAAGTGTGACTGAGACACTAACTCAATCAATTCAATCAATCAATTTTATTTATAAAGCCCAATATCACAAATCACCATTTGCCTCACAGGGCTTTACAGCATACGACATCCCTCTGTCCTTAGGACCCTCACTCACCTGATAGTGGATGATAATGTTTGGATCCCGACAAACCGGACAGGGGTTTCCACATATCTTGTCACCTCTCTACAGAGACAGAATCAGTGTTAATGTCACTTTACATGACAGATGTGATGCAAGGAACTGATGAAAGATGGATTAAAAGAGAAATATTACAATGCAGGTCTTGCGTGTCTTCTGTGGGGGGATGCCTCCTTTGTGGTTCCTCCTATACCCCACCCATACTGAATTGGTTCCATATCTCTCAATGTACTCTGTCAGGAGAAAGGAATATAAGTAAAACCAAGTATGTGGATACAAATGAGATTTAACTCTTTTAGGTACCTTCACTCTCCAGATAATCCCAGGGTCTGTCCTTGTAACGGCAGAGAACCTCGGCAGCCTGAGCAGCAACTTCATCCTGGAGTGATGTTGCTTTGCAGAAAAAGTGACTTGGAAGTCCGAATGGAGAGAGAGTGGGGCATGATCTCACAGGGAGCCTCTGCAGACAGGACTGGATGCAAAAGAAAATCATCTCACCACTGTATCATCACCTCATCCCCAACACCTTCAGCCAAATGTGACGGATGCATGAGACCCATTACTACATGGATGTATATGAGTCGGTCAACATGAAACGCACTTGGCTCCCTATAATGTTTGGCCTAACTTTAAAACTGCCGAAATGCTCTGAACCACTGGTCTTTGAATGCCGTGCTGCTGGGAGGGTAAGAAATGTAACGCTGAGCCGTCAGAATACAGTTTCCTGTGTTCTATACAGCGCGAATTATTGCCGAGAAGTTGTCATTTTCTAATTTAATCAAGTTTAGCGCAAGGGTAATTTTTACCGTAAGGTTACACGACATCTCATTGTACTCTCGGATACTGTGTTTCATCTGACTTCTCAGAACAAACTACTCACACATAAATTAATCGGGTAATGTGTATATCACAGCATAGTTACAAGAAATACCTGATACTGTCGTAATGGATGCGAAATTGAAGGCGACACACGGCACAAAACCTTAACGATGCCTTGGAAGGAGGCCGCCATTTTCATTCAGTGGGGGTGAAGGTGAAAGGTAAAAGTTCAAGCGATAATTCAGTAAATATCGTTTTATTTTATTTTATTTTATTTCAAAATTTTAACAATACCAATTGCTTTATATTGTGTGTAAAACAACAATTTGTATTTTTTTTACTCTGTTGGTCATAGATGATTGTTAAAATGTTGCGTTCTGGGTGACTGGTGCATGTGACCATCCCAACCAGGACAGACAAACCAATCGCCATTTTTAAGAAATATTATTAACTACATTTATAAATAAAATAATGACTACAACCCAATTACGTCAATACCATTTGTTAGTGTTCTTTAATACATAATCAATAATGCAAATACACTCAACTTTTAATGAAAATCTGGGGAACAATTCAATGTAACAGTTTCCAAAATGTGTAATACGCCATTATGCCCTTCACTGGGCAGAGAAAGACACATGTCCACCATTTTGTTACAGCGAAAACTGAGAAAAACATTGGCCGTGACGTAAAAAACGTCACTAAGTATAAAAGCCAAGTCCGTCCTCTTCGACCTCATTCCTGGATTTGTTCAGAGGTAAGTCATGTCAGTAAGACAGGAAGTGTTATTGTCAAGATTTTGTCCGTCTAACATGTGAAATTACTACAGTATGTCTTCAAAAATCAACAAAGTACTTGAATAACTACGAAGGACGACGAAATTTGTCAAGACTTGAAATTAAATGTGTGTTTGTTGTGTGTTTTGCAGGTATGAATTTGCTTTGCCGAAGACTGAAGCGTCGAGGACTTTGAACAACTCTACTCACATTCATATTTTTTTCTTCAAGTAATGGACATTTGACTACTATTTTTGCCTCCAGTTTGTTCCTGAAGGAAAGGCTAACGTTAGCTTTTAGCTATCACAGCCCCACCCATAAGAACTCTTTCAGTTGATATTAAAACCATGAAGGTTGACGATATAAAATTTATGAAATAAGAGATATAAGTGCCTGAAAAGCACACTCTATTACACCCGAGACGCTGAGGATCTATAGTATCAATAGTAAGTTGACTTTGAAGTTAAATTGATTCGAGATCAATTAAATGAAAATGGTTGTAGATGATAAGCTAACTAGCTAGTTAGCTGGCACCGTCAATTAGCTTGGTTCTTGGCAAATAATTTGGGTATAAGCAATGTTATAGTATGAGCTCACACAGGAAAGTAGACGGAGGCACAAGGCTCCGTTTCTTTGTGTGTGAGACGGAATGGACGAGTTGTACAAATAAAACTAAATACTGAGTAAATTCGTAAAATAACCATAAGCAATCTATTCATAAAGATTGCCGTAGGCATAATTGTTAGAAAGCAAATTCCAGCTCATGAAGTCGGACTTTTTGCCTGCCAGACTTGTTTTGTAGGGGCTGCTCCACGGAACGAACACCCACCGCAATCTATACATAAAGATTGCGTTAGCATGAGGATTGTGGACATACTTAATGAAGCACTGTGTGTTGATATTTCGGTAATTAAAACACAGGGACTTCCCGAAAGCACGCATCATGTACTCGGCAATCTGTGGATAAAGATTGCAGGATGACTCAAGCGAAGTGGTCTTGCGAAGCACTAACAGTCGGGATTGGCAATATGGTGGACGGGTTGTGGTTTGCCTTTCGTCCTCGGACAGCTCCGGGGGCTAGACGTGTTCTCGGAGCAACATTTGGGAGTTCTTTCAAAACTGAAATGCTGAAAAAAAGTAGACTGATGTCCATCGCATTTTCTGACTGCAATTCGCGTAAGATTCAGTAGATATGTGGTGCTCGTCGACTTGCTTTCCACTCAGCCTGCACGGTCTTAACAAGAAGAGCCATTGTTGCTTGTGTAGGGATTGGTTTGCCGTCGTCGAAGTGGTTAACGGAGGGAGGGCCCTGATTAGTAGCCAGTCTCCAGCTCCCTCCCCTTTGACAAGCAACTTAGCCACAGGAGCAAGCTTGTTCTCAGCTATGACACATGTCAGGTTCAGCGCAAGCCTTTTATAGGCTGCATGAGCTGCTCTTATATAACCGAGGGCGTTTTACATTGCTATTTGATTAGTTTTGTTTGGTGTTGATGAATATGTCTTGTTGCCTTAGTCATAGTCAAGTCTGTTGTTGCACAGATATGTGTGAGTGTGTGTGTGTATATATATATACATACACATATATTTATTTATTTATATATGTATATGTGTGTGTGTATGTATGTATATGTGTGTGTGTGTATATATATATATATATATATATATATGTGTATGTGTATATATGTATATGTATGTGTATATATATATATATATATATATATATATATATATGCACACACATATACATATACATACATACATATACATGTATATGTATATATCTATGTAGTAGAATGCTTGGTCATTGAGTACATTCCTATTTTGTTTTACAATAATGTATCAGTGATACACAGAATGACAATGCACAAATAATGTTCTTTCCCCCACTGAACCAGGAACCAGGGGCATGTTTTAACACTGATTTTGTGTATATGTGTAACAATTGTGACATTTACAGGAATTGGGTTATTTGCAGTGTTGTGGAGGTCTGAGACTTTATAAAACTTCTACTACAACAGTTACACGGGTAAGACCTAACTGATTCCTCACATCATGACATTTCCAATGAATTGATTTCCAACAGGGTTGCCGGTTGTGTACTTGAGTTGATAAATTGGCACGAAAACAGTTTCATCATAAAATATATAACATAGAAAAATATGTGCATGCTTATAAGAGTCAACCCAAGCAGTTTTATCAGGAACCATTTACAGGTTAGGCTATTAATAACACCTTTTGTCATGAACATTTTTTAGATTCATAAAATTGAAGACATTCATAATGGCCAACTGACTGTCTGGATCATTGATTTTTTTTCATAGTTAGTACTTAGACTGATGGAAATTATTAAACATTAAACGCCTTTCATTCATGAGTTTGTTTTACTGTCAGATTAATGTGTGACAGTTATGACCAATGTTATTGGATGTTGCACTAACAGTTTTATTAATTTGTAATGCATTTTTCCATTGTGTAACTACATAGACAGAACAGTGCCAGTGTGTAAACATAAAGTGACCTGTAGGCGGCAGTAAGTGCCCTGATATCTACCCCTGGCTGGAACAGTCGATAGTGATGTCATTAACACCACTGTAGTCTGAGTCACCACTGAGTATTTATCAGACTAATGCTACAGTTTTCAAGCATTTCATAATTGATACGAATACCTCCAATCACACTTAACTTAATTGGTGCATATCATTTTAATTTGTACCATTTATTTAATCATTAAATTGTAAAAATGGGGTTTTACAAGGCACTATTGATGCTTCTGTTACTATTCTCCTTGTTTAAGTTGCATTTTTGCATAAATGTGAATGATTGTGATAGGCGTGTGGCATTAAAAATTTGATGAATCATTACCAGTAACATTTCTTTCAAAAATTAATCTCTTCGGCTTTTTTTTTTTCACTTGAACAGAACTTTGACCCTTTGTTTTGTGTTTGTTACATATGGAGATAATATGTATATTTGTGGAAAAAAAACATTCTAGCTACTTAATATATATTAATAGTTAGGTCTTATATGATCAGCGAAATCTTTCAGTAAAGAAAATTTAGGTAAATAAAAATAAGTCAATTAATAGTGAATGTGTTTAATTTTGTTTGCTATTTAATAATGTGCAGTTTAGTTCTCAGCATTACTGCTGCTATTTCAATCAGTCTGTAATGCCCCTCACTCTATAATTAATATTCTGTCAGTCTAAATGTTCTGAGCAAAGTCCCATAGAGGACACATTCTGGAGGCACTTGGAATAAGTTACAGCATTTGTCACTTGCCCCTGCTAAGCTGGTGTCAAGTTGGCCCCGTGAAGCACTCCAAGAATCCTGAGTATGAGCCAGCACATGGAAGTCTTCCTGCATTGTGGATGTTTGACTGCCAGAGCAACTGAGTTCTGTGTGGCAGGGAGCAACTGTCTGGGGCTGCTGATTTGTGTGTGTACATGTCAGCCCAATCATCAATCCAGATTAACGTTACTTATTTTTTCAAAGCCTGATATACCAATCATTAACTGGATAGTAGGTGAGAGTGGTGTGCTCCTGAATCACTGCTGTGACTTGCTTTGTAAGAGAATATGCTGCTGATCAAACTCAGTACATCTGACGAGTCCTTGTTGGCAAGTTCCAGGTGTTGATCTGATTTGGGTGTTGTGTGTCGGTTCTTTGGACCAAGATGTTGACGGAATGTCCTTTACACAGACAGGCTGGTGTAGTTGCCCACTGGATCATTGAAGTGAGATAATTATGGATGGTGGTCAGTGGTGGGGCGAATCCGTCTGTACTCTGACCTTGTTGGCCTGATGCACTTTAGATTTTTGTGTGATTGATGTTAAGCAGCTTAGAGTCTTGATGGGACATTTTTGGAACAAAACAGGTTGAAGTAGTTGAGGTTTGATACCTTAAGATAGTTTGGGTGGAATTCTGTAGCATGGAGCTTTCCTTTTTGGCAGGTAAAAAGTCCCTACTAAAGAGCATTGTAATACCTCCTCAAAGTCCAAATGTTTCTTGTACATACCAGAAAATATAATACACCTGTGTCCTGTTGGCATGTGTATTAATATTTTGAGGTGTGTATTTCAGACATGGCAGGGGAACCAGTGGACCCCAGAGAGATTTTGAAGGGTGTGGAGGCTCTGCTGGGGAAGGATGGAGAGCTCCGCAGCCTGGAGGGAGTCCCAAAGGTGTTTAGGTGAGGAACTGCTCCTGGACGTGACATGACCTTTAACTGATTAACTGAATCCTAACTCTTACACTAGGTGATATTGTAACACCTTTGCTCTTTTCAATGCAGCCTGATGAAAGGTTCAACCAAGATGGTCAGTAGATGTATGTACCTGAACATCCTCCTGCAGACAAAATCCCATGATGTGCTTAACAGGTGGGACCTAACTCTACTGTCAACACTATATACTGCAAATCTTGTTCTTAATTAATATTAAAACTGGTATGGATCAAAGTATGAAGGCATTCCATTCAACTGTAAAAACTGTAGACTAACAAAAACGTAGTTAACTCAAATTTAAGCTCAACTCAAGGTTTACTTACTAGCTTTTTTTTTAGAGTTTCAAAGTCCACTCTTGTAAAATTCAAAACTGTAGTGAAATGAGGATGAAATAAACATACACTATACAAAAGAATACTGCTCTTTTAAAAGCAATTTACAAAAATAGAGAAGTGTTCAAACTAAAAAAAACCACAAAAACAATCAAGTGCATAAATGAATCATAAGTAGGGCTGGAACCATACCACATTGTAAGTAAATGTTTCTTGAGTCAATATCAAGTTAAAGCTCTGTTTGTTCTCTTAACACAGTTTCACATTATGGTGTTTTCTGATGATAAAAAAGAAAGGAATTGTGTTAGGAGAGGTCAAGAAGCCACAGGCTTATACAAACGGACCTCCCCTCAACTTCAGGAGAAAAACAGACTATGACAAAAAAGGGGAGAAAAGTAGACAAAAGAACTAAACTAACATTATACAAAATAAGCAAATGGTAAATGACATGAAGCACCCTGAGCAGTCAGTAGAAAATAATCCAATAAAAATCAAGAAATAAATAGAACACAATGCAGAGGAAAAAGGGGGGAAATGTGTTAATATACAAGTTAAGAGATAATTAGACATCATGAATTAAATGTAATGATAATATCTTTTTAAAATGTTGTAAGGATAAAGGGCTCCTGACATCATGTACTTTGGTGTTCGAAATGTGCATACTACAATATCCGAGGGAGTACTGGCCATGTTTCAGTTTGTAAAAAGGACGGTCGAGGTGATTAACCTTTCTGGTATTATATGAACGAATTTGATCAGCGAAATTTAAAGAATTTGCTAAGGGATGATGGTAGAGAGGAAGATGAGAACGAGAACATGTATTTATATATAGACACTCATATCTGATGAATATTTATATCATATACTAAAAGAAGGTTATTCATTAGTTTCGTGATCAGTGAAACAAAGGCCTCATTAAAATCGGAAAGTTGCCAATCTTATAAATCATTATTGCAGCAAGTAAAGTTTATGCAGATTTGAAGGGTATGTATTTGCCCAAACAATATTACCATAAATCATGGGATAATATAAAGATAATTAACAAGAAACCTTAAAGAAACTTTGTAATTTGCTTTTTCATCTTCCTTGAGAACATACAGCTTATTGCACTCTGTAGCAGATCTCTATCAACAAACCACACAGACATACTTAATCCAACAGTGAATGTATCCTACAAACAAGTATTGTGTTTTTTTTTTTATCCAAAGCCTGGTAAATCTTCTTCCTCAGTGCCGTCAAACTGCACACACTGTAGATCATTTTGACTCAGTCCCACATCCTGACAGAAATACTCAGTATAGCGAATGTAAATCTGCCAAAGTAGTGAGAGACTCAGTCACAGAGTACCACCAGCAGCATTATGTAAGGGAATCAATACAACATCTACTCTGAAAATAACTACTTATAATAATCTCAGCAATCATTACCATATTCTAATTGATCTGCAAGTGTAATTAGTGACCATCTCAGTCCTTTGTTATGAATATGTTGTTCCCTCCTTCATCCAGGTTTATCAGAGTTGGTGGTTACAGGATGCTCAACTCCTGGCTCACCTACTCCAAAAGTACCAACAACACCCCCCTGCTGCAGCTCATCCTGCTCACACTGCAGAAGCTGCCTCTCAAAGTGGACCACCTCAAGCAGGTACTGTCTCAGTCTGTCCACCAGAACATTCCCACAGTAAGCCATACAGGCCACTGTAGCATCTTACATAGATAGATTGGTTGATTGATTTATTGCCATTTGTGCAGCTGCAGGACAGTACAGGTAGAATTGAGTTTCATTTGCATAATTCTCAAATTCAGCTTTGTAGAAAAGGCAAGAAAGGCAATTAAAGGAGCAGCATAAAAACAGAAGATACACACAAAAATGAAACTTACAACTATGAATCACTGCACAAAACAATGGAGATGGAAAAAAGACTATGACAGAGACATAATAATGTTGAATAAGAGTGTGACATGGGGGAGTGAGAGAGAGTGGGGGGAGGACATGCAGCAAATGGTCGCGAGCCAGAGTCGAACCCTCTGTATATCAATCAATCAATCAATCAATTTTATTTATAAAGCCCAATATCACAAATCACAATTTGCCTCACAGGGCTTTACAGCATACGACATCCCTCTGTCCTTAAGACCCTCACAGCGGATAAGGAAAAACTCCCCAAAAAAAACCCCCTTTAACGGGGAAAAAAACGGTAGAAACCTCAGGAAGAGCAACTGAGGAGGGATCCCTCTTCCAGGACGGACAGACGTGCAATAGATGTCGTACAGAACAGATCAGCATAATAAATTAACAGTAATCCATATGACACAATGAGACAGACAGAGAGAGAGAGAGAGACAGAGAGAGAGAGATGCAGGTAATGACAGTAGCTTACAACAACATTAATGAAAGTAATAATATTATAGTTATAGTTCTGGCTACTGTGGTACAATATGTTGAAAGTATGTATTAATATCTGACAGTATACTTGTGTGACAATAGTCATATGTGTATAATAACAGTAGAAGTATGACTAATGACTAATGATGGCAGCAGCAGCAGGAGGCATCTGGCAGGACCACGGCAGCAGCACAACCACACACGTCACGCTGTCCAGGCACCGCTGCGATATGAGTTAATCTGAGAGACAGTGGAGCACAAAGGCTCCGGAGAAGAAGCCGAGTTAGTGACATCCAGAATGGCCGAGTTAGCAAGATGCAGTAATAGGATGAGAGAGAGAGAGAGAGAGAGGGAGCCCGGTGTATTATAGGGGGTCCTCCGGCAGACTAGGCCTAAGTCAGCCTAACTAGGGGCTGGTACAGGGCAAGCCTGAGCCAGCCCTAACTATAAGCTTTATCAAAGAGGAAAGTCTTAAGTCTAGTCTTAAATGTGGAGACGGTGTCTGCCTCCCGGACCGTAACAGGAAGATGATTCCACAGGAGAGGAGCCTGATAGCTGAAGGCTCTGGCTCCTGATCTGCTTTTGGAGACTTTAGGGACCACGAGTAACCCTGCGTTCTCAGAGCGCAGTGTTCTGGTGGGATAATAAGGCACTATGAGCTCTCTAAGATATGACGGAGCTTGACCATTTAGAGCTTTATAAGTTAACAGTAGGATTTTAAATTCAGTTCTGGATTTTACAGGGAGCCAGTGCAGAGAAGCTAAAACAGGAGAAATATGATCTCGTTTCTTAGTTCCTGTTAGTACACGTGCTGCTGCATTCTGAATTAGCTGGAGAGTTTTTAAGGACTTACTAGAGCTACCTGATAATAGAGAGTTACAGTAATCCAGCCTTGAGGTAACAAAAGCGTGGACCAATTTTTCTGCATCTTTTCGGGTCAGGATAGGCCTAATTTTCGCAATATTACGCAGATGAAAAAATGCAGTCCGTGAGGTTTGCTTTAAATGAGAATTAAAAGACAAATCTTGATCAAATATTACTCCGAGGTTTCTTACGGTAGTGGTAGAGGCCAGAGCAATGCCATCTAGAGAAACTATGTCATCAGATAAAGAGTCTCTGAGTTGTTTGGGGCCAAGAACAATAACTTCAGTTTTGTCTGAATTTAACATCAGGAAATTGGTGCTCATCCAATTTTTTATGTCTTTAAGGCAGTTATGGAGTTTAGTTAATTGATTACTTTCTTCTGGCTTCATCGATAAATACAACTGTGTATCATCCACATAACAATGGAAATTTATAGAGTGATTTCTAATCATGTTACCTAAAGGAAGCATATATAGAGTAAATAGGATTGGTCCGAGCACAGAACCTTGCGGAACTCCAAAACAAACTTTGGTACGTAAGGATGATTCATTACGAACGTCAACAAATTGAAAACGATCAGATAACTAAGATTTAAACCAGCTTAGTGCTGAACCTTTTAGGCCAATTAAGTGATCCAGTCTCTGCAGTAGAATTTGATGGTCAATTGTGTCAAACGCCGCACTAAGATCTAATAAAACAAGAACAGAGACGAGTCCTTTGTCTGAAGCAATCAGAAGGTCATTTGTAATTTTAACTAGAGCTGTCTCAGTGCTATGATGCACTCTAAATCCTGACTGAAATTCCTCAAATAAATTATTATCCTGGAGGAAATCACACAGGTGGTCTGCGACTACTTTCTCAAGGATCTTTGACATAAAGGGAAGATTAGATATTGGTCTATAGTTGGCTAACACCTCTGGATCCAGGGTGGGCTTTTTTAGGAGAGGTTTAATTACAGCTACCTTAAAAGACTGTGGTACATAGCCTGTTAATAAGGATATATTGATCATATCTAATATATGAGTGTTAACTAAAGGAAAGACCTCCTTAAGTAGCCTAGTTGGGATGGGGTCTAAGAGACACGTTGATGATTTAGATGAAGAAATCACTGCGGTCAATTCTTGAAGAGAAATTGGGGAGAAGCAATCTAAATATATATTAGGTTCTACAGCTGTGTTTGAGGTTAGATAGGTAGGCCTACCATCTGAGGGCAGGAGGTCATGAATTTTGCCTCTAATAGTTAGAATTTTGTCATTAAAAAAGCTCATAAAATCATTACTGCTAAGGGCTAAAGGAATACAAGGCTCAATAGAGCTTTGACTCTCAGTCAGCCTGGCTACAGTGCTGAAAATAAACCTGGGGTTGTTCTTGTTTTCTTCTATTAATGCTGAGTAATAGTTTGCTCTGGCATTGCGGAGGCCCCTCTTATAAGTTTTGAGACTGTCTGTCCAGATTAAACGAGATTCTTCCAGTTTGGTTAATCGCCAATTCCTTTCAAATTTTCGCGATATTTGTTTTAACCTACGGGTTTGAGAGTTATACCAAGGAGCGAACTTTCTTTACTTTGTTAACTTCTTTTTAAGAGGAGCTACAGAGTCGAGCGTTGTTCGCAGCGAGCCTACGGCGCTATCAACAAAATGATCAATTTGGGAGAGGTTAAAGTCGGCACGGGAAACCTCTGTTACTGAAGGTATTGGTATTGAATTTAACGACGAAGTAATCTTTTCCTTAAATTTTGCGACAGCACTATCTGATAAACATCTAGTATAGTAACTGTTGCTGAGTGGCGTGTAATCGAGTAAAAAGAAATCAGATAATGATCCGATAGCGAGAGATTCTGTTGAAAGACTTTTAGGTTATCAATTTCAATTCCATACGTCAGAACTAGATCGAGGGTATGGTTAAAACAGTGAGTGGGTTCATGTACACCCTGACTGAAGCCAATGGAGTCTATTAATGAGATAAACGCGGTAGCCAGGGAGTCATTATCAATGTCAACATGAATGTTAAAATCGCCTACAATAATAACTTTATCTGATTTAAGAACTAAACTGGATAAAAACTCTGAGAATTCAGATACAAATTCAGAATATGGAGGCATCTCTTCTGTATATGGGGCACCAGCACTATCCACTATGCTACCGACGTCCCATAATGTGCTTTTTTGTCTGTCTCTTAGAACAACACAGCCAAGCTGGTGAAGCAGCTTAGCAAGAGTGCAGAAACCGAAGGTCAGTTTGCCTGTACATCAAAAATCAAATCTGAACTCTGCGTGTATATGTCAGTTGTGTGTATCCCACTAACATACTTGTCCTTTCCTTTTAGAGCTCAGGAAGTTGGCGTCTGTGCTAGTGGATGGCTGGATGGCTACAATCCGCTCTCAGAGTGTGTCAAGCAGCAGCAACTCTCCTGCCGGTATAGGCTGATGGTTTCTCTTTTGAAAAATAATAACTTTATTTCTATAATGCTTTTCTAAACCAGAGTTACAAAGTGCTTCACAGTACAACGTCATGCAATATGAGAAAACAAAGAAGTAGAAGAACATCATTTATAGAAAATGCAATGCAAGAATGATATATGTATGTACCTAAAATATATACACACACATACAAAATTATACAATGTTATACAAATGCCAGTCTGTGCAGGTGGTTTTTAACAGCTTTTTAAACTGAGGAACTGACTCAGCTGATTTAATGTTAAAGGGAAGTTTGTTCCACAGCTTTGAGGCTAAAACAGCTGTGATGCTGTTGTGATCCCCGCATTCTGTACCAATTGTAAACGGTGCCTCCTATCTGCACCTCCTATCTTCTAACAGGTAGTGACAAACTCTTTCTTCATCTTCTAGATAAGAAAAAGAAAAAAGAAGAGGGCAAGGTAACAGTGCGGGATTTAAAGGAAAGGAGTGGAGATGAAGAGAAGAAGAAAGAGAAACCGAAAGCTCATGCACCCAGCCACACAAAGATTCGGTCCATAGGTAAACTTCAGCTGATGAGCAGGGATGTAGTTAGCCCTGAAAGTTGTCTTTGAAGAAGTTCTGTACAAGATAATTAATATGTTTTGTGTTGTGCAGGATTGGAGATGGACACTCCCAATGTGGCTCTTGCTAAGAAGGCGCCCACTGCCCCGCAGCTGGGTGACAAGTACAACATCAAGCCTCCAGTCCTCAAGAGGCCAAGGTACTGTCTCCTCCTGTAGGAATGTTGCCTCATGACAGACTCATTTCCACCAAGCAGTCCGATTCAGTTCAGTCACTTCTCTTTGTTACACGTTGGAACCGTTATTTTTATGTTTCCATCGTCAGAAGTTGTGGATGGTACCAACAGAACAGTTCCAGTTTTTTCGTTACCTCTCTGTTCAGGTACCTAGCACACTGACCCAATACTAAAAGGTGGAGCTGCAGTCAGGTGATTGGTCAATAGAGATTTATCGCTCTTTCTTGACAAGAGAGACCCCTACAGGGGTGAGCATACAGGTCTGACCCTCTGCATGTAGACTGTGGCTAAAAACCTGCCATTCAGCCACTGATTTCGGCTGACCTTCGCCCTCCCGTTTGACTTCACTAATGTACCTATCTTTCCCACTTCACTCAAGCTTCTGTGGTATCGTTGTAATAATATTCTGCTTGAGCCACATTCAGCCAGCAAATCGCCTGTGGTGTTAACAGGTTCAATGAGCTCTTCCAGAGCTTAAGTATAGTCGGGCTTCACCTGTAGCCTGGGCTCTGATTATCAAATTATGTTTGTGCTTTTTTGTCACTAAAAGTTGAATAACACATGGGGGCATTTTAATGACAGCGCTAGCCTCCACACATGCAGTCCCGCCACCAAAATAAGTTCATCCCACACATTATTTTGCTGTCCAAGATGACTGTGATTGTGTTACAGAAACAAAAACAAGCCAGAGCATTTTTTTCCCTATAGCAGAAAGTTAATTAGTGATGCCAGACCTTTCTCCAGTGCTGAGACAGCCCTTAGGAGATAGATCTGGCTATGCAAGACTAGAGTTTACATACATTAGTCAACTGCCACTATAACTTACTCAATGCATGAGCTGACAACGTGAATTTATCAACACACCTTTAATGTCAATCTAAGATTTCTGGCCATTCCATTTGTTGTTATTGTCTCTGTTGAATTTAAAGTGGATTATAATAATACTCCATTTCCTCACTTGGAGAAACGTGAGAAATGTGGTGGAGCGTCATTCCTGTGCACTACAAGGCTGCTCTTTTCCAAACACTCCAGCCTGTTCTTTTTGTTCTGAAAATGTCATGCAACCCCATGATCAGTAAGGTCCAGACATTGCTGATTAAGAGGAAATACAGTGAAAGCTGGATAGAGCAGTGACATGGCTACTACCATTTGGTACAACCCCGCCTACATAATAAAAGTAGTGACTGTGGTAGAAATGACAAAACAGATCTACAGTTAAGGTACATGTCTGTATGGATAAAGAATGGTTCCAAGGGTACTGCACTGAAAGTGAAAGGTGGAAACACAGCTTATCTGTGTTTCAACAGCGCCTTCTTGTTATGCATTTTTGCAACTGGCCCATTGCTGCCATCAGGTTGCTAAAGGTGGTACTTACATGTTATCCTTTTATGTTAATTTTACCTCAACAGCTCGGGTTCATCAGATGCTCCACCTCTGGAGAAAAAATACAAACCTCTAAATACCCCCTCAAACTCTGCCAAAGAGATCAAAGTCAAGATCATTCCAGCACAACGTAAGTTTAAACATACATGCATTCAAAGACAGGCTCATGTTTGCAGTGCATAATAAAGAGATAGGAGTGATGTAGCAGCTGTGGTGGTCATCACTGTCTTGTGTCGTCACTGTAGCGATGGAGGGCACAGGGTTCCTAGATGCTCTGAACTCTGCCCCAGTGCCCGGGATCAAGATCAAGAAGAAGAAAGCTAGTACTGTTACTACAGCTAACACCAAGGTTGTCTCCCCCACTTCTAACAAGGTACACACTGATCTCAGTAGATTTTGACCTAGTGTCAGTATGTTTTATGGTGTTAAGGCCATTGTCTATCCATAGCATTCTCAGAATATTTTCTTAAATTAGGTTTTCATTCATTTATTATTTTTATTTAAAGGAAATGACCACTTTAGAATGAAAATACAGACAGTACTTACTGACCCTCATGCCGACAAGAAGTCCAGTGTAGTTTTTTAATCCACAAAACTGATGATTTTGGACATTGGTTCCATGCACTTCAAGTGTATGGAAAAATCCGGTTAGCTGTTATCCTCCAATATCCCGAACGAGTTTTGTGTATTAAAAAACTACACTGGACTTCTTAGCGGCATGAGGGTGAGTAAGAACTGTCTGTATTTTCATTCTAAAGTGGTCATTTCCTTTATTTACGGTTGTTTATTTTTTTCTTTGTCTTTTCCTAAATCCTCAGATTAAATCTGGTCTGTAATTTTTAAAGAAACATGACAGACTTTGCTGTGCTGTAATAATTTCTAGCCATTGCAAATAAGAGAGGGAATAGCTATTTCCTATAGGTGTCTCCTCATGCAAGACTTTCTAAGAATTAGGAGCTTTTAGCTGTCATCACCTCCAAAGCAGTCGTCTCACTCGCCCTCCTTTTTTTGTCCTCAGGCGAGTCCATTTGACAGCAAACCCTCTGCGTATTCTACATCTTCCACTAAACCATCATCTCCAGAAAGTGCTGCTTCCGTCACTACCGTTGATGAAAACCAGGAGCCAGAGCAGCCTGGGACCCCCGTTCCCTCAGAGGACACAGAGCTCTCTGACAACGGTGAGGTCCTCGTGCTTTTTGATGAAAACAGATTAATGTGCTCCTCTGACACTATACCATCCTCTTACGTTTTTTCGTAGTTTATCGATCGCCTAACTCATGTCTTTCTCTTTGTCTCTTTTTGTTTGTAGGTGAGAAGCCTAACGCTTTGGCAGAACCTCGTGGAGAGGAAGAAAGCTTGACTAAGAAGGGCAAAAAGAAGAAGACAGTTCACTGGGCTGAGGAGGAGCAGCTCAAACACTACTTCTATTTTGATTTGGATGAGACAGAGAGAGGTAAGGCATGTGCATCTGAATGCTCAAGAAACTCTAACAGCAGCTGTCTAATATCAAAATAGGAGTTAATAACAGGGTTTTCCAGAAGCACCAGATGGACAACTGCACATTAGAACCTTTCCAGCTGACTACTTTCTTGCTGTTTCAAGTCACATCACTATCTCATTTAAGATCTCGGTTATTTTTAACGAGCCTGTATCTTTGAATCAGATGAAGGGTTATGTTGGACATCTGGATCGTAAATTATCACAGAAACAAGCCATGTTAATTTCAGCAGCAGCTTGGCTCGCAGTCCCCTTTTAGTGGACGAGAGCAGGACAGTTAAATAAGGTGAGGCTGGCAAAGACTACCGGCAACTGTAACAGTAGTCAGCACTGCCATTTAGAGTTAAAATAGTTTAACGTTTGTCATCCTCCACAATGGAGTTTACAACCAGATGTTCCGTAGCTCCTTCGCACAAGGAGAAAACACAGGCAATCTGGACAATTAGTTGGCATCACGAGAAAAATTACTTAAGATAATGAAAACAAAATTATTTTAATGAATATATTTTCTTTTATTCTCTGAAAATGATACGAAACCACCATCATCACATATTGTCATGCATGTTTTGTTTTACCATCCTGCCGTTGTTTGGGACTGTTTGTTTTTCCATCTTCCGTCTACCGTCTGTCTGATTCCATGTAAATGCTGCATAATTCAGCTCCCAGTTTCCAGCTCCTAACCTAAAAACAAACTTGAGCAACTAGAAACAAGCTAAGCTAACTTAAGCCACAGCTCTGCTAGAGGCTCCTTCTGATGTCTGGCTACCAAAGAGCACTGGAGAAACACTGATTTTAACATGAAACTGCTTTATTTAGTGCTACTATTTTCAGCCAGCTCATTATTGCTGGAAAACACTGTATTAATGATGTTGTTACACCTAATTCACAGTCAACGTCAACAAGATTAAGGATTTCGGTGAGGCTGCTAAACGAGAGCTGATGATGGACAGGCAGACGTTTGAGATGGCCCGTAGGCTCTCGCATGACACCATGGAAGAGAGGGTCCCCTGGACACCCCCAAGGCCTCTGACGCTGACTGGCAGCCTGGTCACCCCAGGGGCCAACAGCACAGAGAAACTCACCCAGAGAGACCGCGAGATGGGCATCCTGCAGGAGATCTTTCTCAGCAAAGAGAGGTAGGACATTAGACAAAGCCTGCTGCATCTGTGGTACTTTGTAAGGTTTTTGTTTCCAGGATCAAAAATATATGAGCTTTAAATGCCAAAAAGTGAAGACAGTGTTCCTAAGAAATCAATAGAAATTTATGTTTATTACACTTCTTCACAGAATTTCAACTGAAGGAGTTACACATTGGCATTTCAGATAGATAGATCATAGTGAGAAAGTATTCCAACATCTATCATATCTAAGTTATGCACATAGAAAACTACTTGTGTCACACAATGATGATAGCAACCGGTAACTTGTTCAAAGTATTTATGATGATTATAATAAACTAGTCCATACCCATTGAGTGCACAGTTGCCCACGTACAGTTTCACATGGTGTGTTTTTGGGATATAGGTCATAGGAAATTGCAGATTAAATAGTCGACTGAACCCATTAAAAGAAGAGTAATGTTTTCAGACAGTTTTTGTAAATTTGATAGTACGATTGCTTTATTGAAAGTACAGTAGTACCATTGCAAATAGTGGGATAGTTAGTGGGCTAAAACTGTACATTAGTAGTTGAGGTAGCACGTTGAAAGGCAGATAGTTAAAGTGTTTATGTGTTGTATTGACTTAAAAGTGGGGCGCACTAGTTCACGTGGGAAAGGTGCGGCTAGCCCTTGTTGCAGCGGTGTGGGTTGGAATCCGGCCTTTGTACTTTGCTGCATGTCTTCCTTGCCCCCCCCCCCCCCCCCCCCCATCCTTCCTGTCATGCTTCACTCTCCTGTCAAATACAGGCAAAAAATGCCAAGATCGATTTTAAGTGTTTTTCAAAAAATCCAAAATGGCGGGAAATCTATATAACCGGAAGTTATGGCTTCTTGAGGCAAATTTGTTCCTCATGAGGAGAGGCATCTCTGTGCAAAGTTTCACGTCTCTACGACATATGGGGCACAAGATATGCCCATTCAAAGTTTGCAATTTCATTCGGTTGCTATAGCGCCCCCCTTTGGCCAATTGATGTAATATTGCTTCATTCGCATCCTCCCATTACCCTCTACCACTGTGCCAAATTTCACATAGATTGACCAAGTCAGTGAGGAGAAAAACGTGGAACAGACAAATCCACACACGCAACAATATATCCCTTCTTATATCAACACAAACAATTCAGTAAACACAATAGTGATATTTTTTAAACAGTTAATCAACAATGAAATGCATCTCAATCTCTAAGAATTTCAGGACCTGCAATGTATGTTAATGATTTCCCATCTCTTCTTATCACTAGTGTTCCGGACAGTCCACATGAACCAGACCCAGAGCCTTATGAACCCATGCCTCCTCGTCTTATCCCTCTGGATGAGGTTGGTACACCAAAAACACACACACTAGCACGCGCATGCGCGCGCGCACACACACACACACACACACACACACACACATATATATGCTGTCTCTTAGAGGCCGTTTACATGTTGCCGGCTATTTTCATAAACGGACATTTCACTGTCTCCGTTTTCAAAAAGATCTTCGTTTACACTTACCCGTGTATATATACACAAGAGCATGCCAAACCTGTAGGTGGCAGTGTAACGAGAAGCTCAAGCCTTCCATGTATCCATTGTCACCATAGCAACATAGGTCGCACTTTTGACACAGGCGCAAGTTCCGGCGCATACTGTGACGTCAGCCGCCTAAAACTCCGTTTATCTCTGTTTATCTCAGTTTACATGCAAACACGCAACCGGAGTTTTTCAAAATCTCCACTCTGGCCGGAGTTTTTAGAAAGACTCATTTTCAGAGGAGAAATCTCCGTTTGCGTGTAAACAAAGGGCACAAACGAAGGAAGATGTCTCCGTTTATCAAAATCACCGTGTACGTGTAAACGGCCTCTTACATATCTTTCTCTTATTTAACACATTGTGTACATGTGTGTGCAATACCTTGTTTGCTAAGCTGTCAGTCTGGTCTCCCCTCCAGGACTCCTCCATGCTGGATGAGGGCTATGTTGATCCCATGGACACGTCTTTACAGCAGGGCTCTGCCATGGCCCAGAACGAGAGCTCCAAGCTGCCGCCCGTCCTGGCCAACCTCATGGGCAACCTGAGCAACAGCTCTCGCAGCCCTCAAGCCACAAACACTGCCAACAACCCTGTGGCTCCCACTGTCAATGTACAGGAACTGCTCTCATCTATCATGGTAAAGATACAGCATAGTCATCAGGAGAAGCTTATTTTTATACAATTACTTTTTTGACATTCAGGACTCCTTGTGTACTTTTGAAACTCACTAATCGATGTACACCCAGTACTCATTTTATTTTTCATGAAATTTCAATAGCCAGTGTAAATATATCTCTGTAGTTGGTTGTAAAAAATGTCTGTTGGTAGTTGTAATGTGTAGCTAATGTGTAGCTGTCTGTCATCAGGGTGCTTCTGGTAATCAGTCTACTGACGACTTGATAAAGCAGCCAAACTTCTCAGACAAGATTAAACAGCTACTTGGCTCCCTTCAGCAGACCCAGAACCAGAACCAGGGTGGACCCCCGCCAGGTTGAACTACATCTCTCCTCCTTCTGTCATAACACCATGTCTACTTTTTCTGCTCCTTCTCTTACTCATTGTTCTATGTTTTTCTTTCAATCTAGTCAATCCAGGTTTACTGGGTCACGGTCCAGGCATGAACAATATGAACAACATGAACATGCACATGCAGATGCCCATGAATGGGGGCTACCCAACTAACAATCCACCCGGCGGTCCTCGCTTCAACCACCCTCCACCTCCTCACAACCACGGCCCACCTTTCAACGCTGGTGGAGGCCCACGCATGATGGGGCCACCGCCAGGCCAGGGCCGAGGAGACAATGGTAACTACTGGGGAGACGACTCCATGAGAGGAGGGCCCCACAGAGGGGGCCACTTCCACAGAGGAGGACGGGGCCGAGGAGGAGGAGGGGAGCCGGGCTTCAGGGGCAGAGGACGAGGGGGACCCAGAGGAGGACACAACAACATGAATGGTATGTGGGACATGGGCTTGAAAGTTACGCCGTACTGTCCATTATTAGCCATGGCCAGCACAAACCAATGGAGACCACATAAAAAACTGAATGGGGTGAAATGGCTCACATGGTATATTCAATATGAAGTCCCTTTCCACAGCACTAACTCAATCAGTACAACAGTGTAATGTCCTAATCACCACTTTGCTGTTCTCCCTTCTCCCTTCAAAGAGACAATCAACAAGTGACAATACAGTTTTTCATGCACTGTTCAATTTAGAGATTTGGGGCTTTTTTGCTTCCATAACATGTTTTCTTTCAGACTAGTGGAAAGAAAATAACCAAACCATACATTCAAGAGATTATTTTAGTTCAGATTTCTGTTACACATTTCTGCAAAAGTTGCAAATTTAATATGATAATTCTGTTTGCATATTTAAAGGATTTAGTGGCATCTAATGGTGAGGTTACAGAACTGAAACTTCTCATGTGCCAAGTGTGTAGCTGAACTGTGGTTGCCAATGCGAAAACGTGAGTGGCTCAGTCTAGAGCCAGTATTTGGTTTGTCCTCTCTGCGCTACTGTAGAAACAACATGGCAAGCAGAGGACCTGCTCCGCATGTAGATATAAACTTTTCACTGTAAGGTGACAAAAACAAAGTCATTCTTCATGGTAAGGTAACAAAAACAGAGTGATTCTTATTCTCAGCTCTGCCTACACCAGTGTACATAATCTTGTACAGCTGCCAATTCACACACTGATCCAAGACTCAAGCAGTTGACACTTTTCAACTGCAGTCTGTGCATGCCGCAGTCTATGAATGCTGCAGGTCCACTTTCTAATACAGTGAAAAACACATTTCTAACAGATAATGTTGCAGAGTGAAAAGAGGATGCTGACCGCACACAGACAGATGAGGCAGAGCAGTACTATAGCAGCTTTTTGTAAACACTGCTGTCAGGCCAGCTGTGGCTGCCACACTGCTGTGCAGTTAGTTTAAAGTTGGAAATTAGACAGACAATGACTCTGGACCCAGCGGCGTCTTCTTACTCAGTTAGTTTACAGTCAGAGGACAGTTCGCTCACCTCCCAGCCCTCCAAAAATGAGAAATTATGAAAAAATTTATATTGTATTGGTCTCATGTAGCACACTTATTTTCAGTATTAATGTGTAGTTTGTTTAATATAAATATTGAGATGATATTCACATACAGCATTGAAAGTATAGAGGTCAATATGTAATAATTAGATAATATGAATAAACGTTCATATAAAATACAGGAATAGAAGTCATCAAAGAAGTTTCTATAGAAGCTTTGCTGAAAAGCTCCTCAAAATGCTTGTATGACCATATCAAATTTGAAGTAGCCTTATTATACAATACTGTAGTTTTTGGTTGGATCCGGCCCCAACCTTGGAGGAGTCATTGAGAAACAAGGAAAAATACACATAATGGTGTAGTAAAAAAATACTGGTGCAGGTAAAAAAAATTGCATGCAATTTTAAAAGATACATGCACCAGTACATGTGCGCAGAAAGAAGTATTTCAAGCCCTGTAATATTATATATCCTTTTGCCCATAGATGCCCCTAAATCCTACTCATTTGACCTTTAACGGAATATTTCAGACTTGTCCTATTTTAATTGTCTTAATTCAGTTAATTAACAGAGGAAGCTTCATTACTCTATTAACCTGTAGTGTCTCATTTTTTGTCTAAAAATGTGTGGAATTTTACAATACATATGATTAAAGATTTTTTTATAAAGACCATTTTGTCATATTCTGAGTCAGTAATCTCCACTTAAGTAAAACTTGCTGATACCAAGCTTTCCAGTGTTATCCCTATCTATGTTTTGAAGGTTTTTACACAGGGGTTTATTCATATGTCCTGTGAAGAGCCTGATTTACAGATCATTTGAGACCTAAAAACAGGGTGAAAATGTCTTTTTATGGCTGTTAACAGTATTGACTCTAAAGGCTCAGATGCATCAAACCAACTTCAGAGAACTAGTGCAAAGAAAGGTCCCCTGCTGCGTTACCTTGGTCACTGTGTCTCAGCCAAAAAGTTGCACATGAACACACACCAAGACTACAGCCAGCAGCCTACCAGCACGTATGTTCAGCACCTGCGTGAGAGGAAATCACTCTCCACACCAGTAGACGGCAGTCATCTGTATTCGTTATTCAAAAAGGGAAACTGGAAGACCATCTTGGTGCTAGTTAGCCAGTTAGAAAATTAACAACACAGTCCAATGTTGAAAGAACAGAGCATATTTACCGTGCACCAGTGAACAATAACACAGACCATCAGGAAACGTTTCTGCCAAATAGCTCAAAAAAAAAGGAAAATCTGACCGTATGGAAAAATTTCTTTTGGTCTCACTCCCTCAGGATTTGAGGTCTTTGTTTACTTTCCTCACTTTAATTTCTCTTCTCGTGCGGTGAGCTGAATTGCCAATCAGAGTGATTTCATTCACCAGTGGGCTCCGCCGTCTCTGATGCTGAATCGGCAGGGAAAAAAAGCTGGCAAGGGCAAACAGTGCGGGACTCACCGCAGCGACGACGGCCACAGACACTCACACTGACTGACAGCTGACTGTCAGATGATGTGTCAGGGCCTTGATATGCCAACAAAATGAAACAAGGGGTTTGAACCTGGCTTTATTCAGTGCTCAAATTTTTGTTCTGGAAATGTACGCAAATAACACATATTTAAATAAATATTGTTTCATTTGTATATTCAAATATACAATTTCAGAAAACTTGTAATACAGAAAAAACGATTGTCTTAATTTAAGTAACCAGCAGTAAAGCTTCATGGTGATATCTGTTAGTTCAAAGTTTTGGCCCATTCACCTGCAGTGTCTCTTTAACACAGATAGTGGAGCTTGATGCTTCCTTGTAGATGCTAGAAACGGCAGCTGAGTTGAGTTTGTTCGGGAGCATTAACTCACTGTCTCTCTCCCCTCCTTTCCTCGGCTGCAGACTTAACGGTCACGCGGACACAATCGTCCATTAAGTTTGAGAGTGTATGTATGTGATTGTGAGTGTATGGGAGAGAGATGGAGAGTTTGAAGATCAGAACCACTTGTCTCGCATGCTGATCCTAACTTGTCGGGTTGTCCTCTGGGTTTCTAATTAATACGTTTAGCTCACTAGTGTTTGTGGTGCTAAATAAAGAGGGTAACGTTGAATTGATGAGCTGACCCGTGGCCATGGTGTATTTTTGTGTGATGTGATATAAATGCTGTTGTGTTTCCTCCTGTCAGACATGTCCAAGAGACCCGTGTGTCGTCACTTCATGATGAAGGGAAGCTGTAGGTACGAAAGCAACTGTGCTTTCTACCATCCTGGTGTAAATGGACCACCACTGCCCCCCAACCACCCCGCTAACAACCAACACAACCAGCACCCACAGCATGGACACTAGGTGACACTGCTGCCTACCTGGGAACAACTCTTAGAACTGCTTGCCTCTGGAAGAGCCATTCTCTGTGATCAAACCACTGCAGGCTGTATGAGACACAAGCATAGAAAGGGTCTGCTGTGTCTGTGACGTCGCTGTGCCTCACCTGAGAGAGACCACAAGAGAGGAGCTGGGAGAGGATCACTGATGGTACTTTGTGTTTTTATTGGGATAATTTTTAACAGTGGAACTGAAACAAGCCACCACACGACCTCCATCTGTCCGTCACATTCTACAATATTAACATGGTCGACCAAATGGAACTCTCCAACTCAGCAGAAAGCTTGCCACATGACTGAATTTTCTTCTTATTGTGCACCTACATGTCATGTTGCTTTCATATCCCCTTTAGTTTTGGTACTTCACAGGTCAAGTCTGTACAGAATAGTCAGAAATGTTTTCCTTTCTTACACAATTCTTACATGTGAAACAAAATGTTGGAAGCACTTTACAGACAAAACAACCAACTGAATTGAGCCACAGCTAGGATTTATTCAACCTGGGCCTGAAGAAGAACTGCACAGTATTCAAAATGCTTTATTTCACCCAATCCTGAGCAAACTTTAGAAATGAGCTCTGGTGAGGAAGGCCTTTTTTGTGTTTTCTTCCAGCAGCTGGTTTTGGATGTAAAGAGATTATGAAGAAGCAACAGCAGTGTGCTTTATCATATGGACGTTTTCCCTCTGTGCACTCTGGTCCAGCAGCTCGTCGTCAGACCGTCTGCGTATGGCGTGACAATCATGAGCTTCAGACATGCCATGATCCTGTCAAAAGTGCAGTTTCTCCCTGATCTCAGAGCTGCTACCTGTGTCTTCTGTACTCCCATCTGAACCCAGGAGGGGTTTCTATTGTCAGTGTTAGAGTCAGATGAATGTGGCTCGGCTAGATTGAGTGTTTTCTGTGAAAACAATGACCTCTGTGTCTCTTGTGGGACTGTAAGAATGTAATGGTTTTGTTGTTCCCTCCACCATTTTATTTTTATTTTGATGCAATCCTGAGAATGTTGGCCCTCTTCAACATGGGTTCAGCTTCTTGTCAGTATGAAATGTTTGTATTTGCGTGTTTGTATGAATGCAGAATACACATTCATAAACACACTCACTCATATTTTCTGTTGAATTCTTTTGTACAGTGTTTTGAATAAATGTCCAAACATAAATGTGCTGTGTTTGATTTGAAAGTGGGGCTACTGAAAACAACGAGCAGTTTGGATGAAATGGAAATATTCTGCAAAGAATTACAAGAAAAACACCTTCACAACATATACAAAAGATAGGATTCCTAGGCTTCCACACAGCTAAGGTTAACACAAATGGGATAAAATTATGAAATAATGACATTTTATATCCAAAAGGTCGAGTTCTCTGATACCATGATGTTCTGCAAGAATACTTTTCTCTCCATTACTCAACATAATATCTCAGGACCACGACAAGAGGTCAGATACTGAATTGATACTGAATCTATCTTTATACAACACCAATGCGTACACTCAAAGTGTTATTGAATTCTTCCTTCTATCCATACTGGCCATGAAGTAACAACTCTACCATAAAGTTGGGAGACAGGTATAGATTCAATCTTATGGCAATTTTCCAATTGTGTATTCTGATTATTGGGGTAGGGCAAAATGATAAAATATGGACATGGCGCAAACTGCCTTTTTCAAAATGACAAGTGGAATCCACATACAGTAAGCTCTTGAGAAACGGAGGGACAGATTCTTTACAAATGCAGTTACTAGTGCGGGATGATAACAAGGGATTTAATGAAAAGATGAAGGTATATTTTATCAATCGCCAAGGGGAAATTTAATTTTATCACTCTGTTGTCATATACACACAGGACTGAAAAACACACACATGCACAAACTGGACCGATACGCATTAAATGGAGAGATGTCAGAGTGAGGGAGTTGCCCGGAGCAGCTGAGGGTTCAGTGCGAAATCAAAATGCCCACATTTGGAGAATTCTCTGGGGTCAGCGCAACTGGAGTGCAATGGCTGAGCCTTTGCCAGGGTGAACCACCTTCTTGATCATGGTATCTCCCCTGCCAGGTAAGTAATGAATATGAATATGCATGTGAATATAAATATGAATATGTCCATCCATCCATCCACCCATTCTCTAACCGCTTATCCTCTTGAGGGTCGCGGGGGGGCTGGAGCCTATCCCAGCTGACATTGGGTGAGAGGCGGGGTACACCCTGGACAGGTTGCCAGACTATCGCAGGGCTGACACATAGAGACAGACAACCATTCACACTCACATTCAAACCTACGGACAATTTAGAGTCACCAACTGACCTATCTCCAACCTGCATGTCTTTGGACTGTGGGAGGAAGCCGGAGTACCCGGAGAAAACCCACGCTGACACGGGGAGAACAAATATGAATATGTGTATTAGATTTTGATATGTGAGAGGAAAGGTCAGGAGGTCACTGAAATAAATGGAGTGAATTCTCAGAGAACCATAAATGATGTATCCTGATGGCTGACATAATAACATATCCCAGCATCTCAGTGAGTGTCACCTCTCATGTGATGGGTTTGCTCCCCCCCCGGTTACAGTTTTGGAAAAGTTGCCATGACATTGGGCAGAGTGGGTAACTGTGATCTGTAACTCAGACTTGAAGCGGCTCCAAAACCCCCATGTTTACTGTGTGTCCATTGGTTTCTAGGGATTTGACTTTAGGTTATTTTGAAATTGGTTTGAGATGAAACACCTCTAATTCCCAACATGAAGTCAAATGATGAGAGCTGTAAGGCAGTGGCATCAGCTACTGTGGTGGCCCTGACTTGTAAAGAGACCCTGTGTCTGGGTTCATCTGTTCATCAGCTGTTTTTCCATAAAAGCTAATAGCGAAGCCCTTGACCCCCTCCAGCCTACCTTTTGGAGGAAAAGCTAGAACTGATGGAGTTGGAAGAAATACATATACAACAGGAGGAGGAGATGGAGCCTAAAAGGAAATTGGATGACCAAGCACATATGGTTCAACAGGGGACATAGGTTCCCATGTACCCGCATGGCATTTTTTTGTAACCTTGTTTTTTAGGACCCTAACGGTGTCTAGTTAAGAATTTTTCTTGTTGCCAAGGTCAGCTCATGGCCCATGGGGTTCGTTTGGCAACAATCTTGAATTGATGCCCACACTAATGGCGAAAGATGCCAATTTTCATAGCTCCTGAACCAAACATACAAAGAGAAATTAACCCACTTTTTCATATAACTTTGACACCAGGAATCAAATGGAAAGGAAAGGCCACTTTATTGGTAAACAAAACAAAACAAAACAAAACAAAAAAATTTGCATTTGCATTTGCAGTTGCCAAATGCAAATAGTTTAGTATCTTACATCAGTCTCAGGGTTATTAAATGAATGAGATCTGTGGCACCAAGATGAGTCAGTTTCAGGTTGATGAGAAAGACCTCAAACCAGACCAGGTACCTGCGGCCAGGACAGACAACAATACCACTCTCTTGCCAAAATTACCCTTGCGGACTTTGTCTTGGTACTCCAGATAATGCCTGCTGCAGATAAACTCCAGAGGCGAGCAGATAAACTGCTGCCTGAGGAGCTTGACATGTTCCTCCCATTTTTCTTGTCTGGTGCTAGTGATTTTCAGTGTGAGAAGACTTGTCAACTTGTGCTTTCTATAGGATAGGAGCTCTGCAGAGCAGAGACAAATGGCAAGAGGAAACTAAGCACATACCTCTATGTCCCAGAGTCCATCACTTGTCCTGCAGCAAGGAGCTGGCCACCATTCTGCACAGACTGGGCCATTGCAAGTCATATGATTTTCTGTTGGAGCTTGGGACAACTGCGGCTTTTTTATTTTTTATTTTTTTATTTAACCTTTATTTAACCAGGCAAGTCATTAAGAACAAATTCTTATTTACAATGGCAGCCTGGCAAAAGGCAAGAGCCTCTTGAGGAGAAGGGGACAGGGATTAGAGGGGTATCAAAAGATAAAAGAAGCAGCAACACATACAATGTGCACCACATAAAAGACAAACAGCATAAAGTGGCTAACAGAGAGCAGCATCATGCAGCATAGCAACAACAAAAATAGCGCACACATGCAGCAGGACGGACAATGCAACATCAGCAAAAAACAAAACAAGCAATGCAACAAACAACAACAAACATACAAACAACAAATAGCAAGACAGACTGGCAGAGCAATAACAATAGCAGCAGGAAGAAGAAGCATACATTGAGCAAACAGAAGGCAGCCGACAGACAGAAGTTCCAGAAAGAAATACTACTGGGTCAAGAGCAGCTGCATGTTTCAGTGAGAATGTCTAAAATTGTGCCCTTGAAAATTGACTTGGGAATGAAGTTTTCCAGCTTTAGCTTGGCTAGACTAATAAGGCCACACCAGAAAAGGTGTTCTTAACCGGTCAGATTTCTGCCTCTCCTTTCTTGCTCATATTAGGTCAAGTCCAGTGTTTCTCCACAACACACTATCACTTTTGATATGTGTATGAAATGTACAAATGCAATGTATTTGTGGTTTCCAGATGCTGGCATCAACATTTTCTTTTGGTGGCTGGGCTGAGCATGTTGGGTCTTGCAGCTAAATTGTTCTATATACTATAAAAGTAGTATATAGTGTAGTGTTTTGCTGGATTTTTGACCTCTTTAGGTGTCTTTCTCCACTACACTCTTTGGAAGAAGGTGAAGTTGTGCCAGAAACCCCCACCCTGCACTCAAGTCCCAAGTTCTTCTTTGATTTTCGAGTTCTAAACAATTCATAATGCTCTCTTCACCAAATGTGAAGCCATTATCTCAGACTAATAGAATATTTTTTAGAAAAAATAATGCTTTTTAAAATCTGTATTACAACAAGTTTGTTAAAAAAAGTGCAACTGAACTTAATCTTAAAAAGTTAGGGCTTACATGCCACTTTAATAGCACAACACTAGTATCTAGTACAATAATGGTATGATGGGTTTCTGTCTTGCCTTAATGTATTTAACTTATTTCATACAAGAACTGGAATTACCACCTCGCGGTCACATGCATCTGTGCACCAGTCAAGTTTCTCTTACAGTTTACATGTCTGTGAAATAATGCTTCAAATACAGAAGATCTATACAATCAGCACAGTTTCAAGATTAGAGTTACCAGTTCAGTATCTGACCAAATCTCTCCCCTTCTGTTCCTGAGATATGAGTTCAACAAATTTATTAATGGATAGCCCCTTGAGATGAACCATCTCGTTTTCAAGGGGGTCCAACATAGAACATATAATACAATACAACAACACATTCACATACAGCATGCATAAGGTTCTCAATTACCAACCAACCCACACATCATTCTTGTAAATCCACAGTACCCACACAGAATGAGTAAAAATAAATACCACAAAGCATATCATGTAGTGCCAATCATAATGATATTAGTGTTGACATTAATAATAATGACAATAATAATAATAATAGTGATAATAATAATAATATACATCATTATACCATACATTATACATAAATACTTATACAATAATAATAGCAATGTTAATAATACGGGTAAAGAGGACATTACCATTAAAAGCAGTTGCATGATGTTTTGAGAAAGTAAAATAGTGAGTTCTTAAAAATGCGAGATGAATTGATTGTTCGTATATTGTTAGGTAGAATGTTCCAGTCCAGTGGAGCTTTAAATTTGAAAGCACATCTGCTGAATTCTTTATTAGTTTTAGGAACAAAGAAAAATGATTGCTGGGTGTGTCTGAGAGGATATGGAGATGTGAATGGGATTAAATATTGTTTTAAATAAGGGGGACCGTTGAAATGAATACATTTGAGGATAACTTGGAACCAATGGTAATGTCTTCTTGTGTTGAGTGGTAACCAGTTCAAAGATTCATACATGGAGCAGTGATGTGTTCGATATGGGCACCTTAAATCAAGAAATGTTGCACCAGTGAGTTTGCCGTTTTCAGAAGCAGTAAAGACATCATTGGTGAACTTTAACAGAGCTGTAGTTGTTGAGAAACTGGGTCTGAAACCAGACTGGCATGGAGATAAAATATTGTAGTTCGTAATATAGTGTGATAATTGATTGAAAATTAATTTTAGCTATAGAGTTGATAATAGAAATTGAATGGTAATAATTATTGATATCATGTAGGTCTCCTCCCTTATGGAGTGGAGTGACAGTGGCACATTTCCAGGCAGAAGGGAGGGCAGAAGTTGATAATGAGAGGTTTAACAGATCACAGTGGGTACATCAGAATATTTGCTGCTAGCTTGATAAATTTAATCTCATTGCCTTCTGGTCCAGGTCCACAGTCATCCTTTAGTTCATTAATTACACGTTGAACTTCAATAGGTAATATTTTATGAAAAGAAAAGGCACTATTACTGGAAGAGTTAATAGAGGAAACACATGTTATAGATGGGTCAAACACATCAGCTACCCACAGATGTAAAATGCTGGTTAAAAATGTTTGAAATAACTAATGGGTCCTGAATGATGTTATTATTGAAACAAAGCTGGGTACTGGTGCTTTTGTTTGACTTGTTGAGGATATTATTCATATTTTTCCAGAACTGTTTTGGGTTATGCATATAGCTGATTTTTATAGAAGTCTGATTTAGCATTACGTGTTTTTGTCTCACATAAATTCCTTAATGATCTATATTTTTCCCAGTCAGCAGCATCCTTAGTTTCTCTGTAGCTTTATCCCGTTGTTTAAAAAGATTAATCAGATCAGAACTGATCCAGGGTAAATGTTGACATTTGACCTTAATTTCTTTCCATGGGGCGTGTATATCAAAAACATGTGAGTTCAGAAAAAAAATAATTTCAGGTGTCTTCAATATATGGTTTAAGTAGAAATCTGTCCCAGTTTATTGCAATCAAATCATGTATGAAATTATCAAAATGATATTCTTACTTTGTCTTACTTTAATGCATTTTGGAGGAAGGCGAGGAGATTTCATTTTCCATACACGGAAGATGGTTGACTGATCACTGAAGCAGTCAGAGAGAACGCCAGATTTAATAATTCTGTGAGGGTGGGTAACGAGAATCCAGTCTAGTAATGATTTAGATCTGGCGTTAACTGTGGTGGGCTCATCGATCAGCTGAGTTAAATGTTTTGAGTAGGTTTTTGTCATTAGATGAAAAGCAATCAAGCTAGTTACAGTTGAAGTCGCCTAGGATGATCATTTCATGCGGGTGTTCAAATGAGGTAAAAGTGGATAAAATACATTTGGCTGAGTCAGGATGGACAGGTGGAGGTCTGTAAATACTACCTATGATAAGATGTTTATTTTCATGAAGTTTTAACTCAACAAAAAGACATTCAAAGAAAGATGGGAGTACTTTAGGAGTGGCAATTTCAGAAATGAAGTGCAAAGAAACATAAATAGCCACACCTCCTCCTCTAGTGCCCCTGTCTGCTCTGTATATCATGTAATTATCTAGTTTGATCTCATTATCACTAATTTTGCTATGCAGCCATGTTTCTGAAAAGGTAAGTATATCAGGTTCATATGTATATGACATTGAGTAATGGCCAGAAAAGTGTTCTATGCAGAACATTATGATGTCACAGTAAAGCTGACCTTTGACCTTTTGGATATGAAATGTCATCACTTTTGATTGGTGGCACACTTTTTAAATAACATGCTTATTAATCTTTGGGCTTGGGGGAAGGTATCAAGTATTTTCAAGTCAAAAGACTCTGATCTTAAAGTCCAAATTGAGTTGCAAGTCTTAATTGATTTTGTCGAGTCTAAAGTCATCAAATTTCTGACTCGAGTCTGAGTCATGTGACTTGAGTCCACACCTCTACTCTCAGTGCATGTTACTTCCTGTATCTCTATTTTAACCTATCCAATAACAATGAAAAGTGACCAAAAAATCACAACATATTTCAACCCGTTGCTTCCATGGAACAGCTGGGTTGTGATGGCACCTTGAAATCAGCTAAACCTCAAAGACTTTTGGAAGTGTAGGTTTGGAGAGGTTTAGTGCTATATCAGAGGATTCCATACAAATAAGCATTGTGACTCTTTTATAAAGACATGTTAATTCATTCTTTATAAAATAATCCCTCTATTGATGTTTGATTCTGTGACTGGATTTCTGCGTTTCCCAAAGGAATAGATCTTTGCTATATCACAAAAGCAGAAATAGAAAAAAGATCACAAGAAGCAGTGAAAGCAGTGAAGAAGTGTGTTTAGTTTAAGAATTGAGATTGGTTAACACAACGTGTGTGTTAGCATTTCTCATCTTTATCTGAGGTGAGTTCAGGTGTTCGTGAGCTGCTGCATTGTGCCTCACTTTAAACCAGGAAGTTGCATCCTATTCAAGCCGGCCGGCCAATAGCAGGATGGGTGTGGAGAGAGTAAGTGTGTTAGATCCGTGTTATCAGGGTGGGGCTGAGTGCAGCTGGTGAATGTAAAGTGCTAATAGGAGCGGCCTTTTAACCCTGCCCTTTAGTTCAAATATTGACCATGGTGCTGTGACAACACACAGTGGTGGCAAATGAAAGCCGGTACAGACAGAACAGGGGTTAAGGACACCTCAGCACTAAAATGCTCCAACATCCTGGTTACAAGCTAGCATCACAACACACAGCATCATAAACAATTATTTATATAGTACTTTGGGACATTTGGTTCATCAAGCTTTTTACTGAAGGGATGCAATGAGTGTAAAAACAGTATGAGCAAACAGCTTCACAGAGGAATATCACAGAAATAAAAAGACACCAAATCAGATCAAATATGATAAAACGTGATATCTAATCATAAAGTCATATAAAAGCAGGAAACAGGATAAATACATTCCACAGTCTTTCCATTTGACGTGGCAGTTTGATGTAGCCATAAGAAAAACAGTATGACACAAGGCTCTCTTACAAGATTTCTTCCAGGAGCTGTCAGACACATCTCATGGTCTTTATCAGTAGACTTGAACAACAGTGAATGAATCTACTAACAGCTATAGTGTGCATCTTAATGACCTTATCTTCTTCCTCTGTAGTTGTTAAAACACATCAGTGAGCCACACTGTGTCACTGACTGTTATATCCCTTCATTACCATGAAAACACACAGTTTATTTTGGCTCAGTCTCACATACACCGTTCTGCTGAAACAAATACTCACTACAGCACTAAATGTGGATTGATCCACTGCTGAAAATAGTTGCTTCTATTACCTTCTGTTTATTAGATAAAAGCTACAGTTAGCAGCTATTTGAGGAAATAACTGGACCCCAAATGCCATGTCTTCAGGACCCAGTGGGCTAGGACCTGGGAGCCACACACAGGAAGTCAGAAAGTATTGTGAGATGGACTAACACATCACTGGTTTGGGGAGTTTCATGGGATGGTAAAATGATAAATAGACTTGCACAGGTATAATGCCTTTCTAGTCTTCCAACCACTCAAAGTGCTTTTTACACTACAAGTCACATTCACCCATTCACACACTGGGGTTACCATACAAGGTGCCACCTGATAAACAGTTTTTAACACATTCACACACCAATGGAACAGCCATCTGGAGCAATCTGGGGTTCAGTATCTTGCCCAAGGATACTTCAACATGTAGAGAGGAGGAGCCGGGGATCGAACCATCGATCTTCCAATTAGTGGACAACCAGCTCTACCTACTGACACTGACAAACATAGAATAATGCAAGCCTTATCCTACAACAAAGACAAACAGAGATCCAAAATGTAAAGTAAAAATAACATATGATTTGACATAGCTTCTTTCAGTCCCTGTGAGCTCTGGGTCCTTTCAGAAAAGGAAATTGTGGCAGAATGACTGCTGAGAGGAAGCAAAGGTGCCCTGACAAAATTGAAATCTGACATTTAAATGTTATAATTGGAGTAAGTGGCATGCTACACATCACATACTAGAATGTGGATTACAAATCAGAATGTTTTACTCACTGAGTTATGTGTACATACATCTACAAATATATCATGTACAAAAGTGAGTACATTTAAATGTAAATAATATTTATTTTAGGAAGCTTATAGAGGGCCATACATACATGCCAACCTTAGCTTGCTAGTAAACCTGATATGTATATACATATATACATCACATAGATATAAAAGAAATAGATCTAACTTTTCCTGATGACATTGCTAGAAGTTGAGAGAGCAAGCAGAGTGACACACAGTGTCAAGAGTCTGGCCCGTTAGCTCGCTCACTCTTCCTGTAGGTAAAAGTGTCTCATTGATGTATGTGACAGGGCTATCCTGTCCATCAGCAGCTACTTTCAACAGAAGATTATTTTTTCTGCATCTTCATCTTCATTGGACAATCCATAGCAAAGAGGCAAACAGGAAATACAGGGAGAAAAGGGCTCCCCTGCTGGACATTGTGGTTCTGTGAAATGTGCTGTAACCATTCAGCTTCAGCACAACACTCTGTTCATTGTTACCTTTTTCATGAGGTGAAATTCCTTAAAATGCTTAGTTTGTTACACACATGGAAAACCTCTCCAAGAATAACCCAAAGTCTTACTTATCATTCTTTCAATATTTATTAATCTTTAGAATTGTTAAAATTGCAGTTGTGTGCTGAGATTATGGTCATTTCCATGGTCTTGATTTTTTATGATGATTTTTTTTCTATGAAGAGTAACTTAACACTAGGTCAACTTTTTTGAGTAAGTAAATTACATGTACATGTACTTTGTTACCCTACTGATCCTGGTCCCATTCCATAGTGTTTACTGCAACAGAAGGTATTTTCTGTTTACATAGAATAGCCTTTAATTCTATCATCTAGATCCGCCAAAAATCAGGGAAAATCTATGATGAAACTTCAGACACTCATATGACATGACATATAAATACAGCACTCAACTGTGTGGACAGTATGCAGTATGGAAAGACTGAGTAGCAGTGGTAGAAAAAAATGCTACTGCAGCAGAAACACTATCTCTTCTACTTTCTAATAAAGTGCACTTTAAAAAGGGTTTACAAGTGAATAACAAGACGATCTGATCTCAAGGACCATTTAGTAGCTCCATCGAGTCACATCCAGATGAGTGCAGATGAGAGTGGCCCAGTTGTCACAGAAATATAGAGGTTCAAATTGCCATGTTTCTAAGCACTTTAAGAACCTCAATTTTTATATCAGTTAGTGGTATTATACACAGTAATTAATAAGAACACCTTTTGGGTTTCCAGGTTGTGAAAAATCTCTGGCTGGTGAGTTATTAATCGTCAAGGCATTAATAAAGTCATTAATAAATGGGAATGACAATCTCACTTGCTAATATGCCATAAAGTCTGCAGTTATAAAGTTCAGTAAGTCGTTAATAAGCTATCAAGTCTGTGGTTACAAAGTTTATTAAGTCGTAGGGTGCCCAACAGCTCAATGGGTAGAGCAGGCATTCCATGTACAAAGGCAATGTCCTTACTGCAGCAGCCATAGGAGCATGTCATTCAACCAACAAAATTTAGTAAGTCGTTAATAAGCCACCAGGTCTGTGGTTATAAAGTTTAATATGTTAATAAACCATCAGGTCTGCGGTTACAGAGTTTAGTGAGTTGGTAATAAGCCATCAGGACTACAGTTTAAGGGTTAAGTCAGTCTGTAACAAGCCATCAGATCTATGATCATAGTGCCACCTTAGCTGGGTTTTTTTTCACTACTTAAAAAAAACACACAAAGTCATTATCAAAAGGTCAGAGGTTATTAACTTTTTTAAGATGACAACTGAAGTTAGTAAATCATTTGTTGATAAACTCATTATTCAAAAATCTATTTAATCTGCAGTTGTAAATATTTATAAGCGGTTATTATATTAATTTTTGTCTAAATCCTCTGCAGCATTTTCCAGATGGTTTGAGGTCAAACAATCCATTAGAGGATTCTTCCCGATGGATCAAAGAGCTAAAAAGACTGGGGGATGATTTTCCCCAACCTAGCAACTTAAAAGATCTTTCTATAAATGGCTTTTAAATAAATGATTTATTAACCATGAGCAAAACTATTAAGGCTTATAAGAAGTAGGCTAATACCATGTGTCTGATCACTAAAAGCTTGTTTATTTGAACAAAAACCCAAATGTGGCTCATGTATATGAAACTACAAAATGAACATTTCACTGATACATTTGATATTATTTTATGTCCTTGTGTTTTATGATTTTATTTCTTGCTTCTTTTTCTTTTCATTGTAAAGCAGTAACACTTTGTCCAAATACTTCACAAGTAAAGCACAGAGAAGAAGCCTATACAGCACACTACATGATAGTCAGGAGAGGGATGCTCCACATTTGAACAGCAGCAGTACGCATGTTGAGGGTGACTGTGGTAGCATATTTGGTGCGAAGTTACAGTTCCAGGATGCAGGACTGATTTAGTCACTGAGAGGCACATAAAGGCTGAGACTGAACAAAGCTGTCATTGATAGCAGCCAGATGACACTGTCCTCCCTGCTGCAGAACACAGGAGACCGTTGAGATGCCTCAAGATAAAGCGCACACAGAATAAACATAGCACCTTCACATCCAAATTCCTCTAGGTTATGTCCTTAAATGCTCAGAGATTGCGCAACTTTAGATGCTTTAAGCTATACCAAGTGTTTGAAACATGTCTTATAATGTAAAAGCCCAGTGTAGTTCAAAGACTAGGCCCATAGGCTGTCACAAATTGCAGTTATTAATCACACAAGGTTGTGTCCAATCCCTTGGTGTGTGTGTATTCGCTTATGAAAACCTGGATGTTAAACATTAGTAATTGCTGATCTGTATGATAAATGGATGTGTTGACTTTGTGGTAAAACGATTCTGTTGCACCTTTGTGTCTTGAGCCAATCACATAAAGACCAGTCATCATCCAGCCTCTGATCCGTTTCTCAATTGCTGACTCGTCCTTGGATCCAACCCAAATATTCCCTCTTAATCATATCCCATAAAGAAAGATAAATAAAGCTGATCAGTAATTATCCACCACAGTGTCCCAACTGTTTCGGTTTATTCATATAACAGAAAGGAAATCCAGTTATGAACATGCAAAACAATAAGGTGTGCAACTACATCCCCTTGTAACCTGTATAGGAGCCGTTCTTCCAGGTGTGGAGGAAACTGAATGCCAAATCCCCTTAAAAAAATCTGATAATGTGGGGCGTCGGTAGCGTAGTGGATAGTACCGGCGCCCCATGCACAGAGGCGATGCCTCGCCGCAGCGGTCGCGGGCTCGACCCCGGCCTGCGGCCATCAGCCGCGTGCCAACCCCCATCCTACCCCGTCCTGCTCATCAAAGGCAAAAGCCCAAAAAAATAATCTTTAAAAAAAAAAATCTGATAATGTAAGAGTGCGCTGTTTATATAAATGGTAGAATACACACAATGTGAAGTATAACTCAATATAGTGTTCTGATACACTGTGCGTATAGATAACCTACCAAAGCAACATTTCAGACCAATAAAAATCTTTATTTGAATACTATAGTTATATGAATTAGAAGAAGTGCTCTCGGTTATTATAGCGTATAAATAATCTTTAAAAAAAAAAAATCTGATAATGTAAGAGTGCGCTGTTTATATAAATGGTAGAATACACACAATGTGAAGTATAACTCAATATAGTGTTCTGATACACTGTGCGTATAGATAACCTACCAAAGCAACATTTCAGACCAATAAAAATCTTTATTTGAATACTATAGTTATATGAATTAGAAGAAGTGCTCTCGGTTATTATAGCGTATGCCGATTTCAAGGATTTATTTTATCATAACTTACAATGTTAATGATCATGACCTTACATCACGATATATTTGGCAATACCCGCGACAACCTCAACTGACTAATTTTCCAAAGGGAGTTTGGTTTGAATAAGAATCGCAGTGCTTTTCCGCTATGATGTGGGGGGATGGGAAGAGGGCGGGACCGCAGTCCAACGGCTGTTTAAAAACGGGGCAGGTGAGAGTGAAGGAAGAGCAGATCCTGCAGTCCACCTACAGTCTCACCTGACCCTTCCATAACAGGTAAGATAGCCTACATCATACTTACAATATCTTACCGCCACTTACGACCATACTTCTCATATACTGCACTGTAGTTGTAGGGAAAGTAGTCAGTTATTTAGCTTAAAGTTCAGTTGGCTGCTTTAAAATATGCTTAAAGAAAATGAAACAGAAGAAAAGATAGCTGGGTGAAGTTATCTTTAAAGGAAATATTAAACGTTGTTAAGGAGGGATAAAAGTTTTAATTTGCAAGAAAGAAGGACAGGAAGGCTAATAATTATCTAGCTGATAACTAAAACTTAACAGATACAACACAATTGGAAATCAAAGTAAAGCATGAGTCATCACAGTGACTTGTGATGTTGCACTCTGTGGAAGTCTTAGAAAAAGTCTATGGGCTGCTTCGGTGTGGTCACTCTGGTGGTTCCATTTGTACTAACTGAAATGTTATTTTCAAAGTACAGCTCAGGCTATTTACTTTTGTCATTTTTGAAAAATGGGATTTTTGTTTAAGAGTCATCTCTGTATGTATCCAAAGAAGTCAGTCATTCTAATTCCAGCCATTCTATTATTTTAACTTTTAATAACTTAGAAATAACTTGTTAATGTTGGCATAAACACAGATCCTAGTCCTGAAAGTGCATAAACAATACAATAACTCTTATTTCTCTTCACTTGTTTCCAGTGCAGTGAAAATGCCAACAAAATCATTTAAAGAAACAAATAAACAAACAAAAAACAATTACAGATTCCTCTGTAGTAGGAACTAGATGTAAATCAACTCTTTTCTTTTTCAAAGGAAATGGAAAGTTTACATTTCTTCCATTCCTGACAAACGTGATTCCATTCTGGTACTGTTCCTTCTTTGATCACACTGTTGGAATATTTTTTCCTCCTGCCTTTGTCTGTTCCTCATGTTCTAGTAAGTCTGAAGATGATCAAAGCGGCATTGACAGTGCTCTTGATCCTGGTGGCCATGTCTTCCACCTTTGGGAAATACATCCCGAAAACAGGCAGGAGGAGTGTTCAGACTCTGTCCAGAGGTTTGTAAGCAGCATCTGAATGACTGAGACTTAAATATATTGCAGTACATACTGAGACAATGCAGAGTCTGTCATTTATCTCTGATCGTGTCCATGTCTGTCCAGGTTGGGGTGATCAGCTAATCTGGGCTCAGACTTACGAGGAGGCTCTCTACTGGTCCAGGTCAAGGTTAGAAATGTTTCTAAGACTGACATCAACATGTTTCACTCTGACACTGACGTTCATTAAAGGTTAATGATTAAATGTAATAGGAGCTGATTTGTGTTTTAGAAACAAGCCTCTGATGGTCCTCTTTCACCTTGACGATTGCCCACACAGCCAAGGTAATTCTAACATCTGGATTCTGTTATTTGAGTTATTAAAGGAATACTTCACCATTTGTACATCAGTTACTCACCCTGTGTTACGATGAATTCATGAAGTACTTTTTCTTGCAGGCTAGTTGAAAGAAGAATCTGATAACTAAAAATAAATCTTTGATGAATTTGAGTAAAAGAGGTCTGTGTTACACAACAACAAAAATATATCAGAACATCCGTTTACAAACTGTCACACAAGTCTTGCAGTAAAACCCAATTCTCAGTTATTCAGTCATGTGCTCAGTACTTCCCAAACACATGACTTTTCATTAGAAAGCCTTACTATTTCAAACACCTCCACATTCTGAGTTGTGTGCTTGGGCATGTGTTTGAACTCTGCTCATGCATTCCACTGAGAGTATAAAGGTGCACTACTCATCTGTGCCTGAGACTGTTAATGTGAAAGTGTTAAAAATAGTAATGCTCTAGTAAAAATGCATTCATGTTTGGGAAGTACTGAGCATACTACTAGATAAATGAGGCTTGGATTATACTACATGAGCTGTGTGAGAGTTTGTAAATTGATGCTCTAATATAGTTTTGTTATCAAATGAGGTCCCTGTTACTTCAATTCACAGCGCATGACTAAATCATAAATTGAACAGTCTTGTTATGGATGAAGTGCAGTTACTCATGCAGGAAAAATTGAAAAAAAAAAAAAATTGATTGAATTAAGTGCCAAACCTGTTTGAAGAGCAAGCAGTACTTTGTTTGCTCATGTGTGGTGTCATATCCTGGTGTTGTTCTGCACCAAGCTCAGGTGCTAATGAACTGAAACTGAACTGAATTGAAAACCTGTTTCACCCACAGCACTGAAGAAGGTTTTCTCTGAGGACGTCGAGCTCCAGAGAACGCTTGATGAGGACTTTATCATCCTCAATCTTGTGGTAAATTACAGGATTTTCAGATCTGGCTGAACAATGATGCATACCACTGAATCTTTCAAAACCTTAAAAAAACCTTGTGTCATAATTGATTATATTGTTTGGCATTAAAGCCCATGCAAACTTTCTCCATACTATCAAATACTCTCCACTAAACAAGAAACAATTAAAATAAAAATTTAGCTTAGTTACTGTTTACCATGAGTTTAACTGTCAACATGAGTAAACACCTCCTCAACAGTCATCACATTGATATTCAGATGTTACTGAACTACGATTGGTACACATAAATTTATGACATCACCTTTACAAACAGAGCCTTGCCCACTTAAAAAGGCACTTAAAAGAGTTCAGACAAAATACAATGTCTGGTGTCAAACCAAAACCCCAAGTGCTCTGCCTTCGTTCATCACTCATAGGAAACAGCTGATTAAGAGTATTTTTTTTTTAATTCAGTGATTTTTCAAAAACACTAATGCTCTAAGATGGCATGGTTCAGACTCTGATATGTTTGATGATCTGTTCTTCCTTTTCTCAACTACAGTATGAAACCACAGACAAAAATCTCTCTCCTGATGGAAAGTATGTTCCCAGAATCATTTTTGTCGGTAAGAACTAGACTGCAACACCTGTTAACATGTCTCTGTCATAGATAAGGTTACTCGCCTTCAGTGGAACACTTTGTTTACTGTTATAACTCAAAGAAAATGTAAAAGAAGGAACACTTATGACAACAGTGACAGCTTTCAAGGAGCCACACTTTGGTGTCAATTCTATTGGAGTCAATGAGGCAGGCACAGCAAGTCACAATATAACCCATCATATTTGTGTGGTTTCAACTTTCACTGAAAAATCTTTCTATTAGATTAAAAAACACACATTACGTGATGCCAACTGATTTTTAAAAAAATCTAAATATGCATGTTTGTTTTCTTTGTTATTGGTCTCCAAACAAAAGACCAGCAGACACTGAGATGCAGCTGATGAACAGAGCCATCATCTGTTTGGAAACCAATAACAAGGAAAACAAATGTGCATATTTAGATTTTTTTTTTTTTTTAAAAGTCAGCATCATGTAATGTGTGCTTTTTAATGTGGTGGAAATATTTTTTCAGTCAAAGTTGAAAAAACAAAAGTATTATTGGTTATTGTGTGATTTGCAGTGTCCGCCACATTGACTCCAAGTGAGCTGACGCCAAAGCCCGCCTATCGAAGGGTCCATGTCATTGGTCCGAGAGCCCATTGGTCCGACATCCCATTAGTCCGATGGTCCGCACGCGGTGCTGAACGGCTCCCGGCAGGCGTATTTCTGCCTTGATGGTGCGACCAGCTCTGGGTCAGCTGGGAAAGGCTTGAGGCGAAGCAGGCTCACAGCTTATGTGTTTGTCACTTTCTTTTTCATTTTAAACCACACCATGATCTTTTCCTAACCCTAACCAAGTGGTTTTTGTGCCTAAACCTAACCAGACCTTAACCACAGGGCATCATGATGATTTCGGAACGGACTTTGGAACAATGGATTTAATATGGTCGGAACAATGGGATGTCGGGCAGTGGGCAGTTCCCCTTATCAAATGCTGTCACTGACATATGACCTTTCCTTCTTTTATAGTTTCCTTGTTTTGACTAACTACATCATTGCTTTTTAGTACTGTACATTGACATCAAGGCTGAAGGTTTCTGTTTTCACACAAAGCATCTTAGCTGCAAGTGTGTGAGTGGAAAGCATTTTGACCATTTGATACCACACTGTCACTTTAGATCTGTGTTTCCTGTCATATCATTGCCAGGGTATTCACTATGTCAAAACTACTGCCACTAATTATTTGTTTCTCCTGGGGCTCAGTATAGTGTTAGCGTAACTGTAAATAGTTTTACGCTATGCTAATGGTATATTTTTCGATGTTGGTTGTAAGATGATTTGACCAATGACTGTACCCAGCAGAGGAGAAAGTATTCAGAAATACTGCATTACAAGTAAAAATCCTGCCACTCAGCACCAATAATGTCTTTACAGACCCCACAATGACGGTGAGGGCCGAGATCAATGGTCGCTACTCCAACCGCATGTATACCTATGAACCGACTGACCTCAAACTCTGTAAGTGTTACAGTTAGCAGATTAAGTCTCTGCCAGCAGTGAAACACAGACTGAATGAATGTAACCATTTCCTGTCTCTCCCTCAGTGAAGAGCAACATGCAGAAAGCCAAGAAGCTCCTGAAGTCTGAGCTGTGAGCATGATGACGAGGCATGCTTGACTTGTGGCTGCCAGAGTTATTTGTCACCACAGTTGGCAATAACATGTTGTCACTACAGTTTACACATGGAAGGCTAAGCACTGGAAAGTTCCCTTTCCTTACCTTCACTCGGAATGTTTCCTCCTTAAATTCTCTTCCTAAGTCTTACCCTTGTTATTACTGCTGTGCATCCCGAATGTCTTTTGAATAAATATGAAACTGTTAACATACAAGATGGATAGTTTGCCTTTTTATTTACCCACAGATTGCAGGGAAGTTTGAAACTCAGAAGAATACATGAATAATACACAAAAGGATCACAGTACTTTAATGTAAAAGCACTCAGTAGTAAGTAGCACAACTTTTACTGTTAGTGCTACTGCAGACTTCTACTGGCTAAACCAAATATTAAAGGACTGGATGAAATAAAGGAGGTATATACAAGCCTCAGCGTACAGCTATTTTACACTAAGTGTTGGAGAGCTTAGCGATGCACAGGATAATCCCTCAGTACAGCCTGAAGGGTGCATTGCCTGTCACTTAGCTGAGTAGCCTGTCTAACCTAGTGGCTAAGGTTTGGGAGGGTTCTTTTAAAACACTTGTAGTATAAATATCTGATGATGTGAGAGCCTTCTATAGAGGAAACAGTACAGGGATGCCAGACAGCATTCTACTGCTGTTTTTTTTTTTTTTTACACTTTATTTTTGTTGTGTAGAGTGTTGTAAAGAGGTAAAGGGAAAATGCATACAAAACAGAATACAAACAAACAGAAATAAGTATACAAAAAAATAAAAAGGTCCGGATTGCCCTGTCTCTCAAAAGCTATTCATCCCTGTGTTGGTGGTTCTGCCTTATACCATGTCTTCGTGATGGCCTTTTTACAGGCTCCCAACAAGATTTTCATTAGGTATCTGTCTTCTCTTAACACAATTCCTCCTGCCATATATACAATACCATGCATGATCTAGGTATATCATAACCCAAAATTTTAATAATAACCATATGAACATTTACCCAAAACTGCACAATTTCAGGACAGAGTCAAAATATATGAGTATGATCCATGTTTATTGCCCCACATCTTCTCCAACATGGTTGTGCTGTAGACAAGTATTTTGTTCTAAATCTTGGGTGTAATAAAGAATCTGATTATAATCTCCCAACAGTGCTCTCTTCAAGTGCGAGAAGATGTTGTAGACTATTGTGTTCTCCAAATATGCACCACCCCACTTTTTACAGTCTGTTCCCTCTGGGAATTACAGATGTGGCAACTGTACCCAGTGTAACTTCACACACAAAACTTCTACTTTCAATCATCCACGGACTGGCAAGTCTTTCAACATCAAGGGTGTGATTTTATGTTACACTAAAAATGTTATTTATTTGCTTAAGTGCCTGTGTGGCCTGGTATATGTCGGTAAAATTTTAATTTAATCCCCCTGAGGGGAAATTCAATTTTTTCACTCCCTTGTCATTAACCCTCAGTAGCTGGTATGATGTTGCATTTGATTTTTTTTCTGCTACTACTGTGTGAGCCATGTTCTCATGTTTGTCTGCATCTGTCATTTTGCTGTGGGTTTGATACTTACTTGTTAGAGGCGCCTCTACAGTACATTTTTTTTTCCTTTAATGTCACATAAGTTTATGATGGTCTTCACCTGATGATTTCTTCATGCGATACTTGGAGTGTGTGTGATATATTTATATTTACATTTGCACTGCAGGTCTTATACCTGCGCAAATTCTCTCAAAATATTCTCTAAAAGAATTTTGTATAGTGGTATTTTGGTATTTTTGCATTGTATTGTACTTTGATCTTTTGAATTGTATCTATGCATGCATGTATTTTCCTATGCTTGTGCATAGATATATTTGAATTATATGTACATGCATTTTTTTCTGATTTATTTTTTCACACCTGTGGTTTATCACCTGAGTGTGTCAGGTGACCCTAAGGGGTTGTACATATGGAGGTGCGTATCCACATTCACTTCATGTCTGAAGAAGGGCAGGAGCCCGAAACGTTACATCAAATAAATTCTTCAAGGAGCAGCTTCTGGTGTGCGGACTTTATCTTTTATTTCATTTTTACTCTAAATATGCAACCATTCATCTTTTGTAATATTCACACACAATTCTTTTTCCCATTTCAGCTCTACATTTAGTGTCGTGTTTCCTCTTCTCTCTAATAAACATTGATGTAGTGTAGATATTATTTTGTATTTCCTTGATTTGTAAACTCCAATTATGGTTCTAATTTTTCCATTTTCATCCAGATTTACAGTAAGCGTTATTTCTCTGCCATAGAAGTCCCTTAGTTGCAGATAAAGTGGTCCTGGTTGTTTAATGCATAGCTTTGTTTCAGCTCTTGAAAACTCATAACATTCCCATCCTTTATTATTGTGCAGGGCACTGTTATACAATTGTTAATTAATTGTTTGAACCTTTGGTCAAGGGTACCTGGGATAAAATGTCTCTCATAGGCTATCCACTGAAATAACTTAAGTTCTTTCTCTAATCTATATTTCCTTACTAGATTGAACCACAATTCTAATGTAAATCCAGTGACAGCATCCACCTACTGAAGTACATCCTTTACTGCATCTCTGTCTCCTATGAAGCTATGAATTTCCCTTCTTTGTACATATCAAATTTTTCCATTTTACTTCATAGTCCTTAGCACACCAATAAATTACTGGTCTAATTTGTGCTGCATGAAAGTAGTCTTTGAGGTTCAGCAATGCCATACCCCCTCTATACTTCCTAGTCTGTAATATCTTAATGTAGATTTGACTCTTGAGCTTTGTCCATTCCATACAAACCTTGAAATAACTTTGTCCTAGGCTTGAAATTGTTTCTAAGGGATATCTAATGACTGAAATAAGTAAAGGAGTCTTAGAAGTGTATTCATTTTAATAGTAACTATTCGTGAACTAAAATCCAGTGGAAGAGCAGCCCACCTCTCAGTATCCTTTGTAATGTTCTGATCCACTTTGATATAATTGGCTTCATATAATTTATCTATTCCTGTTGTTATTGTTACCCCAAGGTATGACATTTTTTTAAAGCTCCAATCCAAATTATATTTTTGTCGTATAATTTTAGATGGGTAGTAATTCATTGTTGTTGAGATCATATTTCTCCTGTTCTAGCTTCTCTGCACTGGCTCCCTGTAAAATCCAGAACTGAATTTAAAATCCTACTGTTAACTTATAAAGCTCTAAATGGTCAAGCTCCGTCATATCTTAGAGAGCTCATAGTGCCATATTATCCCACCAGAACACTGCGCTCTGAGAACGCAGGGTTACTCGTGGTCCCTAAAGTCTCCAAAAGTAGATCAGGAGCCAGAGCCTTCAGCTATCAGGCTCCTCTCCTGTGGAATCATCTTCCTGTTACGGTCTGGGAGGCAGACACCGTCTCCACATTTAAGACTAGACTTAAGACTTTCCTCTTTGATAAAGCTTATAGTTAGGGCTGGCTCAGGCTTGCCCTGTACCAGCCCCTAGTTAGGCGTGACTTAGGCCTAGTCTGCCGGAGGACCCCCCTATAATACACCGGGCACCTTCTCTCCTTCTCTCTCTCTCTCTCTCTCTCTCTCTCGTATTCTATTACTGCATCTTGCTAACTCGGCCATTCTGGATGTCACTAACTTGGCTTCTTCTCTGGAGCCTTTGTGCTCCACTGTCTCTCAGATTAACTCATATCGCAGCGGTGCCTGGACAACGTGATGTGTGTGGTTGTGCTGCTGCCGTGGTCCTGCCAGATGCCTCCTGCTGCTGCTGCCATCATTAGTCATTAGTCATACTTCTACTGTTATTATACACATATGACTATTGTCACACATGTATACTGCCAGATGTTAATACATACTTTCAACATATTGTACCACAGTAGCCAGAACTATAACTATAATATTATTACTTTCAATAATGTTGTTGTAAGCTAGTGTCATTACCTGCATCTCTCTCTCTCTCGCTCTCTCTCTCTCTCTCTCTCTCTCTGTCTCATTGTGTCATACGGATTACTGTTAATTTATTCTGCTGATCTGTTCTGTATGACATCTATTGCACGTCTGTCTGTCCTGGAAGAGGGATCCCTCCTCAGTTGCTCTTCCTGAGGTTTCTACCGTTTTTTTCCCCCGTTAAAGGGTTTTTTTGGGGGAGTTTTTCCTTAACCGCTGCGAGGGTCATAAGGACAGAGGGATGTCGTATGCTGTAAAGCCCTGTGAGGCAAATTGTGATTTGTGATATTGGGCTTTATAAATAAAATTGAATTGAATTGAATTGAATTGAATTGTTAAAATTAGTGTTTTAGCAGGAGTGGACGTATGAACTGCGAGGTCCCAACTTTTATACATAAATTAGGTATAATTCTTTTAAATGGTCTGATTAAGCCATCTTTTACTTTGATATCTGAAGAGTTAACAAGATATTTCAGTTTTTTTTTGGGAAGATTTCTGGAACAAAATGCCCCCTCCTTAAACTGTGCAAGCTAGTAAGGTGGAAGCTAATGCTACTAGCAAGACAACTGTGGATGAAAACATGCTGCATGCATTCCGCAAGATTGAAAAAGAAGTTATTCAAGAAAAGAAGAACTGCCTATGAGAAGAGATAAAATGAGCCACCTCTCTGATTAGAAACAACAAACTTCGTGATCACGAAGAAGGACTGAAGAGGCTGGATGTTTGCTTGGAGGCCATGGAAACACAATATACACAGTTAAACAGTGACAATAAAAAACTTCAAGCAAAAACTGATGATCTGGAAAACAGTGGAAGGCGATGCAATTTACACATAGGAGTACCTGAAGGTCTGTAAAATGGAAATACCACTGAATACATCGCCTGCCTTCTATATGACACACTTGTTTGCTCTGTATATGCTTCCTCTTGGAAACATTATCAGCAGGTTTGAAGATGTATCATATCATATGTACGCAGATGATATTCAGCTGTATTTTTCTTTTAATCCTTACAGGACCAACAGTCTGAATGTACTGCATGACTGTTTGTCTGCAATTAATGACTGGATGGTCAACAATTTCCTCCAGCTTAACGCTGCTGAGACCGAGGTCCTTATTGTCGCTCCTGACTGTACTGCTTCTAAGGTGGCTAGCTGTATTGGGTCCCTGAATTCAAATATCCACTTTAACCTGAGAAATCTCTGAGTTATTTTTGACCAGGCCATGCACTTTGATAAACACATCCATGCGTTGACCCGTACATACAGTACAGGCCAAAAGTTTGGACACACCTTCTCATTCAATGCGTTTTCTTTATTTTCATGACTATTTACATTGTAGATTCTCACTGAAGGCATCAAAACTATGAATGAACACATGTGGAGTAATGTACTTAACAAAAAAAGCTGAAATAACTGAAAACATGTTTTATATTCTAGTTTCTTCAAAATAGCCACCCTTTGCTCTGATTACTGCTTTGCACACTCTTGGCATTCTCTTGATGAGCTTCAAGAGGTAGTCACCTGAAATGGTTTCCACTTCACAGGTGTGCCTTATCAGGGTTAATTAGTGGAATTTCTTGCTTTATCAATGGGGTTGGGACCATCAGTTGTGTTGTGCAGAAGTCAGGTTAATACACAGCCGACAGCCCTATTGGACAACTGTTAAAATTCATATTATGGCAAGAACCAATCAGCTAACTAAAGAAAAACGAGTGGCCATCATTACTTTAAGAAATGAAGGTCAGTCAGTCTGGAAAATTGCAAAAACTTTAAATGTGTCCCCAAGTGGATTCGCAAAAACCATCAAGCGCTACAACGAAACTGGCACACATGAGGACAGACCCAGGAAAGGAAGACCAAGAGTCACCTCTGCTTCTGAGGATAAGTTCATCCGAGTCACCAGCCTCAGAAATCGCAAGTTAACAGCAGCTCAGATCAGAGACCAGATGTATGCCACACAGAATTCTAGCAGCACACCCATCTCTAGAACAACTGTAAAGAGGAGACTGCGCGAATCAGGCCTTCATGGTCAAATAGCTGCTAGGAAACCACTGCTAAGGAGAGGCAACAAGCAGAAGAGATTTGTTTGGGCCAAGAAACACAAGGAATGGACATTAGACCAGTGGAAATCTGTGCTTTGGTCTGATGAGTCCAAATTTGAGATCTTTGGTTCCAACCGCCGTGTCTTTGTGAGACGCAGAAAAGGTGAAGGGATGGATTCCACATGCCTGGTTCCCACTGTGAAGCATGGAGGAGGAGGTGTGATGGTGTGGGGGTGTTTTGCTGGTGACACTGTTGGGGATTTATTCAAAATTGAAGGCACACTGAACCAGCATGGCTACCACAGCATCCTGCAGCGACATGCCATCCCATCCGGTTTGCGTTTAGTTGTACGATCATTTAATTTTCAACAGGACAATGACCCCAAACACACCTCCAGGCTGTGTAAGGGCTATTTGACCAAGAAGGAGAGTGATGGAGTGCTGCGGCAGATGACCTGGCCTCCACAGTCACCGGACCTGAACCCAATCAAGATGGTTTGGGGTGAGCTGGACCGCAGAGTGAAGGCAAAGGGGCCAACAAGTGCTAAACACCTCTGGGAACTCCTTCAAGACTGTTGGAAAACCATTTCAGGTGACTACCTCTTGAAGCTCATCAAGAGAATGCCAAGAGTGTGCAAAGCAGTAATCAGAGCAAAGGGTGGCTATTTTGAAGAAACTAGAATATAAAACATGTTTTCAGTTATTTCACCTTTTTTTGTTAAGTACATAACTAACTAACTAATTCATAGTTTTGATGCCTTCAGTGAGAATCTACAATGTAAATAGTCATGAAAATAAAGAAAACGCATTGAATGAGAAGGTGTGTCCAAACCTTTGGCCTGTACTGTACGTCTTCCACCTTAAAAACATTGCAAAACTGAGATCTGTTGTATCACATACTGAACTGGAAATGATCATTCATGCCTTTGTGTCATCAAGTCTGGATTACTGCAATTTTCTTTTCATGTGTCTCAGTAAAACTTCTGTAGATCGCCTTCAACTGGTGCAGAATGCTGCTGCCAGGCTGTTTACCAAATCAACCAAAAACTGCCATATTACTCCTGTCCTGGCCTCCCTACACTGGCTTCCTGTCAGCTTTAGGATCCAGTTCAAAATCCTTGTTTTAACATATAGAGCCCTTCATGGTCAGGCACCTGAGTATCTGTCTGACTTGCTTCATGTATACACTCCTAGTAGGACACTTAGGTCAGCCAATCACAGGGCTCTAGGCTCAGAACTAGAGGTGACCGGGCCTTTGAGTCCATTGTGCCCAGATTGTGGAATGCCCTCCCACAGAATCTGAGAGCTGTAGCATCTGTTGAAGTTTTTAAGAAGCACCCTAAAACCTACCTGTATAGGCAGGCATTTTTCAACTTGTCTTAAGTGATTTAGTTTTGCAACAACTGCTGCTGTTTCATTTTGTGTCTCTGTATGTTTGTGTGTATGTATTCTTGGTTTGTGTTTTAATCCTGTGAAGCACTTTGTGAGTTCTCTCTGTGAGAAGTGCTATACAAATACATTTTACTTATTTACTTACTTACTTGGGGGTCCTAATGGCTTGAGAAGCCCCCGATCCTGGACAGGGCACATCGCACTACAGCGCAGATGCCTCAGGAGGGGGACCATCCGTGGCTGTTCATCGTTCTCCTTCTACCAGGAGAAGGAGTGGATCCAGCATCTAGCCAGGCAGAAGGAAGGCTGGAGCTCCAAGGAAAGAAGATCCTCATCATCCTAGATTACAGCGTTGACTTAGGTAGACGAGAGCAGCATTCAACAAGGTAAAAAGACTCCTTTGGAAAGTGACAGGCGTTCACTATGGTCTCATATATCCAGCCCGTCTCCGGTCTCCTTCAATGGGCAGGTAAAGATGTTTGAAACCCCTGCAGGCAGCGAAGGACTTGGTGAGTCATTTGGTGAGTTCCTAAGTTTCGTTCTACCACATATTTATAAAACTGTCAACACAGATTGGCTACATTAGACTGTTTGGTATATAAAACAGCGATCCAGACGACTGGATTTAACAGTGGGAGACGTTTGAATATTTATTACTGATTAATGAATTTTGCTTACGTTCTAAAAAACCATTCTTTTGTGTTACTGGCTATGTGTTTATAGAGCAAGTTGTTCAGCTCTTTGTAGCCTCTTAGCCAATGTCTCTCCATGGCAATCTTTAATAAGAAACCAACCTCATGAGGTTAAAGGGCAGATCCCGGTGGGGTGCGCTCGTTTTTAATGTCCGGGCTGTCCAGGTGGGCGATCCTTACGCTGCCATGGTACTACTGTCAGGAAGTTTGTTCAATTTTGCCCATGTGAGCTGTCGCTGGGATCGAGGCAGGCGCTTTAGTTAGTTAACTTATAGTGTTCTCCTTTCTCTTCTGTTGTTGTTGACTCTCTTTATTTGTGAGTCAATCACTGATTGCATGTACGGATTATAGTTCAGAGTACCTACATATCAAATAGGGGTGGAAATCGCCAGTTTCATCATGATGCAATATTATATCGATTCTATGGACAACAATACGATAGTTTCAGATATTACAAAGTCTGCCATGAAACGATTTTGATTCAATATGATTCTGGGGTCTGCGATTGATATTAGGCAATATTAAATGCCCATTTAACACAGTCTGTTACGGAAGACTCTGCAACCCTTTTCTTTTTTACTTTTGGCCCAACACAAAAACAACACATAAATAACAAATACAGTAAGTTAACCTTCAGAGCGCTGTCAGAGAGACCTTTCTGGAGGAAATCTTTTCATTTAAACCCAAACCATAATCTCTTTCATAAAACTTCAGGATTATCTGGTTTAAAGCCCTAAAGGAAAACATCTCCAAATAGCCATAAAACACAGATTAACAACAAGATCATTCATTCATGATTCATTCATTTTGCTAATCACACATTATTAGCGTAAGCATGTTTACATTGCATAGATTAGCCTAGCGCCTAGCTGACTTTTCTCCTCTACTCATAGCTTAACAAATTGCATGCAACCTTATTATTTTTCTCACTCACCACTGGTTTAAGTCACTGCATCTCCTGACAAAACAGCACGGTTGAATTTTCATCATTTCTGCATGCATGTTTTTAGCTGAACATCGCTGAAATAGAGCAGCTAATGTTGCTAAAGCAAGAAGTTAGCAGAGTGTAACGCTTGTCCAGACAGGTAATGTTACCTTGTGTTTTATCTGGTAACATCATTGTTTACATATGCCATGTGCTCTGTCTGTTGTCCTGTATTTTCTCTGAAATCCAAAATATATTCACTCTGCTGATTTATTCCCACGTAAATGACATTATCCTCATCGTCTTTCTCATAGCTGCTTGCCATCTGCCTGCCGCTGTTTGAGTGACACAGACTTTCAGAATAAAAGCCTATGCTAAAGATGACGATATGGATCAATGTTTTCACTTTGCGTCGATGATATTGGATCGTTGATCATAAAATCGATATATCTATCCAGATCGATGGATCGTTACACCTCTAGTATTAAAGGGATTATGATTTAGATTGGGAGTGTGTACTGTGGTCTCAGGAAAAGCTAGGAAGCTTTAGTAATCATGTGTTTTTTTGTTGTTTTTTTGTTGTTGTTTTTTTTATATATCTCTTTAGAGCAGTGGTTCTCAAACTTTTCCTGCCATGCCCCCCTTTGGAGGGAGACAATTTTTCAACAACAAAACTGTGACAAAATGGGCCATGTTTACCTTTATTGAAATTGCATCAAAATCATGAACATTCCTTTCACCTTTCTTTTAGTAATTTCTGTCGAACAAGAACAATAACAATGAAGTTCAATGTGCAAATGAAATTAAAAAAATGAAATAAACCACCTTTTGTGACATTTGTCACTAGATTGCCTCATCAGTCTGTGTGCTTCTTCAAAAATAGAGAAAAATTAAATAAGATGTGCATTCACTTTGCAAGAATAATAACAATGAAGTTCAATATGTGAAAACATTTTAAAAAAAGAAACCACTTTTTGTGACATTTGTCACTAGATTGCTCCATCAGTCTGTGTGCTTTTCCAAAAACAGAACAGTTAAATGAAATGTGCATTCACTTTGCAAGAACAGCAACAATAAAGTTCAATATGTGCAAAAAACAGAGAAAAAAATCAATAAAATGTGCATTCACTTGCAAAAAAGAACAAATGCAGATATTTGGCAAGAAAGATGACCAAGTCAATTTGTGAGAGTTCCATTCTTATTGCTGCATTAGTGGCTGCAATGAGCCTGTTTTACACTGCACATCTTTTCAAAACAGGGTTGTAGGCTTGATACTGCCACTCTCAAGTCATGTTCAACGTTGAGCTTATAGATCTGTACTTTGTTTTCAGTGAGGCAACAGCAGAAAAGCCTATCTCACAGAGATAAGATGTGGCGAAGGGAAGCAGAATGCCCACAGCCCTCTGTCCTATGAGTGGATGCACCAAGCCAGAACTGACACAATGTCTGAGCTGTAAGCCTCAGCCTCAGGGTGGAGTCAGATGTCATCTCGATGAATTGGTCCTCTTTAGCAAAGCTGAAATCAGCAGGTGCTGCTGCATTAAATGGATCTCTCACCCAATCATATTGAGCAGTGTTGGTTGGGAGGTATTTTTCAAAGAATCCTCTCAGGGAAGAGATGTGCTCCTTCAGACATGGAATCACAGTGGTGGCTCCAGAATCACTGATGTCACCAAATTCACTCAGATTCTCAAAGAAATCAGTGTTTCCTTCATCAAGTCGCCTGCCCCACATCTCGAGCTTTCGAGTGAATGCGCAGATCTTGTCTGCCAGTTGAGGGAGGTGCTTGTCTCTACCTTGAAGCTGAAGATTCAGTTCATTCAGCTTTCCAAATATATCACAGAGATAGGCCAGTTTCATCAGAAATTGTTCATCACTGAACTTGCTTGCAACTTCATGCATATTCTCCTCCTCCAAAAACACCCAAATTTCGTCTCTGAGCTCAAAGATGCATGACAACACTTTCCCTCGGGAGAGCCACCTGGCCTCGCTGTGGAACAACACAGCTGAATGTTTTGCTCCCATCTCCTGCGGAGAACAGATGAAATTGACCACACCAACAACATTGTTCAATACTTCGTTTATTTCAGGACTCATCTGTCTTGATGCTAGCGCTTCTCTGCGTATGACACAGAGCATCCATTGCGCATTTGGCGAGACTCGCTTGATTAGTGCCTGCAATCCTTTCTTTTTCCCTGCCATGGTCTGTGCACCATCCATGCAAATGCCCAGACAGTTCTCCCATTTCAGCCCATGTTCTGTCAGGTAACAGTCGAGAAGCTTAAAAAGTTCATCAGCTGTCGCTCTGCTTGGGACGTACTTGCAAAACAGAAATCCTCATACAGTGACTCTGACGTGACAAAGCGAACATAAGCAATAAACAAGCAGTCTTTATTGCTATCAGTTTCCTCATCCACTTGTAAGGCGAAACGTTTGTCTTTCAGTTTTTCAGTGAGTTGTTCCTCCAGGTCATCTGAAATATCACATATATGTCTTGCAACTGTGTCACTGGAAAGAGCGACAGCCTTCAATTTTTCAGCGCTTGTCTCATCAAGCATAGTTGACACCATATCTAAAGCTGCGGGGAGTATGAGCTCCTCTGCTATCGTGTGTGGTTTCTTGCACTGGGCAATTCTGTATGCGACATTGTATGATGCCATTAGTGCTTTGCTGTTCACCGATGCAGCTTTAACAAAGCGATGTTCCTGTTGACGATATTCATCAAGTTTTCTCTGAAAGAAGTTGAGTGGCTTATTGGCGTAACTGGGGTGTAATGTCTCTAAGTGTCTTCTTAATTTGTTGGGCCTCATACTATCAGCTGCCAGAGTTTTCAGACATAAAAGACATACTGGTCTCTTGTCATTTCCCACCACATTAACTGTGAACCTAAGAGCAAGATAGGCTTCGTCATATTTTCTTGACTTGTTTTTTGGTTGATTACCGTCAGCTGAGCACTTTGTCTTGTTTGTGTCAGAAGCATCACCTGTTTTTCTTTTCATCCCTGTCAAATATCTCTCCATTCTGTAAACCGGCAGACTCTCTGTCTGGATGAAAGCACGGTTTGTTTATTGTTCCGCCAGAAAAAAGATTCCGACGTCAAAACATTAGTTCCCCCCTGGTCACGGGCGCCCCCCGTTAGCTACACACTTTGAGAATCATTGCTTTAGAGGATGACACTGAGGATAATAGGGAGGATGTGAATGATGTCTTTGTTTGTTGTGTTAATGCTTTTATCTTGTTGTTTACTTTGTTTTGTTAAAACACATTGAGGTTGTCTGTATTCACACAGTTAATCAATCAGTCAAATGTGTCCCAAAATGTATCAATACGATTCTTCATATTTCTCTCTTCTATAAATTCTTATGGTAATACCTACACCCTCAACTTTAGAAATTACCAGAAGCCATGTTAACTTTATAAGTTAACATTGCATATCTTCAAGAAACGTACTTAAAAAATATAGATCACTTTAAATTAGGAAAAAATGCATTGGACAAATGTTCCATTCTAAATTCAATTGTAAAGCGAGGGGTGCTGCAATCCTTATTCACAAATCTACTCCATTTATGGTTTCGGACGGATGGCTGACCCAAATGGTCAGTATGTTGTTATGACTGGCTCATTATTTAACACACTTTTAATTTTAGCAAATGTGTATGCCCCAATTGAGATGACAGCAATTTTTTCAGAAATTTTCTTCACTCATTACCAGGTATTGATACTCACCAATTAATTGTTGGTGGAAATATTAACACTGTTATGGATCCAGTGCTAGACTCAAAAAGACCTCTACCAACCTCAAAGTCCATGTTGATTTTATAGTTCAATTCAATTCAATTCAATTTTATTTATAAAGCCCAATATCACAAATCACAATTTGCCTCACAGGGCTTTACAACATACGACATCCCTCTGTCCTTAAGACCCTCACAGCGGATAAGGAAAAACTCCCCAAAAAAAAACCCTTTAACGGGGAAAAAAAACGGTAGAAACCTCAGGAAGAGCAACTGAGGAGGGATCCCTCTTCCAGGACGGACAGACGTGCAATAGATGTCGTACAGAACAGATCAGCAGTACAGTTGAAGTATGACTAATGACTAATGATGGCAACAGCAGCAGGAGGCATCTGGCAGGACCACGGCAGCAGCACAACCACACACGTCACGCTGTCCAGGCACCGCTGCGGTATGAGTTAATCTGAGAGACAGTGGAGCACAAAGGCTCCGGAGAAGAAGCCGAGTTAGTGACATCCAGAATGGCCGAGTTAGCAAGATGCAGTAATAGGATGAGAGAGAGAGAGAGAGAGAGAGAGAGAGAGGGAGAGAGAGGGAGCCCGGTGTATTATAGGGGGTCCTCCGGCAGACTAGGCCTAAGTCAGCCTAACTAGGGGCTGGTACAGGGCAAGCCTGAGCCAGCCCTAACTATAAGCTTTATCAAAGAGGAAAGTCTTAAGTCTAGTCTTAAATGTGGAGACGGTGTCTGCCTCCCGGACCGTAACAGGAAGATGATTCCACAGGAGAGGAGCCTGATAGCTGAAGGCTCTGGCTCCTGATCTACTTTTGGAGACTTTAGGGACCACGAGTAACCCTGTGTTCTCAGAGCGCAGTGTTCTGGTGGGATAATATGGCACTATGAGCTCTCTAAGATATGACGGAGCTTGACCATTTAGAGCTTTATAAGTTAACAGTAGGATTTTAAATTCAATTCTGGATTTTACAGGGAGCCAGTGCAGAGAAGCTAAAACAGGAGAAATATGATCTTGTTTCTTAGTTCCTGTTAGTACACGTGCTGCTGCATTCTGAATTAGCTGGAGAGTTTTTAAGGACTTACTAGAGCTACCTGATAATAGAGAGTTACAGTAATCCAGTCTTGAGGTAACAAAAGCGTGGACCAATTTTTCTGCATCTTTTCGGGTCAGGATAGGCCTAATTTTCGCAATATTATGCAGATGAAAAAATGCAGTCTGTGAGGTTTGCTTTAAATGAGAATTAAAAGACAAATCTTGATCAAATATTACTCCGAGGTTTCTTACGGTAGTGGTAGAGGCCAGAGCAATGCCATCTAGAGAAACTATGTCATCAGATAAAGAGTCTCTGAGTTGTTTGGGGCCAAGAACAATAACTTCAGTTTTGTCTGAACTTAACATCAGGAAATTGGTGCTCATCCAATTTTTTATGTCTTTAAGGCAGTTATGGAGTTTAGTTAATTGATTACTTTCTTCTGGCTTCATCGATAAATACAACTGTGTATCATCCGCATAACAATGGAAATTTATAGAGTGATTTCTAATGATGTTACCTAAAGGAAGCATATATAGAGTAAATAGGATTGGTCCGAGCACAGAACCTTGCGGAACTCCAAAACAAACTTTGGTACGTAAGGATGATTCATTACGAACGTCAACAAATTGAAAACGATCAGATAAATAAGATTTAAACCAGCTTAGTGCTGAACCTTTTAGGCCAATTAAGTGATCCAGTCTCTGCAGTAGAATTTGATGGTAAATTGTGTCAAACGCCACACTAAGATCTAATAAAACAAGAACAGAGACGAGTCCTTTGTCTGAAGCAATCAGAAGGTCATTTGTAATTTTAACTAGTGCTGTCTCAGTGCTATGATGCACTCTAAATCCTGACTGAAATTCCTCAAATAAATTATTATCCTGGAGGAAATCACACAGCTGGTCTGCGACTACTTTCTCAAGGATCTTTGACATAAAGGGAAGATTAGATATTGGTCTATAGTTGGCTAACACCTCTGGATCCAGGGTGGGCTTTTTTAGGAGAGGTTTAATTACAGCTACCTTAAAAGACTGTGGTACATAGCCTGTTAATAGGCTATGTACCACAGTCTTTTAAGGTAGCTGTAATTAAAAGACTGTGGTACATAGCCTGTTAATAGGGATATATTGATCATATCTAATATATGAGTGTTAACTAAAGGAAAGACCTCCTTAAGTAGCCTAGTTGGGATGGGGTCTAAGAGACACGTTGATGATTTAGATGAAGAAATCACTGCGGTCAATTCTTGAAGAGAAATTGGGGAGAAGCAATCTAAATATATATTCTACAGCTGTGTTTGAGGTTAGATAGGTAGGCCTACCATCTGAGGGCAGGAGGTCATGAATTTTGCCTCTAATAGTTAGAATTTTGTCATTAAAAAAGCTCATAAAATCATTACTGCTAAGGGCTAAAGGAATACAAGGCTCAATAGAGCTTTGACTCTCAGTCAGCCTGGCTACAGTGCTGAAAAGAAACCTGGGGTTGTTCTTGTTTTCTTCTATTAATGCTGAGTAATAGTTTGCTCTGGCATTGCGGAGGCCCCTCTTATAAGTTTTGAGACTGTCTGTCCAGATTAAACGAGATTCTTCCAGTTTGGTTAATCGCCAATTCCTTTCAAATTTTCGCGATATTTGTTTTAACCTACGGGTTTGAGAGTTATACCAAGGAGCAAACTTTCTTTGCTTTGTTAACTTCTTTTTAAGAGGAGCTACAGAGTCGAGCGTTGTTCGCAGCGAGCCTACGGCGCTATCAACAAAATGATCAATTTGGGAGAGGTTAAAGTCGGCACGGGAAACCTCTGTTACTGAAGGTATTGGTATTGAATTTAACGACGAAGTAATCTTTTCCTTAAATTTTGCGACAGCACTATCTGATAAACATCTAGTATAGTAACTGTTGCTGAGTGGCGTGTAATCGAGTAAAAAGAAATCAAAAGTAATCAGATAATGATCTGATAGCAAGGGATTCTGTGGAAAGACTTTTAGGTTATCAATTTCAATTCCATACGTCAGAACTAGATCGAGGGTATGGTTAAAACAGTGAGTGGGTTTATGTACACCCTGACTGAAGCCAATGGAGTCTATTAATGAGATAAACGCGTTAGCCAGGGAGTCATTATCAACGTCGACATGAATGTTAAAATCGCCTACAATAATAACTTTATCTGATTTAAGAACTAAACTGGATAAAAACTCTGAGAATTCAGATACAAATTCAGAATACGGGCCAGGAGCATGGTACACTATAACAAATAAAAGTGGCTGCGAGGTTTTCCAGGTCGGATGTAAAAGACTAAGAATGAGGCTTTCAAATGAATTATAATCTAGTTTAGGTTTAGGGCTGATTAACAGACTAGAGTTAAAAATGGCTGCAACTCCCCCTCCTCGGCCGCTGCCTCGAGGAATGTGGGTATTATTATGACTGGGAGGAGTGGACTCATTTAGACTAACATATTCATCTTGACACAGCCAGGTTTCAGTGAGACTGAGTAAATCAATATGATTATCTGATATTAATTCATTTACTAACACTGCTTTAGACGATAGAGACCTGATATTTAACAGTCTGCATTTAATTCTCCTGTTTTGTCTTTCTGTCATAGAAGAGGTTTTAATTTTTATGAGGTTGTTATGCACAACTCCTCTTTGTTTAATTTTAGATTGAAATAATTTAGGTGGTCGGGGGACAGACACCGTTTGTATAAAACTATGAAAACTATGGCTGGGTAACTGAACTAGAAGCTCAGAGAGGCGTTTAGGACTGCAACTCTCTGTCCTGGTCTCAACTCTGAGTTGTCAGGGATTTAAATTACTAATAAAATTTGCCAGGTTCCTAGAAATGAGAGCAGCTCCATCCAAAGTGGGGTGAATGCCGTCTCTCCTAATAAGACCAGGTTTTCCCCAGAAAGTTTGCCAATTATTAACAAAACCCACATCGTTTGCTGGACACCACCTGGACAGCCAGCGGTTAAATGATGACATGCGGCTAAACATGTCATCACTGGTCAGATTTGGGAGGGGTCCAGAGAAAACTACGGAGTCCGACATCATTTTTGCATATTCACACACCGAGGCAATATTAATTTTAGTGACCTCTGATTGGCGTAACTGGCTGTCATTGCCGCCGACGTGAATAACAATCTTACTGAATCTACGTTTAGCTTTAGCCAGCAGTTTTAAATTTGATTCAATGTCGCCCGCTCTGGCCCCAGGGATACATTTGACTATGGCCGCTGGTGTTGCTAACTTCACGTTCCTCAGAATAGAGCTGCCAATAACCAGAGTTTTATCCTCAGCGGGTGTGTCGCTGAGTGGGGAAAAGCGGTTGGAAACGTGAACAGGCTGGTGGTGAGCCGTGGGCTTCTGCTTGGAGCTGTGCTTCTGGCGAACCGTAACCCAACCTCCCAGCTGAACGGGAGTTACCGGAGGACAGTTAGCTGAGGCTAAGGCTATGCTATGTGGCTCCGCACCGGCTACAGGGGGCTGGCTAACTACCGCAGCTACTGAATGGTTTTCCATGGTGCGGAGCCGCGCTTCTAATTCACTAAGCCTCGCCTCCAACGCAGCAAATAAGCTACACTTATTACAATTACCACTGTCGCTAAAGGAGGCAGAGGCATAACTGAACATTTGGCACACCGGGCAAGAAAGAGCAGGAGAAGGAGAAGCCATGGCTAAGCTAAAGTAGCTAACAAGGCTAAGAGCGTGCAAAGAACAGCTAAGAGATTAGTGAGAAAGTCGTAGAAAGAAGGAGAGCTATAAGTGCTTAAACAGAACCAGTGTGGGGTTATATGGGGTTGTTGATGCTTGGCAATTTTTTTCCCCATCAACCAGACAATATTAATTATTCTCTCTAGTACATCAAACATACTCACGAATTGATTATTTTTTTGTTGATAACAAGCTACTATCCAATTTTAAAGCAACACAATGGAGGATTGTGCTTTTTACCTCATGGGGTCCCCCTAGAGACGAAAAACGGTATTGTCTGTTACAACTGTCGCAAAAATCTTTCTGCGTGTGCATTTGTAGACAAGCCAACGATACCGGTGAACTTCCTGAAACTGGCCATGTAATGCGCGATCATCATGTCTTCAGAACAGGTAAAGTGCCTTATAATATTTTGTACATACATGATTAGGCCAATTGCTTTATTTATTTATTCATTTTCAAAACTCAGAAATGAGTTGCTATCTGCATGTCAGGGCTGACCTCCTTCTCACAGCACACGCGCACATGTGCACACACACACAAACTCAACAGAGTGAAGTCAGACAACAGCAGAGAGGCCGCGGTGCAGATGAAGGGAATATAACTTCAAGATTACTCTAGTTGACACAAGTCGACACAAGCACATCGCGCTCGCGGTGCTAACAGCAAACTGTAAAAGACAAACTAAAATGAAAGCTGTCTGTATGCAGGCTAACACTTTGGGCTCTAGTTTCCCGGCGCAGCGCAGGGTGGCGCAGAGTGGTGAACCCTGCGCAGAGCTAGTTTCGAGCAGCGCAACCCGAGGCACGCTCAGTTTGGTAGTTTGGCAGACCGAGGTGCGCTGAGATGGGTGTGGCAGCGCAGCAGGGGGAGGTGTCGACAGATCCAGCTTGGCGCAGTGACAGTTTCGTGCCAAAAGGCGCGCTAAAAGCTCGCCATCTGAAACCAGGTCTACTGTCAGCGCAGGTGGAGCGCAGCCAGTGTAAGCTGAAGTTTGGCTGACCGGCAGACAGTGCACACACGTCACCAAAACCTCACAGGCAGGTTTCCAGAATATCAGGCACATTAACGATGCAATAAATAGCCACAAAACCACTATTTAATGCAACTATCTGCAATCAGCACATAAATATATCTCTATACCGACTGTCCCGTCACATCTGATGTCAGATCAAAGGGGATTGGCACCGTTTGGCACGTTTGGCACCCGTAATGGAAACCCAACCTGATTTGATTAACACAGCCTGCAAACTAATGAGTTCACATCCCTCTCAGCCAACCACAAACAGCCACAGCATCAGATAGGGAGTATATATTCAGCATCTGTCATCTTAGAAAAGTCAAAAGAAAAGAAACAGAGTGAGACTGCGAGAGAGAAAGAGAGAGCGCGCGCGCGCACGAGAGAAACGCAACATTGATTTACAATTGTGGTGACCTCCTCCCAGGCTACCTTTGCATCATCAGCCTGTGGAGGTCTGCTTGCAGTTCCTTATATTCGGACACTGCGAGCAGACCTCCCGGACCAAAACATAAGTTTCCTCCTGGGAGGAGTTTGGCTGTCTGACGCTGCTGCTCTGTTGTGCCATGGCGAATTGAGTAAACTCTCATTACGCCTTCGCGCGGCGCATTTAAGGGCGATGAGAGGGGCTCATTTGATTGGTGTGATGTGTGTAAAACCCACTCCACGCCTTCTCTCCTCCCTCTTTCCGACTTGTGCCGGTAGGAGGGACGGAGGTGGGCTAGAGGAGTAGCTGTGCCAGGGCGCACGGTGTGCCAAACTTACAAAATCCGCCTGGCCACACCCAGTTGGCGAAGCACAGGTGCGTGCACCACCGCTGCGCCCAGTCTGCGAAACTAGAGCCCTTTATCTTAAAATGTACCCGAGAGAGCCGACCTGCAGACAGTGAGTCTCCCAAGTAGAGGGTAACAGCAGTAACAGCGCCAGGTCACCATCAGTCGGGCATCCCTTCTCATCTTTCAGCTCTCACCAGCGTGTGAAAGCCGGGCCAATATCAATCCTTGTTCGGGCTCTTGTTTTATCGCTCTCCCATTTTCTTTTCTTTGTCTCCTCGAACAATACCTTCACCTTCTTCCTTTTCTTTATTGCTTCAGCCATGACAACCACGTCTAACTTTGTTCACCTCGGTTCAGCTACGCTACTCTAAAGAGAGGAGGGGGATATGACGAGGATGGGGATATGACGAGGATGGGGATATGACCTATGCCGTAAAGCAGCCAAATTTTGTAGTCTTTTTTGTGTCCGGGTTCCTACCCGAACCCCGAAAATGCATAGTGCCAGTGCAATTGAAACAGACTCTCTCAAGCAATGACGAAGGTGTCATCCAACCTATTGTGAGTTGATGTACCATCACAAGGATCTTGGATATATATTTTGAGGGCTCAAAAACTCCATTGTGTTGCTTTAAAGCCTGCACTTATAATAGTATTATAATATCCGATCATAGTCCTCTGGTGTTAGAGCTCAGCTTCCCAAACTGCCACTCAACTTACTCATGGCAGCTTAATCCTCTCTTACTAGCTGATGAAGGATTTAGCCAATACATTTCAAAACAGATTGATATTTTTCTGAAAACTAATATAACAACTGATGTAACCTATAGATCTGTTTGGGAAAGTTTAAAGGTATTTCCACGAGGCCATATCATTTCATACTGCTTGTTTATTAATAAACAAAAACAGAAACGTTTAACTGAATTAACTGATCTCATAATGAAGGAGAATCAACAACACTCAGCTAGTCAATCGCCAGAACTCTACAAACAAAGGCTAAATTAAAAAAAAAAGATTTAGCAATCTGAACAAATACTGTTTAGATCTAGAGCATCATGGTATAAGCATGGTGAAAAAGCTTCCAAGATTCTAGCCCACCAGCTACGTAAATCAGAATCTAGCCATATAATCCCTGAAATCAAAACCCAATCTGAACATATTCCCACAGATCCCAAAAAGATAAATGAAAATTTTCAGCATTTCTTTTCTAATCTTTATAAATCTGAATCATTAAACAAACCTGAACTATTTGACTTTTTTTTGATAAATTGCCTGTTCCAACTTAAGACCCACACATCAGAGGTCATCAAGATGAGCAAATTACAATAGATGAAATTAAAATGGCCATAAAAATCAATGAAGAATGGACAATCTCCGGGCCCAGTGGCTTTCCTGTTGAATTTTATAAGGCATTTAGTGAAAGCTTAGCTCCACTTTTACGAAAAATATATATCAAGTCATTTAATTCCAAATGTCTTCCCTCTATGCTTGAACAAGCAACAATCTCACTTCTTTTGAAACAGAACAAGGACCCATTAGAGTGCTCCTCATACCACCTAATATCCCTTTTAAATGTGGATTTTAAAATATTGTCTAAGACTCTCACCCTTAGACTAGAGCAGAGTTTGCCCTCTATGATCTCTCTAGATCAAACGGGATTTGTCAAGTGTAGACATGGCTTTTTGAATTTACGTAGGCTTTTTAATGTAATCTATACTAGATTGCTTTATCGCTTTCAATAGGGTGGAATGGGACTTCACTATATGCCAATGACCTTTTATTAATGTTTTTTAATGTTGCCTCGGTGTGTGAATACACTAAAACTATGTCTCTGGACCCCTCCCAAATCTGACCACTGATGACATGTTTATGTCACCGAGTGGAGTGACCGTGCAAAACCACAATTTTCTGTTGGGGGGCAACCACAGCAAACAACAAAACCCAGAGAGGATGTACTCTAAAAACATTATTTTATTACAAAAGTCAATAAGAAAAAATACTTAAAAGTCCATTTAAGAGAGTCCGCAGTCTGTCTGGGTTCCAGATGATAGCTGCTGTTGAGCCTCTGGACAGCAGGCCTCAATATCACTGGCTGCTGGTAGCTATAACAAAAAAAGGAAACACAAGGAACAGTCAGGGCAATCATCTGATCAGTCTTCAGTTGCATTAGGATTTTTGAGTCAGAACCAGTAAATCTTGGTGGGGAAGGGATAAATAACAACAGAAAATAAACACAGCAAACAAAGCCAACACAGGGTGAGTAAGAAAAAAATAAATTCCACCACAACTCAATACAAAGCCCCATCCAAAACTACTGGATCTGTCTAAGCAAATAACTGATGGCAGGATGCCTAAGGCTGTATTCCATATATTCAAAGTAGAGAAATAGAGGGGTACTTATCTGGAGGAAGGCTGGAACGCATCCCCACCCTTCCACTGTTGCCCAAGGCTTCCCCCTCTCACACCGTGCGTCTCCTTGGCCACTCTGGCGTGCGGGCGGACTTTTCCCCCTGTGCGGCAGCAATTCCCGTCGTCCCGGCTGCTGTTGTGCGTGTCCCACCAACTTGCTCCTCTCTAGTTGTTCCCCGAACTGTGGACCAGATGCTCCTCCAGCCGTGACAGCCGTCTGCTCAGCGCTCCTCCTCAGCGTTCCTGTCCGTGCCGCCTGCTTGGTGTCAGCTCAGCTGCTCTCCGCCATGCCGTGGCCCGTGCCCTGCTGCCTGAAATAAAGGAGAGACAAGAAATCCCCAGCACCTCCCACACCTGTCGCCTAATTACACACGTGCAGAGAATCAGGGTATACCAGGTAATTACCTCAGCAGGCAGGCACACACACCCACACCCACACACACACCTTGTCACCCTGTGACATTTAGCCGCATGTCATCATTTAATCGCTGGCTGTCCAGGTGGTCTCCAGCAAACAATGTGGGTTTTGTAAATCATTGGCAAACTTTCTGGGGAAAACCTGGTCTTATTAGGAGAGATGGCATTCATCCCACTTTGGATGGAGCTGCTCTCATTTCTAGGAACCTGGCCAAGTTTATTAGTAATTCAAAACCCTGACAACCCAGAGTTGAGACCAGGACTTAGAGTCGCAGTCCTACACGCTTCTCTGAGCTTCTAGTGCAGTTACCCACCCATAGTTTTATACAAATGGTGTCTGTCCCCCGACCACCTAAATGATCAAAATCTAAAATTAAACAAAGACGAGTTGTGCATAACAACCTCATGAAAATTAAAACCTCTTCTGTGACAGAAAGACAGAACAGGAGAATTAAATGCAGACTGTTAAATATCAGGTCTCTATCATCTAAAGCAGTGTTAGTAAACAAATTAATATCAGATAATCATATTGATTTACTCAGCCTCACTGAAACCTGGCTGTGTCAAGATGAATATGTTAGTCTAAATGAATCCACTCCTCTCAGTCATAATAATACCCACATTCCTCGAGGCAGCGGCTGAGGAGGGGGAGTTGCAGCCATTTTTAACTCTAGTCTGTTAATCAGCCCTAAACCTAAACTAGATTATAATTCATTTGAAAGCCTTGTTCTTAGTCTTTTACATCCGACCTGGAAAACCTCGCAGCCACTTTTATTTGTTATAGTGTACCGTGCTCCTGGCCCGTATTCTGAATTTGTATCTGAATTCTCAGAGTTTTTATCCAGTTTAGTTCTTAAATCAGATAAAGTTATTATTGGAGGCAATTTTAACATTCATGTCGACGTTGATAATGACTCCCTGGCTAACGCGTTTATCTCATTATTAGACTCCATTGGTTTCAGTCAGGGTGTACATGAACCCACTCACTGTTTTAACCATACCCTCGATCTAGTTCTGACGTATGGAATTGCAACTGATATCCTAACAGTCTTTCCACAGAATCCCTCGCCATCGGATCATTATTTGATTACTTTTGATTTCTTTTTACTCAGTTACATGCCACTCAGCAACAGTTACTATACTAGACGTTTATCAGATAGTGCTGTCGCAAAATTTAAGGAAATGATTCCTCCATCGCTAAATTTAATACCATGTCCTTCAGTAACAGAGGTTTCCCGTACCGACTTTAAACTCTCCCGAATTGATCATCTTGTCGATAGCGCTGTAGGCTCGCTGCGAACAGCACTCGACTCCGTAGCACCTCTTAAAAAGAAGTTAACAAAGCAAAGAAAGTTTGCTCCTTGGCATAACTCTCAAACCCGTAAGTTAAAACAAATATCGCGAAAATTTGAAAGGAATTGGCGATTAACCAAACTGGAAGAATCTCGTTTAGTCTGGGCAGACAGTCTCAAAACGTATAAGAGGGACCTCCACAATGCCAGAGCAAACTATTACTCAGCTTTAGTAGAAGAAAATAAGAACAACCTCAAGTTTCCTTTCACCACTGTAGCCAGGCTGACTGAGAGTCACAGCTCTATTGAGCCTTGTATTCCTTTAGCCCTTAGCAGTAATGGTTTTATGAGCTTTTTTAATGACAAAATTCTAACTATTAGAGGCAAAATTCATGACCTCCTGTCCTCAGATAGTACCTATCTGCCCTCAAACACAGCTCTAAGACCTGATATATATTTAGATTGCTTCTCCCCAGATTTCTCCTCAACAATTGACTGCAGTGATTTCTTCATCTAAATCATCGACGTGTCTCTTAGACCCCATCCCAACTAGGCTACTTAAGGAAGTCTTACCTTTAGTTAACACTCACTTATTAGACATGATCAGTATATCTCTATTAACAGGCCATGTACCACAGTCTTTTAAGGTAGCTGTAATTAAACCTCTCCTAAAAAAGCCCACCCTGGATCCAGAGGTGTTAGCCAACTATAGACCAATATCTAATCTTCCCTTTCTTTCAAAGATCCTTGAGAAAGTAGTCGCAGAGCAGCTGTGTGATTTTCTCCATGATAATAATTTATTTGAGGAATTTCAGTCAGGATTTAGAGTGCATCATAGCACTGAGACAGCACTAGTTAAAATTACAAATGATCTTCTAATTGCTTCAGACAAAGGACTCGTCTCTGTACTTGTTTTATTAGATCTTATTTCCATTGTTATGCGGATGATACACAGTTGTATTTATCGATGAAGCCAGAAGAAACTAATCAATTAACTAAACTTCATAACTACCTTAAAGACATAAAAACCTGGATGAGCACCAATTTCCTTATGTTAAATTCAGACTAGGGTTGGGACTTGTTAGGATTTTAACGATTCCGATTCCTTACCGATTCCTCTTACCAATTCCTACATTATATTCATTAAACTTGCTTAAAAAAGTATATAATAAACACTAGGGATGCACCGAAATGAAAATTTGTGGCCGAAGCTGAAGCCGAATATTATTAAACCCTTGGCCGAATACCGAGTACCGAATACCGAATATCGTTATTTAGTTTTTCATTAGTTTTTGCAGATGAACCCCCTCCAGATTAGTGTCACGGTACCAAAATTGGGACCCACTGTGCGATATCAATGAAAATATCATGGTTCTGAGTAGTATCACAATACCACAGCGAAAATGAGGCAGATGTGCCTTTTGTCATTTATGAAAAGATAAATCACTTTTCTATACATCAATGATATTTCAATGGAATAAATTACTTATTGACTTATTCATACTTCAAAAACAGCATCAATAAGTGATTAACATAGGGGGGAATCAAAATAAAATAAATACATAAAATAAAAATCAACCAGCCAACCTCCTCCCCTGACAGTCCCTTCATAAGTAATGAACAGTCCCTAAAGTGCGGTGAGGTTTGTGGGCTGTTACTGACACAAAGAGAGAAATGTGAAAGGCTCGTTTCTCCTCTGACACATCACATACCTGTGTTTGGCTGGCTCGGCTGTTCAGGTACTTTTGGGCAGTCATGACACCAAGAAGATGATATTATTGGAGCCGACTTCTCTGTCGCCGGGTAAGCCGATTGCTGCCGTATTTGACAGGAATACATTACTGTCTGTGTTTGTGACCCCCGTTCAACCCACAATCGGTGGGATTCGCCTTTCATTTCTGCTGCTGGTTGAAATCTGTAGGCTGCTCGCACAGCGTGCTGAATGATTTAAGCCTATATTGCTCGCTCAAAACTATTTTTAGTCGCAAATGCCAGTGCTGTGACGGACGGATCGCCACACTGCCGACATTTTATTCCACCCGTCACGGCACGCCGTTTGATTGTGTTATCAAAACACGCCGCTATTATTCGGCCTTGCTTTTAACTTATTCCACTGAATACCGAATGTGTATTTTTTTTGCAATATTCGGCCGAATATATTCGGTTACCGAATATTCGGTGCATCCCTAATAAACACAAATGCAATCATACAAATACAAAAACTTTATTCTAACTGTTGCACAGTACAATTCGATGAAAATACACATTTGTGTGTGGTGTGTATTTCAGATTTAGAGCTTGTATCATCTCTCTGAGAATATATAACAACAAAAAGTGATTCTCTGATTTCTACAGTAACACTATGACCTCAAATTAACCACAACAATGTAATAAAAAATACTTATATGCATTCATGCTTGGGCACTGTTATTTACGTGACAACACCTGAACACAACACACACACATTGGCTGTTTGTTTCTACCGCTCCCCTCGCTGGAAGTCTCGGACCTCCCACCGCCAGCCTCCGCCTTGATTAAACGCGGAAAATTAAATAAAAGAGGGAGACAGGTGTCTCCTATTTTATCTTATTTTGTTATATTTCTACCGCTCCCCTCGCTGGAAGCGTCGGACCTCCCGCCGCCGGCTCCCCTCTCAAACTCGGAGGTCTCCCTCTCTGCTGAGCACCCGGCGCACGTCCGGCCTGTTAAATAGCCTGTAACCATGACAACTGTGTGACACAAACTCAGTGCTTAGTGATTAGATAATGTTGGGCTCGGTCGGGTTCGGACAGAAATATGCGGCACGTGCCGCACTATAATGGAAATGCACGTGACATTTTTGTTGTTGTTTTTTTTTTTACAATTTAGGAATCGTTAGCAGGAACCGTTACGCCAAATGTGGTGGAACCGGTTCCAGAACTGGAACTTTGGACCCAGTTCGAAAAAAGAACCGGATCCGGATCCCAACCCTAATTCAGACAAAACTGAAGTTATTGTTCTTGGCCCCAAACAACTCAGAGACTCTTTATCTGATGACATAGTTTCTCTAGATGGCATTGCTCTGGCCTCTAGCAACTACCCTAAGAAACCTCGGAGTAATATTTGATCAAAATTTGTCCTTTAATTCTCATTTAAAACAAACCTCACGGACTGCATTTTTTTTCATCTGCGTAATATTGCGAAAATTAGGCCTATCCTGACCCGAAAAGATGCACAAAAATTGGTCCATGCTTTTGTTATCTCTAGGCTGGATTACTGTATCTCCCTATTATCAGGTAGCTCTAGTAAGTCTTTAAAAACTCTCCAGCTAATTCAGAATGCAGTGGCACGTGTACTAACAGGAACTAAGAAACAAGATCATATTTCTCCTGTTTTAGCTTCTCTGCACTGGCTCCCTGTAAAATCCAGAATTGAATTTAAAATCCTTCTCATAACTTATAAAGCTCTAAATGGTCAGGCTCCGTCATATCTTAGAGAGCTCATAGTGCCATATTATCCCACCATCACACTGTGCTCTGAGAATGCAGGGTTACTCGTGGTCCCTAAAGTCCAAAAGTAGATCAGAAGCCAGAGCCTTCAGCTATCAGGCTCCTCTCCTGTGGAATCATCTTCCTGTTACAGTCTGGGAGGCAGACACTGTCTCCACATTTAAGACTAGACTTAAGACTTTCCTCTTTGATAAAGCTTATAGTTGGGCCGGCTCAAGCTTGCCTTGTACCAGCCCCTAGTTAGGCTGACTTAGGCCTAGTCTGCCGGGGGACCTCCTATAATACACCTTCTCTCCTTCTCTCTCTCTCTCTCATGTCCTGTTACTGCATCTTGCTAACTCGGCCGTAATACATGTCACTAACTTGGCTTCTTCTCCGGAGCCTTTGTGCTTCACTGTCTCGCAGGTTATCTTATATCGCAGTGGTGCCTGGATAGTGTGACGTGTGTGGTTGTGCTGCTGCCGTGGTCCTGCCAGATGCCTCCTGCTGCTGTTATCATTAGTCATACTTCTACTATTATTATACACATATGATTATTGTCACATATCTATACCATCATATATTAATATATACTTTCAACATATTGTACCACAATAGCCAGAATTATAATTATAATATTATTACTCCGAGAACCGTCACCTTATCGTGGTGGAGGAGTTTGAGTGCCCTAATGACCCTAGGAGCTGTGCTGTTGGGGGCATTTCGCCCCTGGTAGGGTTTCCCATGGCAGATTGATTCTGGGCGAAGGGTCAGACGAAGAACGGTTCAAAAGACCCTTCATGATGGAAAATAACAAGAGTTGGTGTACCCGGTCCGGAGGGTTACCAGGGCCCCGCCCTGGAGCCAGGCCGGGGGCTGGGGCCCGTGGGCGAGCGCCTGGTGGCCAGGCCTTCGCCCATGGGGTCCGGCCGGGCCCAGCCCGAACCGGCTACATGGGCTCATCCCCCTGCAGGCCCACCACCCGCAGAGGGATCCAGAAGGGTTCGGTGCAGTGTGGATTGGGCAGCAGACCAAGACGGGGGCCTTGGTGGTCCGATCCTCAGCTACGGAAGTTGGCTCTTGGGACATGGAATGTCACATCTCTGGCGGGGAAGGAGCCGGAGCTTGTGGAAGAAGTTGAGTGCTACCGGTTAGATATAGTCGGCCTCACCTCGACACATAGTTCCGGCTCTGGAACCCAAGTCCTTGAGAGGGGTTGGACTCTCTCCTTTGCTGGAGTTGCTCCGGGTGAGAGGCGGAGGGCCGGGGTGGGCTTTCTGGTAGCCCCCAGACTCTCAGCCTGTACATTGGGGTTCACCCCAGTGGACGAAAGGGTTGTGTCCCTGCGCCTTCGGGTCGGGGAACGGGTCCTGACTGTTGTCTGCGCTTATGTACCGAACAGCAGTACAGAGTACCGCCCTTTTTGGAGTCCCTGGGACGGGTGCTGGACAGTGCCCCGACCGGGGACTCCATTGTTCTGCTGGGGGACTTCAACGCTCACGTGGGCAATGACAGCAGGACCTGGAGGGGCGTGATTGGGAGGAACGGCCTGCCCGATCTGAACCCGAGTGATGTGCAGTTATTGGACTTCTGTGCGGGTTGCAGTTTGGCCATAACTAACACCATGTTCGAGCATAAGGATGTCCATTGGTGCACGTGGCACCAGGACAGCCTAGGTTGCAGGTCAATGATTGACTTTGTGGCCGTATCATTTGACCTGCAACCATATGTTCTGGACACTTGGGTGAAGAGAGGAGCAGAGCTGTCAACTGATCACCACCTGGTTGATGAGTTGGATCAGGTGGCATGGGAGAACGCCACGCAGACCTGGCAGGCCCAAACGAGTAGTGAGGGTCTGCTGGGAACGCCTGGTGGAAGAACCTGTCAAGATGATCTTCAACTCCCACCTCCGGGAGAGCTTCGACCGCGTCCCGAGGGCAGAGGGGGACATTGAGTCCGAATGGGCCTTGTTCCGCTCTGCCATTGTCGAAGGCACAAGGCCGCTGGGGCCAGTCGCGGCGGTAACCCGCTGGTGGACACCAGAGGTGAGGGGAGCCGTCAGGCTGAAGAAGGAGGCTTACAGGGCATGGTTGGTCTGTGGGTCTCCAGAAGCAGCTGACAGGTACCGGCGGGCCAAGCGGAGCGTAGCAGCGGCAGTTGCGGAGGCAAAAACTCGGGCGTGGGAGGAGTTCGGTGAGGCCATGGAGAAAGACTATCGATCGGCTCCAAAGAGGTTTTGGCAAACCGTCCGGTGCCTCAGGGGGGGAAGGCGGCAACTTGCTCACATTGTTTACAGTGGGGGCGGGGAGCTGCTGACGTCAACTGGGGACATTGTCGGGCAGTGGAAGGAATACTTTGAGGAGCTCCTCAATCCCACCAACACGTATTCCAGTGAGGAAACAGAGACGGGGGTCTCGGGGGCGGGTTGTCCAATTTCTGGGGCAGAAGTCGGAGAGGTAGTGAAGGAACTACGCAGCGGTGGAGCCCCGGGGGTGGATGAGATTTGCCCTGGATACCTCAAGGCTCTGGATGTTGTAGGGCTGTCCTGGCTGACACGCCTCTGCAACATTGTGTGGACATCGGGGGCAGTGCTTCTGGAGTGGCAGACCGGGGTGGTGGTCCCCATCTTCAAGAAAGGGGACCAGAGGGTGTGTTCCAACTACAGGGGGATCACACTCCTCAGCCTACCCGGTAAGGTCTACGCCAGGGTGCTGGAGAAGAGGGTCCAGTCGATAGTTGAACCTTGGATTGAGGAGGAGCAATGTGGTTTTCATCCCAGACGCGGAACCGTGGACCAGCTCTTTACCCTCGCCAGGGTGCTGGAGGGGGCATGGGAGTTCGCCCAACCAGTCCACATGTTTTTTGTGGATTTGGAGAAGGCTTACGACCGTGTCCCCAAGGGCATCCTGTGGGGGGTGCTCCAGGAGTATGGGGTTGGTGGCCCTCTGCTAAGGGCCATCCAGTCCCTGTACCGAAGGAGCACGAGTCTGGTTCGCGTGGCCGGCAGTAAGTTGGACCTGTTCCCGGTGAGGGTTGGACTCCGCCAGGGCTGCCCTTTGTCACCGGTTCTGTTCATAACTTTCATGGACGGAATTTCTAGGCACAGCCGAGTGGTGGAGGGTGTCAGGTTCAGTGACGGGAGGATCTCGTACCTGCTCTTTGCGGATGACGTGGTCCTCCTAGCTCCATCGAACAGTGACCTCCAACTCTCGCTGGGACGGTTCGCAGCCGAGTGTGAAGCGGCTGGGATGAGAATCAGCACCTCCAAGTCTGAGGCCATGGTCCTCAGCCGGAAAAGGGTCAATTGCCCTGTCCAGGTCGTGGGGGAGGTCGTGCCTCAGGTGGAGGAGTTTAAGTATCTCGGGATCTTGTTCACGAGTGAGGGTAGGATGGAGCGGGAGATTGACAGGTGGATTGGGGCGGCGTCAGCAGTGATGCGGGCGCTTAACCGGTCCGTTGTGGTGAAAAGGGAGCTTAGCCAGAAAGCGAAGCTCTCGATTTACCGGTCGATCTACGTCCCAACCCTCACCTATGGTCACGAGCTCTGGGTAGTGACCGAAAGAACGAGATCACGAGTACAAGCGGCCGAAATGAGTTTCCTCCGCAGGGTGGCTGGGCTCAGCCTTAGAGATAGGGTGAGGAGCTCAGACATCCGGGAGGGACTCGGAGTAGAGCCGCTGCTCCTCCACATCGAGAGGAGCCAGTTGAGGAGATTCAGGCATCTGGTAAGGATGCCTCCCTGATGCCTCCCTTGGGAGGTGTTTCGGGCATGTCCAACCGGGAGGAGACCCGGGGCCGCCCCAGGACATGCTGGAGGGATTACATCGCCCGGCTGGCCTGGGAACGCCTCGGGGTTCCCTCGGAAGAGCTGACGGAGGTGGCTGGGGAGAGGACTGTCTGGGCTTCTTTGCTGAGGCTGCTGCCCCCACGACCCGGACCCGGATAAGTGGAGGAAGACGAGTATGACGAGTACAAGTACTTTCATTAATGTCTGTCTCTCTGTCTCTCTTTCTGTCTCATTGTGTCATACAGATTACTGTTAATTTATCAGGTTGATCTGTTCTGTACGACATCTATTGCATGTCTGTCTGTCCTGGAAGAGGGATCGCTCCTCAGTTGTTCTTCCTGAGGTTTCTACCGTTTTTTCCCGTTAAAGAGTTTTTTTGGGGGGAGTTTTTCCTTATCTGCTGCGAGGGTCCTAAGGACAGAGGGATGTTGTATGCTGTAAAGCCCTGTGAGGCAAATTGTGATTTGTGATATTGGGCTTTATAAATAAAATTGATTGACTGAATTGATATTATACATTTCTGACCCAAGCTTTTTTCAAAACTTTGGCAGTATTTCAGGTTACAAACTGAATATAAATAAAAGTGAAATACTTGCTTTTCATTTAAGGTCAAGATGGACCACTTGACCTATTTAGGCATCAAGGTCACACATTTACATAAAAAGTTATTTGAGGAAAATTTTACCCCACTTCTAGAATATGCCGAGTCAGATTTTCAGAGATGAGATCATCTCCCATTATCACTAATTGGATGTATTATTGTCATAAGATTGACTATTTTACCAAAATTCTTATATTTATTTAAATGTATTCCAGTTTGTCTACATGAAAAGTATTTTAATACACTGGACAAATGTATTTCTACATTTATTTGGAACAGCAAGCCCCAAGGATCAAGACAATCTGGAGGGCTAGCTTTACCCAATTTATAGTTCTACTACTGGGCAGAGAATGTACGAAATATGCTTACTGGCTGGGTGCTTCATTTTCAGGGGTACTGACACGGCTCCATATTGAATCGTCATACTGTAGTAAAACCTCCCTGCCAGCTTTGCTTGGGTCATCTCTTCCATTAGATTTGAACACTTACAAGTGCAATCCTGTGGTATATTATTCTCTCAGAATCTGGGTGCAATGTTGGAAAAGGTTTGGATTACATTCAGTGCCGATTCTGGCACCAGTTTACTCCAATCATATGTTTCCACCCTCTTTAATAGATTCTGCTTTTAAGATTTGGAACAGTAATGGTATACATAATTTTAAGGACTTGGAGGCATTTGCCTCATTTACTCAACTGACTCAAAAGTGTAATATTCCACAGACCCATTTCTTCCATTATTTACAAATTAGAAATTTCATGCAAAGCAGATATCTCCAGTTCCCAAATTTACCAGATGAAACAACTCTTACCTTTCTTGCATTTCACACAGCACTTAGAAAAAATTTGAACATCCACAACTCCCGCTTCCCTCTGAAGTCCCATCCCCCTCCACCTGCCACTCCACCTCCCTCCAAAGGCCTACTCCCCCCTCCTCCATTACGTCCTCATTACGTCCATGATAGACATAGGCGTTGGCAAGGTAATGTTAGATACACAGAAGAGGAGAGCGAATGTAACATTACAACCAAGAAAGTAAAACGCAGGTCCGGAGTTTTAAGACTCAACCGGAGTCAGTGATGACTGATGAGTTTTAGAATAAGGTTACAGTGCTAATGTTAGATAGTAGCGTTAATGTTACTAGTAAGTGGAACACACACAAGGAAGATAACATTATCTTCGTTAACATGTTTCAGAGGCTACACTACAGTAGGCTAACGTTAGCCATTAGCAACTGGATGCTGTGTTGTCATAACATTATGAACTGAACTGAACTTCTTTGTCATTTTTATGCGCAGCACAAAAACGAAATGACATTTCACATACCCCAAGCAAAAAGAAACAAAACATTTAAAAACAATTCATGCAACATATAAGAAAGAACATATAGTGCAATAGTAAGATGAAAAAGGTCGACATTCAGTATCCTGAGAGCAGAACTGGGAGATCCTCTTCATATCACAGCACCATGAATTGTGTATATTGCCAGACTGCCACCACGGAGCTTACCAGACGATGCAGCCTCCCTGTCTAGTCTATGTAGTGCTAGCCCCGTTAGCTCAACACCTGAGTCTGATATTTTACCATTCACAGGGCTGCCAACTCTGACGCATTGGTCGTGAGACACACGTATTTGATTGGCTTCACACGCTCTCATGCCACATCCCCGATTTCTCATGCTGAAGTGTCCGTCTGAGCCAAAACAAAAAAAAGTCCCTGTTTCAATGTGCAATACACCTCCCGACCGCTACATTGGATGTTGGTGGCACTGTGGCCCAATTGACATCGGGATTGCACTCAGAAGAAGAAGGAGAAGAACAATAATAATAATAATAATAATAAGAAGAAGAAGAAGAAGTAGAAGAAGGAGATCGATTTCCCCCGCTCTTTTCAGGTATGTACAGTACAGGCCAAAAGTTTGGACACACCTTCTCATTCAATGCGTTTTCTTTATTTTCATGACTATTTACATTGTAGATTCTCACTGAAGGCATCAAAACTATGAATGAACACATGTGGAGTTATGTACTTAACAAAAAAAGGTGAAATAACTGAAAACATGTTTTATATTCTAGTTTCTTCAAAATAGCCACCCTTTGCTCTGATTACTGCTTTGCACACTCTTGGCATTCTCTCGATGAGCTTCAAAAGGTAGTCACCTGAAATGGTTTTCCAACAGTCTTGAAGGAGTTCCCAGAGGTGTTTAGCACTTGTTGGCCCCTTTGTCTTCACTCTGCGGTCCAGCTCACCCCAAACCATCTCGATTGGGTTCAGGTCCGGTGGCTATGGAGGCCAGGTCATCTGCCGCAGCACTCCATCACTCTCCTTCTTGGTCAAATAGCCCTTACACAGCCTGGAGGTGTGTTTGGGGTCATTGTCCTGTTGAAAAATAAATGATCGTCCAACTAAACGCAAACCGGATGGGATGGCATGTCGCTGCAGGATGCTGTGGTAGCCATGCTGGTTCAGTGTGCCTTCAATTTTGAATAAATCCCCAACAGTGTCACCAGCAAAACACCCCCACACCATCACACCTCCTCCTCCATGCTTCACAGTGGGAACCAGGCATGTGGAATCCATCCGTTCACCTTTTCTGCGTCTCACAAAGACACGGCGGTTGGAACCAAAGATCTCAAATTTGGACTCATCAGACCAAAGCACAGATTTCCACTGGTCTAATGTCCATTCCTTGTGTTTCTTGGCCCAAACAAATCTCTTCTGCTTGTTGCCTCTCCTTAGCAGTGGTTTCCTAGCAGCTATTTGACCATGAAGGCCTGATTCGCGCAGTCTCCTCTTTACAGTTGTTCTAGAGATGGGTCTGCTGCTAGAACTCTGTGTGGCATTCATCTGGTCTCTGATCTGAGCTGCTGTTAACTTGCGATTTCTGAGGCTGGTGACTCGGATGAACTTATCCTCAGAAGCAGAGGTGACTCTTGGTCTTCCTTTCCTGGGTCGGTCCTCATGTGTGCCAGTTTCGTTGTAGCGCTTGATGGTTTTTGCGACTCCACTTGGGGACACATTTAAAGTTTTTGCAATTTTCCAGACTGACTGACCTTCATAAAGTAATGATGGCCACTCGTTTTTCTTTAGTTAGCTGATTGGTTCTTGCCATAATATGAATTTTAACAGTTGTCCAATAGGGCTGTCGGCTGTGTATTAACCTGACTTCTGCACAACACAACTGATGGTCCCAACCCCACTGATAAAGCAAGAAATTCCACTAATTAACCCTGATAAGGCACACCTGTGAAGTGGAAACCATTTCAGGTGACTACCTCTTGAAGCTCATCGAGAGAATGCCAAGAATGTGCAAAGCAGTAATCAGAGCAAAGGGTGGCTATTTTGAAGAAACTAGAATATAAAACATGTTTTCAGTTATTTCACCTTTTTTTGTTAAGTACATAACTCCACATGTGTTCATTCATAGTTTTGATGCCTTCAGTGAGAATCTACAATGTAAATAGTCATGAAAATAAAGAAAACGCATTGAATGAGAAGGTGTGTCCTGTACTGTATGTTAAAGGGATAGTTCAACATTTTGGCAAATTCGCCTATTGCCGTAATCCCTATAGTCATATGAGTAGGTACATTACCTTTAATTGTCAGTGCGTGCTGAGATCGGTGTGGCAGAGCTGCCCGCTGAAATGGAGGTAAACGGTACAGGTCCCTCTCTCCCTCAAAACTAATCAAATACACCATCAAATGACTCCAAAACGCTCTAGTGGAAAACACATGGCTTGCGCATTCCCCACACTATGAAATAATAATGTATAATTAAGTAACATTACGACACATGAAGCAAATACTCGGAACTACTTTCTTGAGTAAACCACTGGGCGGAGTGACACAGTGCGCAGCTGAGAGCGCCGTAGTTATTGCTTGTAGCCATTTGCGGTATCGTCAGCTGGACACACCAGATGGTTTGAGGAAAGTTTACAAGTGTTTTTGTAAATCATGGTTTACACATGCATTGTAAAAGGTTGCAGGAACAAGCCGAAGACATGGAGCAAAGTAAAGTTTCGCGTAGTTCCAACCAGTCATACGGACAGGATGAAACAATGGCTATTTGTGCTGGACATCGATCCCAACACGCCTGTGGAAATGGTCCGGAAAATGTTTGTGTGCTCCAACCATTTTTTACCGGAGGACTACAGTGAAAGGATGGAGTGCAGAAGCTCAGGAATGGTTCAAACGCTTTTCTTGAAAGATACTGTCATACCATCTGTTGGCATCACTAAACGAGCAGACGTGGTAAGTGATCGTTGTGTATTTTGCTCAGCAATCTCTCTGCTGTAACGTTACCTCCATGTTGAGTAACATTAGCCTATAACCCAAGCTTGGTAAATAAGGCTAAAATGCAAATATTTTGGGGTTATGTTATGGATAAGTGCTTGCCCAGAGCATATAGTGAAGTGACTGGCATTACTTCTCATTGTTGGGAATAAACAGACTGCTAGGGAACATTTTATGTTGTTGTTCCTTCAGGAGTTGTGGTGATTTATGAGTGTGGAGTTAGCATGTTCTCCCCGTGTTCCGGTGATTATTTTGAGGCGTACTCTATATTTATATTGCACAGGTGTACCTAATAAAGTGGCCAGTAAGCCCCACATTTACACCACCGGCTCTGGGTCTCCCCTCAGCCCCTGGTTGCTCGGCAGCCTCAACCTCTCTTCTTGCTCTCTCTTATTCCAAAACCTGTAACTCTTCCATAGGTGTCATTTAGGTATGGTGAGGTATGGCAGCTGCCATACCTTGGAATCGGGAGAAAAAAAGAGAGAGAGAGGTTCTGTTACTTACTTAATTACTCGAGGCGCACTGGCTGGTTGTTTTCATTGTATTGCACTTAAATAGGTCAATAACATGCTCATCAGTGAATACGAGTGTTATTGAATCAAATTGTTCGCTCCTCCGCGAGTTTTGAGTTATGTGAGTTACCGTATATTTCCAAAGAGTCGCCTGGTGGCAAATAGCCAACTTGACCCCATTTTGCGTATTAAACACCGGTCCGATTAAACGGCCGGGCGATTATTTCCTCATTCATTGCCTCATGGCTGTCCCTCCTTCAGGGACTGTTTGCGCTTTTACGCACGGGTCAGTGGTGAAGTGATGCACATGACTCATGCTACGGACGGACGGACAGACGGACGGACAGACAGCCACGTATCTAAAACAGGTAATACATCTGGCTACATCTTTCCCACATCAAATATCCGTGATCACCTACACCCGCGTGCGTAAAAGCACACACAATTCCGTGTCCTCTCACCGCGGATGCTGGGATTTGATGGCCCGGTACTCATTGTAGCCCACTCTTATAAGACCCAATACTAATAATAATAATAATAATAATAATAATAATAATAATAAGTTACTGTGGACCTATATGCCATGCATTTTAATGAAATTACCAGAAGAGTTTGTTGAAAAACAGGTAATGTCAGCCTGAATTACTCACGTGCGTCCCCGGTGAAAATCGCTGACATGCATGGGGAATACAGCTTCTACAGGCTCGCCATAGCTTACTGTCAGGACTCAGGGACCAGATTTCGGGATGGCGGACCGTTGGGATGGCGATATTTCGGTGTGGCGGCCTGTAACTGTTGGTTAAATGGCCCGTTCGGTTGGTATTCGGATAACTGGGGCTTTACTGGTATAATGCAATAGCACCACCCAGCGGTGAAACCCATGTACACAAAAAAAATGACCCACTCTAAATGTTTAGAGATTTTTGTACATGAACTCACCCCTACATTATACACTATTTTTGCACTAAAAACATAATGGACAGGAACTGTAACCAAATAACGGCCTGGTGCAGGTCGGTGCAAAAAAAAAAAGAAAAAAAAAAAGCCTTGAGCAAATAGCTCCTGGTTCTTTTAAATGCCTGGGGTCAAAATCGATTTTGTGAAATAAACGCCCGGGCTGCTATTTGGAAAAATACGGTATCTATGTGTTGTAAAAGCATTTTGCTCTGCTGCTGTAGACAGCCTGTCTAAATGATGTCTTGAAGCCTGTCTGATTGTATGTGGGGTTTTTTCTTCATGTCGGCATGTTAAGCTTGTATTTTCGGTCTCTGGAGACACTCCAATAAATTCGCCTATACAGTATTGTACCAAATTGGCCTTTGTTTTACTGTGTTTCATACACCAGACCCCTTGGTTATCTTCTAGAAATGAGCTTGTAAATAATTTATTTTCTTTATTTTCTGGGAAGTTAAACACATGACTAATGATAATTAAACGTCCGCTCGCTGTCCGTGGTGCTGAAATATGCGCCGAAATAGGTCCGATGTTTTCACTGCTCTCACCAAGTCGTGCATTACATGCAGATATGAGGTATTATGAATGTGAGAAACAGCTGTGAAAAACACACATACTCATTTACATTACCAAGCGGGGACGCCCTCCCCCTCTCTGCTCCAACACTAACTGACAGCTGACTCCACTCAGTCACAGTCACCACTGCCCCAGGGCCGCTACAATATGCTATCTACACTGACAAACTGAACCAGTCAGTGGCCAAAAAAAGCACTTTTATACAGGACGCATTTGCCCCCATTACCGTTTTAGCTCGTTTCGCGGCTCAATACTGAACCAATTTTAGAACGAGTGGTACCCATGAATCATACGCACACATACACATGGGGAAATAGAGCCCAGGTTGAAAAATACCGAAGTTGTCCTTTAATTGCTAGACACCTTATACTTAGTAAGTGGAAGCTCACACATGCACAGTGGGTTGGTGATCTTATAAGTTTTCTACACTTGGAGAAAATAAGGCGTACACTGGGTGGCTTTACAGGTGACATATATGAAATCACTAAAACTGTGTGATGTTTCATAATTGATTCTTACTTAGAGCAAATTACAATGTAGATTGGCTATAGACAACTGTGACTGATAAATAAATCTATTTGGATGAATGCATGTGTGTATCTGCCCATGTATACATGTATGTGTACTGTCATTTTAGTTTTGTTTTTTTTTTCTTCCCCGGTGGGAGTGTAAAAATGGACAACATGCAAGTGTTTGTATTTTGGTATTCCACTCTGGATATATTGCAGTTATGCTGTTAAGAACAAGGAAAATAAAATAAATGAAATAAAAAAAGTCTTTTTCAGTCTTCATTTTGGTGAATAATAAAATAAACTCAGTTGTTTTTACTTGATAAATACAACACAGATGGACTCTGAGAAGATCTTGGTACGGCTTGTGTGTATGGACAGAGAAGTACCAGAACCAGAACAATGATTCAGCCTTATAGTGTGTTTCACACGTCATAAAGATTTGTTCACTATTGGAGTCTGAACATCTACCAGGTCCAGTGTTTTAGCCCTCAGACACCCTGGAGCATTCATACATGCCTGCATGCAAACAATGAAGGATTCTGAGATGTGTCAAAATACCTAACTGTGACGGTGGATTTATCATACACCTTCACAGTTGTTATTATTCATGACGATATTCACACCGTGACAGACATTAAGTAATATTTTTGCAGGCTGCCATTTTTGAAAATCTTTGTTGTCCGCTGTTGGCAATGGCTTGGCTACTTAAAAATGGCAAGTTTGTGCACCATGTTGGGCTACTGACGTCATCTCTGACCAGCTAGTGCTATGCAGTGTTTTAACTCCACCCCCTAGTATCAGCTAAGCTCACTAGGAAACTGGACTGAGGTTGTACCAATAAAAGTCCCAGGTCACAGATACCATCCACAATTTTTCTTGATGGCAGATACAGAAAAATAAGTGTTCCAAGTTAGTTGAATTGAATTGAACCACGCTGTACCATGCTGTGGGAATGAGGCTTTACTGCAGAATGAGGTGTGCACGTGAAGAGCAAAAACCTGACAGACCAAGCTAAGGGCACCAAAGTTCTGCCGGCTACAATACAAAGCATTCTGGGAAGTATGCCAAATAGCTAACAATGCCTTTCTTGTTCACTTGTTACACAGTGCAATCAGTTTAGTAAATACTTGGCAGGAAAGAATCATTCCTTCAACTTCCTTGAACCAACGTATCTTTAAGTAGTGGAAATGAGTTTCATTCCAATGAGTGGGCAAGGACTCTATTAACGGAGCATGTTGTGTGATCAGTACTCTGTGTGTGTGTGTGTGTGTGTGTGTGTGTGTGTGTGTGTGTGTGTTCAACATCCTGGATGGGCGGCTCCACACAGCATACTGAAAGCCTTTTCCTGTTGCCAGGTTACTGAGGCTCAACAGAGACTATTGTCCTGTGGAATGAGCTCCACAAAGAGCGTGGCTCAAGATGATTGGTCAGGACTTTAAACCAACATCCTCGTCTCTGTGGACATCAAATGAGACTGCAGAAAACAAAAACATACATAAATTCATTCAGCATGACCTGACTTTATTATAAAAGAGGTTTTGGGATCATGTCAAGTCAGCTTGTCTTTGTAGGATATAGCTGTTAAGTAAAATGAAAAAAGTGATTTATCAAACCTGAAAGCAATTTTGCAAATAGAAACTGCGTCTATATTTAACACGTGTCAAAGGGAGGTGCAAACGGTTTGTATGCGTAATTGCGCACACAGGGTTGCTGTTATTGTTGCAAGAAGGAGACATCGAAACGATGAAAGAAGAGGCAGAGAACGCATTTTTCACCCTCGTGTGAATATTTTTGGAATGAATGAGGAAACAGTCATTAAAACATATCACCTATCCAGGATTGCCATTTTGGAGCTGTTGGAGGAACTCAGGGCTTCCTACTTCCTAAGAAGTAGGCCAAATCAGTCGAATGAAGCCCGGAGGCAGGACAACCCCCATAGTCCTCAGGGTATCAGCACCTTGAATGAAGTTCACTATCGCATGGACCCTCCAGCAGTCTCCAGCCTGGAGCTTCGCCAGCCACAGCCAGTAGCAGTCTCCAGCCCAGAGCCTAGCCAGCCACAGACTACACCATGTTCCAGGCCAGAGCCCAGCTAGCCACAGCCAGCAGCAGTCTCCAGCCCAGAGCCCAGCCAGCTGCAGCCAATACCAAACTCCAGCTCAGAGCCCAGCCTGCAATATCCAGCGACAGTCTCCAACACTGAGCCCAGACAGCCGCTGCCCCCATATGGAAAAGTGAAACTTTACATCTCAAGGAATTGCTCTGCAGGGTCTTTCCTTGTGAGAGCCTTTGACTTCTGGGTATACAGAGAAAAAAAGAATAGACATGGACATAGAACAACTGACAGAAAACAAAGACACAGCTGATGGTGGAGTTGAGCAATTGAAGTGTACAGACAACAGATTCAGTATCAAGAATCAAGAATCCTCATGCATGTTTTTTTTAATGCTAGATAGTGGCGGCTATAATACAGTAGTGCCCACCACTTAAACATTCTGTTTACATGATACCACTGAATAGGGGTGTAACGGTACATGTATTCGAGGTACATACCAAACCATGAATTTTGTGTATCGTTACACCCCTACCACTGAAAAATATGGTCACCACGAAATAGTTAAAAGTAAATTGATGTTACCTTGACTGGCAATGACTGAGTCAGAATCTGAGTATCATCTGGATCTGAGTCATCTGAATCATCCTGATATCTTTGAGGGCGGACTGATGCCCTCTTGGTCAGGTCTGCAGGTTCATTTTCCTTCAGCAGTGCATCAAGTTTACGGGTTGCCTCAAAACGAGAAGCTAGAGAACAAAGGAAGGATAAAAACAAACAGATTTAATAACATACTGCTTATTACTCAAGAGCACTTTTTGTATCACCATCTATGTTAAGTTTTCAGGCCATTGCAGCAATGACTAGTATTTCTATCATTGACTGAAAAACACAACTGCACACTGGACTGGTTATACTTCCTGTGTGCATGACAGAGAGAGGTAACAAAGAAAAGAAAAAAATGGAATACAGAGAAAGAGACAAAGACAGCTAAACAAACAGGGTATTTGTGTATGTGATTAACTGCTGCAGTGTGATGTCAAATTGCATTTTCCATTCCCTAACTACTACTTACTAATAACATATTAATATGTGATGACACTGCCAGCATCACAACAAAGTATGTGTTGTGTAGAGCTGTGGTTCATAGTGGGGTTAGCAAAAATGCTGATAATTAATATTTTACTATATTTCCATCCATATTAACAACAGAATATACAATTATTTTGGTTATGGTTTAATAGACTTTATGTACAAAAACATCTAAAAGCAAAAATCTCATCAGACAGGGTTTTGTGTTCTAATTTATGTCACTTTAGGAGTACTTGATGTTAAAAATAATAGAAACCACTGCTGCAGAGTACTACTATGGTTAACATTATGAGAGCTACTGTGTTATAGTGTTGCTCATGCATTCACTTAGAGACAAGTAAAGTTGTGTAAGTGAATGACTGTTAATGAAACACAGTTTAACTGCCAGCTTACAACTTTCTAGCATTTTGTAGAGCAGTATACATGACAAAATGGTGGCAAAAATGTTGTAAAATAGTATGAGTTCCATTTACATGTGTAATTTTATTTCCATGAGTATATCTCACCAATAACACTGCAAACTAAGGTCGCTTTCACACCAGAGCTGTTTGGTCCGCTTTAAATGAGGACAATCTTCACTTCGAACCATATCAACATCAACTTACCACTGACAAAAATTACAGTGCCCCTGTAGTGAGGCCACCCTCCTCGCTGTTTCTTCCCATGGCGCCATTCGATAATGGCTGAGTAGGTGGAAATGGGATTCCCATGTTGGTCCATCTTGGAATCATCATACCCCCGTATGTTATCCGTTTTTACTTCGCTGAGCTTCCCGGAATCCTCCCCTTCACTCCACTGCACCACTGCAAACTTCCTCTCCATGTCTTCTGCAGTGATCAAAAAAATCTAATTATTGCTTAGCTAAGCAATATATGACCAATAGATATATAAGGCTATATATTCACAACCCCACACAATATACCCTTTTCACAGCAACCATATTGACATGAAATAAGCAGGTAAACACAGGTTTAATTAATACATTTGATTAAGGTTCTGTTCAATTGTAGCAGAGCCTTTCCAATGTAATGAGCCAACATGCATAATAGCAGCACGCGGACTCCGTTTGGCCTCAATGGAACAGAACGTTAATTAGTATCATTGGTAACACCTGTGTTTATCCTATGATTTTATGTCAAATGGCTGCTGTGAAAAAGGTCTATTGTACAGCTCTGTATTCTGCACATTTTGTATACTACACACTTCTTCACTTCTTACTGTAAATTCATTCATTCATCTTCTAACCGCTTCATCCTCTTGAGGGTCGCGGGGGGGCTGGAGCCTATCCCAGCTGACATCGGGCGAGAGGCAGGGTACACCCTGGACAGGTCGCCAGACTATCGCAGGGCTGACACATAGAGACAAACAACCATTCACGCTCACATTCACACCTACGGACAATTTAGAGTTATCAGTTAACCTAGTCCCCCAGTCTGCATGTCTTTGGACTGTGGGAGGAAGCCGGAGTGCGCGGAGAAGAACCCACGCTGACATGGGGAGAACATGCAAACTCCGCACAGAAGGGCTCCCATGCCCGGGATCGAGCCGGCAACCCTCTTGCTGTGAGGCGAGAGTGCTAACCACCACACCACCGTGCCGCCCCTTACTGTAAATTGTTTTTTCCTATTCTATTTTATTTTTATATATTTATATGGTGACGGTAAAGTTTATTTGATATGGACATCACAGTACGTTAACATTAAAATTGCGTCATAACATAAAGTTAAGTTACACTAAAACACGAAACATTGTGTTAAGTGTTTGTAACGTTAGCCTGACACTTATTTGCAACACTTGTCCACATTGCTTCTGCAGTAACTGATATGCAGTGTACCGGGTATCTGCAGGTTTAGGCATAACATGACGTTGTTTAATGCCAGCCAGTGTAATTTCATATGCACAATTCTGCCGACTAAACTGAGAATTTCCACATTTCTAACTCGTTTTGATGTGTAACATTACCCTTTAGCATTCAGGTAACCATCACTTTTAGCAAATATTGCAAAAACAGAAAATCAAATATATGTCAAATTTAAGCTAAAACCTTGAAATACATAACCGGTAGGAAAAATTACTTACTGCTAGGTTCATTTGTCTGCGTGGTATCCATAACCATCCGACTTGCTGCTCTTCTCTTCTCTTCTCTTTTCCATTCATAATTAAACAAGATAGCTTGACAGTGCAAGCGGTGTTGATTAGTGTTGATATCTGCCAGTTACGTGACCCGTCCTACTTAGCCTTTCATTGGTGTATCCTGATATTTTACCTAATCTTAACCAATCATCGCTGTCAGGGCTAAAATCAAACTTTTAACTTCCTCGGCTCCGTCTGGGCTCAGTCAAATCTTTTACGAGCTCTTTGTAGCAGTGGCATCACAGCATGGATGGATTATTGAGCAGTAACTTTACAAGACAGCAATGCCAAAAAGAAAACACGTTAACGTTACACCTGACGCAACAGAAAGAGATTGGTTGCGAAGAAACGTTCCTACACGTACTTTGACAAGATGGAAAAAAAGGTATGCGCACTCTCATGCAATGCAGCTCATAAGTGACGTTAACATTTACAGTTATCCGTTATTAGTTACTGTCCATTGTTTCATTAGGAAACTTACAACATGTAAGTGCAACGTATTTCTTGTCCTCTCTGTCTTATCAGCTAACATTGTAATAGTTATAGCCCCTACAAGGAACTTTCATTTTGAGTTGATTTTGGCGACCCTGTGGACAAAAGCGGTAGTGTTTTGCCGGAATGAAGCCTACATTTCCCATGAGCTCTAGCGCGTAGTGGCGTAAAGACGCTTACCTGGCTCGCGCATGTTTGTTTAGGGGATGAATGAAACAACAAGACGGGAAAACTTTGCCCCTGCTCCTATCAGGGATCCCAGCTCACCTCTGCTGCGCCCCAGCTCCACCTCTCCGGCGTAAGCGCCGCCGCCGGGGTAAACGCAGCGGTCGGCTGGTAAGGATGAAAGCCTGTTTGGCGAGCACTTCCACGGCTTCTTGGACTGAGTATGGAGCGGTGCCTCGCCTCTTTATTTCTCGGCACTCGCTGGACCCTGTCGACGCCTGGCTGGTACCTGTCGTCAGCCTGGATGAGGTGTTCCAGCCCCGCGGCCCCTGCTCTCCTCGTCCCTGCTGGTGTGGGGTGAATCTGCGCAACCTGCGGCCTCTGTGTGTGGCTCCCCGGACAGCTAACACGAGAGACTTTTGCATATCCAGTTAAAAGTTCCTTGTAGCGGCTTTAATGTAAAAATAGTGAACTTTAGCCCACCACACACAATAATCATTGAAGCAGAAATGTTCACTTTTTCATAAAAGTATTAAACTTCATACACTTATGCATTTTGAATTGGGTTTTGATGGGCACGAATTACAGTAATATTGTATGCAACACAATACATGATGTTTGCCATGTAAATGGTGAATTCTGTGTAGCTGTGAGAAGAAAATCCCTGTATTTGAGAAACTAGGCTGCACTTCATAATATTTCTGCAGTACATTTTATCCAAAACATTACTTAGGTATAGTTAAAACATTGAATAGAAGAAGAAAATGTACAGTTTTTAACTTAAAAACACTACACTATGTTACTGAGTAGTTAAAAAACAAACAGTCAACAATAAGGAAAGTGAGAAAAACTGCATTGTAATACTTTTCCGGGGAGCTGTGCGAAATCTGTCTAAAAGGAGTAGTTTTGTATCATTTTAAGCAAAGTGATGAAGATGATAGCCAGAGAGAAGAACCTCTTACACTGCCACAGGTAAGACAAAACTACAGTATTAAACAGCTCTATCTCTGTCCTTCATTCTTACAGTTAAATTACAGTTAAAATCTGTGTTGTTCCTTTGTGTCTTTCCTAGCAAAGGGATGAAGATGACAGCCAGAGAGAAGAGCAGAGAGCAGAACCTCTCACACTGCCACAGGTGAGACTAAACTACAGTATCATATCATCTGCTCCCGCTATCCCTTCCTTCCTCTTCCTCTCTTCCTCTTTAATGAGTTGTTCATTTGTATCCATTTCAGGAAAATGGTGAAGATACCAGCCAAAGACAAGAGCAAAGAGCAGAATCTTTCACAATGGTACAGGTGAGACAAAACTTAAGCATTTGCATGAGGTTGATTGCATTTTTTAACATTAGATTCATTTATCAGTGGACAAACCATGACACATTCTGCAGTTCATTGACATGTACACTTTCTATCCATCCTCTTCTGTTTTCTTTCTCATATGCTGTGGCTTTTGTTTATCTTCTATGCTAAGTGCAGTTTGCCAAAACAAGGTAATGAGGTAAAAACAAGTGAAACCTAATCAGTTTCAATGCAGTGCTTATTTTTCAATCATTTAGGACAATGTCCCTCAAGAAGTAGACGAAATCCACACCTCCCATGGACTAACGGAAGGGCAAAGCATCATCTCGATTATCTCCTTTGCATTGAGACACAACACTACAGGTGTATTGATGGAAGACCTGCTGAAACTACTCAAGTTACATTCTGCTGGGACTAGTGCAGTTCCAACAAGCAAGTATTTTCTGGAGAAACCATTAGCTGATATTACAGATCAGTTTGAATGACATCATTCACAACAGTGAAAGGCAGTTAAGAGGAAGGGCATTTTTTTATTAGTATACCATTAAAGGATCAGCTGAAAGATATTCTTGAGAACCAGGGTATGCATGATCTATGTTTTCGTGCTGATGCCAGTAGTAGGCATGTAATGAAGGACATATGTGATGGTACCTTATATCAGACCTTAAAATCGAACAGTAAAGAGGATTTTCTGTCCCTTACATTCAATTGTGATGGTGTACCAGTTTTTCAGTCCTCCAAATGTAGTATTTGGCCAACATTATGTTGTGTTAATGAGATACCCCCTGAGAGTAGAAATAAACATGTACTTTTATGTGCATTATGGTTTGGATCCAAAAAGCCAGACATGTCCTGCTTCTTTAAACCATTTGTTGAGGAGTGTGCCAGTCTTTCTCAAGCTGGTTTTGAGTGGCAGCATCCTAGTGATCAGTCACTGAGACACATGAAAGTGCACACATTGTGCTGTGTGTGTGATACAGTAGCAAGGCCATTACTACAGAATTTTAAGCAGTTTAATGGTGAGTATGGCTGTGGAGTCTGCCTTCACCCTGGGATGCAAACAAGGAAAGGAAAAGGAAGCACAAGGGTTTACACATGTCCAGATGAAAAGCCAAGTGACAGAAATCATAAAACCACAGTAGAAATAGGACAAATAGCTGAAAGGGAAGGGAAGACTATATTGGGCATAAAGGGCTCATCTGCTCTTGCAGATTTACCATTGTTTGATCTAATCAATGGAATGGTCCCTGACTACATGCACTGTGTGTTGCTTGGTGTGTGCAGATACATGGCGACTTTATGGATGGATTCTAAAAGCATTTCTGTGCCATGGTATATTGGTGCACAAATAGCAATCATGGACAGACATCTCTTGTCTATTAAACCTCCAGGTATTGTTGCTCGAGTTCCCAGATCTCTAACAGAATGCAAATTCTGGAAAGCCCATGAGTGGCAGCACTGGCTTTTGTACTATAGCATGCCAGTTTTGAAAGGCATACTTCCACAGAAGTATCACTCTCATTGGGCATTACTGATAGAGGGCATAAGCATTCTGTTGGGGTCTGAATTAAATGCTGAACTGATAAATCATGCGCATGAGGCATTAGTGTACTTTGTTGGAGGTGTGCAGTCACTATACGGTAAAGAGCACATGACCTTCAATGTTCATTCACTACTGCATTTAAGCAAAAGTGTTGTGAACTGGGGTCCTCTGTGGGCTCACTCAGCCTTTATGTTTGAAGATTTCAATGGGTACCTCCTGAAACAAGTAAAAAGTAGTCATGCTGTACCACAACAAATATGCAAACGAGTGGCATTATCCCGTGGTTTCCCCCGTTTAGCAAAGCAATTCTTAACAAATGCACCTGCAGAAGTTAAAGATTTCTGCAATGACATGAGACAAGGAAACCAGTGTGTCAAGGAGTATAAAAAGTTTACTGAGGTGACTGCCCTTGGTCCACCAAACGTAAGATTAATATCTCTTGGTGACCAAGCTGCTCTCCACACAGTGAGAGAGGTTCCCACAAACTCTGTGGTGAGTTACTACAAGAGAATTGCTGTAAATGGAGACGTCTGTGGAAATTCTCATTTATCCAGGTCAATTCCATTCTGGCAACAATTAAATCGTAGGCAACTGGACTTTGATTTTGTCTAGAAGACGTTTCGCCTCTTATCCAAGCGGCTTCATCAGTTCTCAACGCATCAGTCTGACTAGTCCTCACTAGTCTCACTGATTATTGTCCAACTCATATAAGTTTGATATTACATTTTTCTACTAAGGATATTTTATGTGGAATTACTGTCATATAATGTTCTTATAAGTACCCAAGTCATACAAGTTTCATTTTGTACAAATTTAATAAGGATCTTATATCTGGTTTCACTGTCATATGCATTACATACAAGTTTCAGACAAAAGATATACAAACTTTATAAGATTTATCTATATCTTTTCCATATGGGCCAGCACCAGAGATGGAAGGAAGAAAACCTCGTATCCTGTGGCCCAAATCCAACCAGAAGAGGGAGTGGGAAACCATTGATTCAGACCTGGTTCTCCTACTAGAACAACAGAAGGGTCCAGTTGAAAGAAAGCTGGAGAACACGGGAGCCATCATTTACAGCTGTGGTGCCGAGAGGTTTGGGACAAAGGACAAGAATCAGAGGCAGCAGAAAGGCTTTTCAATCCAGCCGAAGTCCAGGAGGCAGCGGGAAATTGATAGGTTGGTGAAAGAAAGAAGACAATTGAGAAAGCAGTGGAGGAAGGCCACAGAGATGGAGAGAGTGGGACTTGATGCTCTACAGGCCGAAATAAAGCAGCAACTGACAAAGCTGCGAAGATCAGAGCACCTCAGACGGCAACGCAAGAGGAAAGAACGGACAAGGACCCTCTTCTGCAGCAATCCCTACAGCTTTGTCAAAGGCCTTTTTGACCGAGAGAAGGGTGGGAGCCTCAAAGTGCCCATGAAAGACCTGGAGGAGCACCTGAGGAAAACTTACTCCGATGTTCGGAGGCATGAGCCAGTTACCATCCCGAACGACATGCCGCCAATTCATGCACCCGAACACCAAATGGACATAAGGCCCCCCACATGGAGTGAGGTTGAGAAGACCGTGAAGCAGGCAAGATCGGCATCAGCCCCTGGGCCCAATGGTATATATATAAAGTACAGGCCAAAAGTTTGGACACACCTTCTCATTCAATGTGTTTTCTTTATTTTCATGACTATTTACATTGTAGATTCTCACTGAAGGCATCAAAACTATGAATGAACACATGTGGAGTTATGTACTTAACAAAAAAAGCTGAAATAACTGAAAACATGTTTTATATTCTAGTTTCTTCAAAATAGCCACCCTTTGCTCTGATTACTGCTTTGCACACTCTTGGCATTCTCTCCATGAGCTTCAAGAGGTAGTCACCTGAAATGGTTTCCACTTCACAGGTGTGCCTTATCAGGGTTAATTAGTGGAATTTCTTGCTTTATCAATGGGGTTGGGACCATCAGTTGTGTTGTGCAGAAGTCAGGTTAATACACAGCCGACAGCCCTATTGGACAACTGTTAAAATTCATATTATGGCAAGAACCAATCAGCTAACTAAAGAAAAACGAGTGGCCATCATTACTTTAAGAAATGAAGGTCAGTCAGTCCGGAAAATTGCAAAAACCTTAAATGTGTCCCCAAGTGGAGTCGCAAAAACCATCAAGTGCTACAACGAAACTGGCACACATGAGGACCGACCCAGGAAAGGAAGACCAAGAGTCACCTCTGCTTCTGAGGATAAGTTCATCCGAGTCACCAGCCTCAGAAATCGCAAGTTAACAGCAGCTCAGATCAGAGACCAGATGAATGCCACACAGAGTTCTAGCAGCAGACCCATCTCTAGAACAACTGTTAAGAGGAGACTGCGCCAATCAGGCCTTCATGGTCAAATAGCTGCTAGGAAACCACTGCTAAGGAGAGGCAACAAGCAGAAGAGATTTGTTTGGGCCAAGAAACACAAGGAATGGACATTAGACCAGTGGAAATCTGTGCTTTGGTCTGATGAGTCCAAATTTGAGATCTTTGGTTCCAACCGCCGTGTCTTTGTGAGATGCAGAAAAGGTGAACGGATGGATTCCACATGCCTGGTTCCCACTGTGAAGCATGGAGGAGGAGGTGTGATGGTGTGGGGGTGTTTTGCTGGTGACACTGTTGGGGATTTATTCAAAATTGAAGGCACACTGAACCAGCATGGCTACCACAGCATCCTGCAGCGACATGCCATCCCATCCGGTTTGCGTTTAGTTGGACGATCATTTATTTTTCAACAGGACAATGACCCCAAACACACCTCCAGGCTGTGTAAGGGCTATTTGACCAAGAAGAAGAGTGATGGAGTGCTGCGGCAGATGACCTGGCCTCCACAGTCACCGGACCTGAACCCAATCGAGATGGTTTGGGGTGAGCTGGACCGCAGAGTGAAGGCAAAGGGGCCAACAAGTGCTAAACACCTCTGGGAACTCCTTCAAGACTGTTGGAAAACCATTTCAGGTGACTACCTTTTGAAGCTCATGGAGAGAATGCCAAGAGTGTGCAAAGCAGTAATCAGAGCAAAGGGTGGCTATTTTGAAGAAACTAGAATATAAAACATGTTTTCAGTTATTTCACCTTTTTTTGTTAAGTACATAACTCCACATGTGTTCATTCATAGTTTTGATGTCTTCAGTGAGAATCTACAATGTAAATAGTCATGAAAATAAAGAAAACGCATTGAATGAGAAGGTGTGTCCAAACTTTTGGCCTGTACTGTATATAGGCTCTATAAGAACACCGCCAGAGTCCTTAAACACCTCTGGAAGCTGATGAAGGTAGCATGGCAGAAGGGAGTGATACCGAAGGCGTGGCGAAGAGCCAGAGGCATCCTGATCCCCAGAGAGAAGGACTCTTCATCCATCAGCCAGTTTCGCCAGATCAGCCTGCTGAATGTAGAGGGAAAGATCTTCTTTAGTGTCCTGGCACAAAGGCTCTATACATTCCTGCAAAGCAACAACTTTGTGGATACATCGGTGCGGAAGGCCAGGATCCAGGGCTTCCCCGGGTGTCTGGAGCATGCCAATATTATTTGGCACCAGATACAATCTGCCACAAAGGAACGGAGAGACCTGCATGTAGTTTTCTTAGACCTCGCCAATGCTTTTGGCTCGGTCCCTCACAAGTTCTTGTGGACGGCGTTCAGCTACTTCGGCGTACCAAACCACATCACAGGATTGGTCAAGAGCTACTTTTGGGATCTCCAGTTCTGTGTAACAGCTGAGAACAACACCACCAACTGGCAGCATCTGGAAATCGGCATCATGGCAGGCTGCACAATTTCCCCTCTGGCATTCGTCATGGCAATGGAGCTGATCATACGGGCATCTCGCTGGGTTGTGGGAGGTGAAAGGACCAAGAGTGGCCTGAGTCTGCCGCCAATTAGAGCATACATGGACGACATGACCATCATTACAACAACAAAACCATGTACTAGATGCTTGCTGCAGAAACTCCAAGAAAACATCCAGTGGGCACAAATCCATTCGTGCCCACAAGCCAAGCAAATCTCGCAGCATCTCCGTTGTTAAAGGCCAACTAACAGGTGTGCGGTTCCACATCAGTGATGAACCAATACCAACAGTCCTAGAGAAGCCCATTAAGAGTCTTGGACGATGGTATAATGCAGACCTCAGAGACACCCAGCAACTTGAACAACTCCGGCAGGACACAGCTAACGGCCTCAGGCAGATCAACAACACTGCACTACCAGGGAAACTGAAAGTCTGGTGCTTCCAGTTTGGGCTGCTACCCAGACTCCTGTTGCCGTTGACCATGTGCGAGGTCTCAATAACCCATGCCAACCGACTGGAAAGGCTGGTGAACTCACATGTGCGAAAGTGGCTCGGACTCCCCAAATGCCTCAGCAGCGTTGGACTCTACAGCGACGGAGCCCTTTCACTACCAATCTCTAGCCTGGTTGAAGAGTTCAAGTGTGCCAAGATGAGGCTAGACATGTCCCTCACCGACTCCCGGGACCCAGTAGTGAGAGGCGCCGCTCCTACCCTAGCAACAGGGAAGAAGTGGACTCCAGCCACAGCTGTGCAACAGGCCAAATCTACTCTCCTCCATCGTGACGTAGTGGGCCACGTCCAACAAGGCAGAGGAGGCTTTCGCCTTGGAACTGTAACACCTCTCTGGCAAAAGGCACCTGCAACCGAACGTCGAACCATGGTGGTAGAGGAGGTGCGCCGACAGGAGGAAGCAGCCAGACGTTCCAAAGCCGTAGCACAGGCCACACAGGATTGCTAGATGAAATGGGAGGGCGTTGAGAAGAAGAAACTTACATGGAGCGAACTCTGGGGCATGGAATGCAACAGGTTGAGCTTCATCGTCCCAGCTACATACGACGTGCTGCCCTCTCCCACAAACCTGCAGCTTTGGCTTGGAAAAGACCCATCCTGTCCCCTGTGTATGACCCCAGCAACGCTCAAACACATCCTGGTTGGCTGTAGGAGCAGCCTCACTCAAGGCAGATACACTTGGAGACACAACCAGGTCCTCAGGTGTCTAGCTGACAAACTTGAGTGTAAGAGGGTATTCATCAACGCCCAACCCTTCAACAACCAGGATGCACGCCGACACCCACCATCGTTTGTTAGGGAGGGAGACAAGCTGAGGACCCACCCCTCAACCCCTGATCTGGGCCCACTGAATGCAGCCAGGGACTGGCAGTTCAGAGTCAACTTGGATCAGAGGCTCATTTTCCCCCCAGAGATGGCGACGACCACCCTGCGACCAGACCTCGTCCTTTGATCTAATTCCTCCCAGCTTGTTTACATCATTGAACTGACAGTCCCCTGGGAGGACGCCATGGAAGAAGCGTATGAGCGCAAGAAGCTGTGGTACTCCATCTTAGCAGCTGAGGCAGAGGACAGAGGCTGGAAAGTAAAGGTGCGCCCGGTGGAGGTGGGATGCAGGGGCTTTGTAGCCAGTACAACAGCAAAGCTCCTTAGGGAGGTTGGAGTCAGGGGACAGGCTTACAGACAGGCCATTAAAGAGCTGGTCAACACTGCTGAGAGGACGAGTCATTGGCTGTGGTTGAAGAGAAACGACACCATCTGGGCCGTTAAGGCAAACAGTTAACCCCCGGACACACACCCAGGCTTGATCAACCTGTGGTGGGCCTGCCTCAGTGGAGGGTGTCTTGTGTTAAATGGCAGAAACACCCGTCGATGCTGAGGTACACAACTGACGATGTGTCCCGGCGGTAAAGCCTCATAGCAGCCATCTTTCAAGAACTTCCCATGAATTAGAAGTGGTGCTACAAGAGGGATTGCAACATCTAGTCCTTTCAACAAACTTGATATGTTGTGTATTTGGCTTCTGTCCCCTAATAGGCATAATCTGGGAGATAATGGTACGTCACTTCCCAGCCAGTTGCTCAAATTGTCCACAACTGTCTTCCAGAAAGGTTGAATGACAGGGCACTCCCAGATGCAGTGTAACAGAGTACCTATGTCTTTCTGACATTTCCAACACGGGTTATTATTTGTTATATCTGCTCTGTTGAGTCTTTGTGGTGTCCAGTAATACCTGTGTGTTATTTTGTATTGTGTAAATTTCCCTTTAGCTTCCCTAATGTATTTCCCATTGTTAGATATAATTCTCAGCCATTCCTCGTCACTCATCAGGCATCTCAGGTCTTTCTCCCATATTGTTTTCAGGCTCTGACAGCCATCGCTGAGTAGTTGGTTGGTTGTTCTATAAAATATAGAGGCTCGGTGGCACTCAGCAGGTAACATGAGATAGTCCATGATGTGGTTTCCATCCTGGTACTGAATCCTGGAGGTAGTACAGTCCCTGATCTGCAGATATTTCCAAAAATGTTCCTTTCCCTCAAGACTGTATTTTCTTTTTATGTCAGAGAATGACATGAACACCCCTTCTTCATTTAAGTCAGCAATATGACATAATCCATTAAGGTGCCATTCCTTCCAATATACTGATGTCTTTCCAATGCTCATCATGGGATTATGCCACAGAGAAGAATATATTTGTTTACAATGTGATAATTTATGCATTTTATGTATTCTGGTCCAGATCTCTTTGGAGTGAGACATAACAGGATTCAGTACATTATGTGAGGACTGGGATAATATATCAATAGGAGTAAAAGGAAATGACAGCTTATTTTCAATTGTAACCCACTCTATCTTTATTCCAGTGTTTGGCTAGTTTGGCCATTTCAAAGGAGACATAGTATAATCTCGGGTCTGGTAACCCCTTTGTCCCTAGGAGAGCACATTTTACTTAAAAACAGTAACACTTTATATTAAGGTACTGTAATAAGTGTTAATTAATTCTTAATAAGCACAAATTAACAGTTAATGAGCACTTATAAGATGGTATAAGATGCTTATTAACATTAATAAGACTATATAGGTGTTTATTACAGCATCACTGACAGTTATTATTGCATATAGGAGCATTATAAGCACTTGGTAACAGTTTATAAACCTATACTAAATATTATTAAGATGTCTATTTACATTTATTATGATTTATAAGGGTTAATTACAGAATAATAACCACATTTATTACTGGTTTATAAGACACTATAAGACCCTATAAGATGAAATTAATAAGGTGTTTATTAACATTAGTAAGACCTAATGAGTGTTAATAATATTATACAACACATTTATTATTGGCTTATAAGATATTATTGGGTACTAGAATATCCTTAAGAGTTTACAGACAATTTATCAGTATTAACAAGATGTTTATTAACATTAATGAGACTATAAGAAGTTTATATAAATGCCATATTATGGTTAATAAATGCTTAATTATGCACTTATTAATAGTAAATAATGATCCTTTGTAGCTACCGGATCTAAAGTGGGAACAGTGTTGTATAAAGGTTAATAAATTAATATGCACTTATTAACAGCTCATAATGCATCTTTGCAGCTACTGGATCTAAAGTGGGAACAGTGTCTTGATGACATTCATAAACCCTTCATTATGCACTCACTGAAGTTGATAATTCTATTAATTATGCACCTATTGCAACATCCAGATATAAATCATTATTTCAACATTAAAGAATTCGGATGCGTTCTTTTCATTCTAGTATGTTATTATTTTCTTTGGCAAAGGATCATGGGAATCTCATTTCCTCAAAATGGCATACTACGACAAACATGAGTTATTTGAACTTAAAAAATTTGAGTAGATTGATTCAGAGTTAGCTGCTATATTCAATTGTGATGAGAATTCAGCCTACCAATGGTGGTGAAAACACAACATAAGGACATACAGTACAGGCCAAAAGTTTGGACACACCTTCTCATTCAATGCGTTTTCTTTATTTTCATGACTATTTACATTGTAGATTCTCACTGAAGGCATCAAAACTTTGAATGAACACATGTGGAGTTATGTACTTAACAAAAAAAGGTGAAATAACTGAAAACATGTTTTATATTCTAGTTTCTTCAAAATAGCCACCCTTTGCTCTGATTACTGCTTTGCACACTCTTGGCATTCTCTCCATGAGCTTCAAGAGGTAGTCACCTGAAATGGTTTTCCAACAGTCTTGAAGGAGTTCCCAGAGGTGTTTAGCACTTGTTGGCCCCTTTGCCTTCACTCTGCGGTCCAGCTCACCCCAAACCATCTCGATTGGGTTCAGGTCCGGTGACTGTGGAGGCCAGGTCATCTGTCGCAACACTCCATCACTCTCCTTCTTGGTCAAATAGCCCTTACACAGCCTGGAGGTGCATTTGGGGTCATTGTCCTGTTGAAAAATAAATGATCGTCCAACTAAACGCAAACCGGATGGGATGGCATGTCGCTGCAGGATGCTGTGGTAGCCATGCTGGTTCAGTGTGCCTTCAATTTTGAATAAATCCCCAACAGTGTCACCAGCTAAACACCCCCACACCATCACACCTCCTCCTCCATGCTTCACAGTGGGAACCAGGCATGTGGAATCCATCCGTTCACCTTTTCTGCATCTCACAAAGACACGGCGGTTGGAACCAAAGATCTCAAATTTGGACTCATCAGACCAAAGCACAGATTTCCACTGGTCTAATGTCCATTCCTTGTGTTTCTTGGCCCAAACAAATCTCTTCTGCTTGTTGCCTCTCCTTAGCAGTGGTTTCCTAGCAGCTATTTGACCATGAAGGCCTGATTGGCGCAGTCTCCTCTTAACAGTTGTTCTAGAGATGGGTCTGCTGCTAGAACTCTGTGTGGCATTCATCTGGTCTCTGATCTGAGCTGCTGTTAACTTGTGATTTCTGAGGCTGGTGACTCGGATGAACTTATCCTCAGAAGCAGAGGTGACTCTTGGTCTTCCTTTCCTGGGTCGGTCCTCATGTGTGCCAGTTTCGTTGTAGCGCTTGATGGTTTTTGCGACTCCACTTGGGGACACATTTAAGGTTTTTGCAATTTTCCGGACTGACTGACCTTCATTTCTTAAAGTAATGATGGCCACTCGTTTTTCTTTAGTTAGCTGATTGGTTCTTGCCATAATATGAATTTTAACAGTTGTCCAATAGGGCTGTCGGCTGTGTATTAACCTGACTTCTGCACAACACAACTGATGGTCCCAACCCCATTGATAAAGCAAGAAATTCCACTAATTAACCCTGATAAGGCACACCTGTGAAGTGGAAACCATTTCAGGTGACTACCTCTTGAAGCTCATGGAGAGAATGCCAAGAGTGTGCAAAGCAGTAATCAGAGCAAAGGGTGGCTATTTTGAAGAAACTAGAATATAAAACATGTTTTCAGTTATTTCAGCTTTTTTTGTTAAGTACATTACTCCACATGTGTTCATTCATAGTTTTGATGCCTTCAGTGAGAATCTACAATGTAAATAGTCATGAAAATAAAGAAAACGCATTGAATGAGAAGGTGTGTCCAAACTTTTGGCCTGTACTGTATATCCTTTTCATATTGATTTTTAATGCAACCACTATTGTCAACAACAGGAAAAAAGGATTGGAAACCCTAATAGTTGAGTTCTAAAAAAAAAGACAGATCTGAGTTCATTTGGCTTTTTCAAAAGTTTTGTTACTTAGATTCACTGTTCGGGAACACAGTGTTCCACAAAGCTCCCTGTAACCCATCAGTTTTGTGAGTGACAAAAGTCTCAACATCAGCCAGGTCAAAGGTAGCCAGGTCAGTGACGTCTTCAGGCCAGCTGCTTAGGTCAAACATGGTGGCAGCAGCCTTCAAGACACCCTCATCAAGGTTGCCAAACCGCGTAGTGAGGTTGTCACAGAAGCCATTGATTAGTTTATCTTTCACTCTGTGGAAGTCATCATCATCCACTTGTTTCCTGTTGAGTTTTACACCAGAGAAGGTGTTTCTGGGAAAAGGTCCCACTTCATCCAGGAACTGCTTCAGATGCTGACCTGGGACTGTCTGAAATACAGAAGAAAAAAACCTTCACTGTCACGATTGCTAAACATACACCGTAGCATATTAATTCCTCTCTAGGGAGTTTATTTTGTTTACCTGCATGGCTACAAGACACCATCTGCAATGTCAGCCCATCCCTCTGAAAGAAAAGGCTCAGAACTAAACCCATAAACATATTTAATCTAACTTCCCTTGTTTTTAATCCACAGCCTAGTACTGAATTACTCTCACAATGGTTTCACAAGAGTGATAATAAAACACTTAGACACTGAGTCTGATATAAACTTCAATTGCCAAAATGTATGAAATGCTCCTTTAACCTTTCTGACAGAGAGGAATGAAGTCAGGCTATGGCGTTAGCATATCAGCAGGAGTTAGCATGAACATGACGCAGCCTATATCCATTAACCTGCTCAACATAACGAACAGCTCATCGATGCTCCTAACACATTCACTCTGCTCATCCTGCTTCACACATTTATTGTCAGTCTTGTATCTCAACCATATGCATCTTCACACACATTTCACTCACTTTAACTCACACAGAACGTCATTAGCGACGCACTTAGCTACCGAAGCTATTTCTAGTGGCACCCTCCACAAGCTGCGACACACACACACACACACACACACACATATATAAATATTAAATCTAAATCTAAATCTAAATGTTAAATCTAAATATCAAATCTAAATCTAAATCTAAATGTTAAATCTAAATGATAAATCTAAATGTTAAATCTAAATATTAAATCTAAATCTAAATGTTAAATCTAAATGTAAATGTTAAATCTAAATCTAAATGTCAAATCTAAATGTTAAATGTTAAATCTAAATGTTCTGGGTGAAACTAAATATTTAGCTAATATTTAGTTTGTTCAATCATTGTGTTTCATAGACCTTATAAAGATTAGTCTAAACGGTGAAATAGTGACGTGAAAAATGTGAGATATTCATACATATATATATATATATATATATATATATATATATATATATGTAGCTAATGTCTGCTGGTTTTCTACCCGGAAATATTTATTAACAACAAGGCGATTCCCTCCGAAGGGACATTAACAACTCAAAGTACACGTCAAATAAAATTTCTCCAAACATGTTTCCCCCGATAAGTTGGTTTTAATTCGTTATTTGATTCTATAAACACAGTCTGACCATCTCGAGCTTTTATTTTGGTACTTCCGGTGACCGGCAGTGTGAATTTGCATATTAGCTAAATATTTAGTTTCACCCAGAACATTTAGATTTAACATTTAACATTTAGATTTAGCATTTAGATTTAGATGTAATATTTAGATTTAGATTTAGCATTTAGATTTGACATTTAGATTTAGATTTAGATTTAATATTTAGATTTAAACATTTAGGTGCCACATTAATATTTAGATTTAACTAATATATTTCTAAGTTAACAAATATTGCTGTAAATGTGGTAAAAGGTGACGTTAAAAAATTCACAACACTTTTTTAAACATTGTTTGAAGCTAAATGTGGCAAAATGCTGATGTTATTTTCAGTGTGAGCCACTTTACAAACGGCACCCCATACTATCTGGGTGTTCATTATACTCAGCTTACTTGTAGGAAATTTAGAAACATGACTGGCTGCTAGTTCAAGCATGACCTTCACCTCTGTAGCTAAAGTTGCTAGCCTAATTATTACTGACTGAATGAACCGAGTACACCTCTTCTGATTAACTGTTCCGTCATTATCATAAACATCAAAATTTAGAACACAGTCACAGTTTAAAACTTTGTAAGGCCATTATGTACATGATTAGCTGAGTTGCTAGTGTTAGCTATCTAGAACTAGAACTAGCTAAAAATCAACAAGCTAGACTATAGCCTACTTTAACAAACTAACTTACCACAGGGGCAGAAACAGATGAAACATTGTCTTCAGAGTCCCGAAGCCAAGTGCCGCATCCTACTCCAACTGGAGCGGCACTGGAGGAGCTTGCATCAGTTTTTTCAACCATCTCAGCATTGCTAAGTTCTGTGCTCTCATGAGGAGTGGCGATCATAGGTGGCGAGTGGCACCCAGTGTGACCATCATGCAGTGAGTTGAGTGAATATCCCAAGATGCATTTTGCACAGTTTGGCGATAGCATTCACTAGTTCTTAACTTTCTGTTTAAACGATTAAAAGTAACGTCACAATTATGTCTAGATGTGATGACTTTGCAAATAACACGAATTTCAAAACATAATTGACATGCTTCGCTCTGAAGAGGTGACACTTCAAATAGCCGATTAGATGCGTTATGGGCTGTATTGATAGAGAAAGTACTGCACGGGTTCCGTGTGTGTGTGTGCATGCGCGCGCGTGTGGAGCCAGATCAGGCAAGAGTGCCCACAAAGAGCATGGATACCAAGAGGCGAAGCTCAATAGAACGCCCCATAGCAACAGACTCGCAGACCCGCTTGCATACAAAAACACACAGACAAACTGAAGTATATCGCTATTAATTATGCTTACAATGCTACTCACCTCGTGATAGCTTGGTCACAGCTGCTTTTTCACGTTTTTGTAAAGCAAAACATAGACTTTAAAAAAAACAAAACGAAGAAAAACGGCCTAGATGGCAACTCTACATATTACATCCACTTATGAGAAGATTAACTTAATTATTCCTTCAAAATCCCCGCATCTACCAAAAAAAAAAAAAAAAAAAAAAATCAATATGTCAACTAGAAATACATTAATGGCGACGTCACATAGTCAGGAATAAAGATTTATTTACAGTTTGTACAGTAAGGGGACAGTAATAATAATAATAATATATAGTCTATTTTAATGATATATATACAGTACAGGCCAAAAGTTTGGACACACCTTCTCATTCAATGCGTTTTCTTTATTTTCATGACTATTTACATTGTAGATTCTCACTGAAGGCATCAAAACTATGAATGAACACATGTGGAGTTATGTACTTAACAAAAAAAGCTGAAATAACTGAAAACATGTTTTATATTCTAGTTTCTTCAAAATAGCCACCCTTTGCTCTGATTACTGCTTTGCACACTCTTGGCATTCTCTCGATGAGCTTCAAAAGGTAGTCACCTGAAATGGTTTTCCAACAGTCTTGAAGGAGTTCCCAGAGGTGTTTAGCACTTGTTGGCCCCTTTGTCTTCACTCTGCGGTCCAGCTCACCCCAAACCATCTCGATTGGGTTCAGGTCCGGTGACTGTGGAGGCCAGGTCATCTGCCGCAGCACTCCATCACTCTTCTTCTTGGTCAAATAGCCCTTACACAGCCTGGAGGTGTGTTTGGGGTCATTGTCCTGTTGAAAAATAAATGATCGTCCAACTAAACGCAAACCGGATGGGATGGCATGTCGCTGCAGGATGCTGTGGTAGCCATGCTGGTTCAGTGTGCCTTCAATTTTGAATAAATCCCCAACAGTGTCACCAGCAAAACACCCCCACACCATCACACCTCCTCCTCCATGCTTCACAGTGGGAACCAGGCATGTGGAATCCATCCGTTCACCTTTTCTGCGTCTCACAAAGACACGGCGGTTGGAACCAAAGATCTCAAATTTGGACTCATCAGACCAAAGCACAGATTTCCACTGGTCTAATGTCCATTCCTTGTGTTTCTTGGCCCAAACAAATCTCTTCTGCTTGTTGCCTCTCCTTAGCAGTGGTTTCCTAGCAGCTATTTGACCATGAAGGCCTGATTGGCGCAGTCTCCTCTTAACAGTTGTCCTAGAGATGGGTCTGCTGCTAGAACTCTGTGTGGCATTCATCTGGTCTCTGATCTGAGCTGCTGTTAACTTGCGATTTCTGAGGCTGGTGACTCAGATGAACTTATCCTCAGAAGCAGAGGTGACTCTTGGTCTTCCTTTCCTGGGTCGGTCCTCATGTGTGCCAGTTTCATTGTAGCGCTTGATGGTTTTTGCGACTCCACTTGGGGACACATTTAAAGTTTTTGCAATTTTCCGGACTGACTGACCTTCATTTCTTAAAGTAATGATGGCCACTCGTTTTTCTTTAGTTAGCTGATTGGTTCTTGCCATAATATGAATTTTAACAGTTGTCCAATAGGGCTGTCGGCTGTGTATTAACCTGACTTCTGCACAGCACAACTGATGGTCCCAACCCCATTGATAAAGCAAGAAATTCCACTAATTAACCCTGATAAGGCACACCTGTGAAGTGGAAACCATTTCAGGTGACTACCTCTTGAAGCTCATGGAGAGAATGCCAAGAGTGTGCAAAGCAGTAATCAGAGCAAAGGGTGGCTATTTTGAAGAAACTAGAATATAAAACATGTTTTCAGTTATTTCAGCTTTTTTTGTTAAGTACATTACTCCACATGTGTTCATTCATAGTTTTGATGCCTTCAGTGAGAATCTACAATGTAAATAGTCATGTAAATAAAGAAAACGCATTGAATGAGAAGGTGTGTCCAAACTTTTGGCCTGTACTGTATATATATATATATATATATATATATATATATATGTGTATATATATATATATATACATATATGTATATATATGTATAAGTGTTATCTTCCCTCCAAAACTGGCATGTTAAATTGATATTAAAACACCTCAGGAGTTCTTACCTGTGGGGATCCTTTGGGAAACGGTGGAAGGCCAGGTGCGGGGTGTTCCACTGATAGTTGTTGCAGTTAATTGCACTACACTGTTTTCTTTTACTTTTTTTCTCCTCTCCTTGACATCTTGCATGTTGTCTGGGCGCAACAGTCCAAGCTCAACAGTCCAAAATGGCAGCAGCTCTACCGCAGCGCCCCTAGTGGCTGTTGGCAAAAATTCAACGGAGCTTTGCCTCTTGGTATCCATGCTCTTTGGTACCCAGCTGCAGACAAGATGGCGGACAAGGGCGCCGCCATATATCCCGAGATATTGGATAAAGCGAGATACCCCACTCAGCTCACTTCCTGATTCAGTTACATCAGCGCCACGCCCCCATAGGAGACTTGCGGCAGCTCTGAATGTATTGTCATCAATGAGGAAAACTGATTGAGGGAGAACAGGCTCTGACTGGAGGGAGAGCTAACCACACCCACTTAGGAAACAGGAAGAGTAACCGTTTTCTTAACATTGGATAAGCCTAAGGTGGGGTATCTCCTTTATCCAATATCTCTGATATATCCAATCCATACCGGAAGTCCATACCAGAAGTTAATCTTATTCGTGTCTATGATACTGGAAGTCCATACCGGAAGTTGCATACATACCGGAAGTCCATACCAAAAGTCAGTTTTTTGTTTTGTTTTCTTTTTCCCCAGAAGTCGGTTTTTAAGTCTGTTTTTTTTTATAGTATTTATTTTAGCGATACATTTACAAACTTTGAAGCAGTCAACAATTATAAATAGCCTATATATATATATATATATATATATATATATATATATATATATATATTATAAAATAAATAATAATAATAATAATAATAATAATACATTTATTTCAACAATTATTTTAAATACAATCATGTTTTGTTTGAAATAACATTGACCTCAACAAGTTAAACCTACAAAAATTGCAGAAAATCAGCAAACACATGAATTTTAGTTGGATTAATTTTTAACAAAGATTAAATAAGGTGAGCACTTTCATTTCTTGGGCTACAGTTGCAACATGCAGATTACTATCAGGTCATTCAAAACAACTGAAAACCATGGACACAACAAATGTCATACTTACTCTTACATCAGTATGGTTAATTGTAACTATTTCATATTGTCAGATGTATTCTATTATATTTCCGGAACACATGTGAACACAATATTACACTATTGTACTGGCAAGATAAAGAAGTAGACTTGGAGTTCTCTCTCTTTTTGTGAACAAGTTTTTATTCCAGATATCCATATCAATCTCAAAAGTAGAAAAAAAAGAAAAAAAAGAAAAAACCGTAAAATAATTTATTTGTTTGGTGTATAAAATGTAAGAAAATGGTATAAAATGTCAACCACTGTTCAACAAATCACAAGATCCCAAGATGCAGCCTAAACTGTCTTGTTTTGTCCCAAACAAATATCATTAAACATTACTGTTAAATGTAGAAGTATATGATCTCAAACAGATACTTCTCATCAACATACCATGGAAATGAACTGCATTTTCCATATGGTTTTTCAGGTGCCTCTGGATCACGCTCTCATTTTTGGTTTTAAATTTGGGGCAGAGAGGACACCCACACTCGGATGGTGAAAGGGTTGTGTGCCCCAGACTGGCTTCGTCACTTAAAATAGAGGGGTGCATCTGAAAAAAGGAGAAGTCAATCAACATTGATACTGGAAAACATACTGAACATCAACCATATATTACCGATCTAAAGGACTCATGGTGGAGGAGGCACTACAGCTATTTATGTATCCACATGTATATGTGTATTAGTGCTCTGCATTACTAAAACATAATACAAATGTATTTTTTGCAGACACCCGGGGCTATGTATACGTTATTTATCTGACCCGGTTAACCCTCGGGGGTCGCTCATGTCGTATACCACGAGACGACTCTCGTTACTGTTTTTAGAATATCTCCGGGAAAAAAAGATGTATAGAACTTGATTGAGCAGTGCAGGGTTGAGGTTATACAAGCATTAATACACAAGGAGACCAGGTGAACCAAAAATTGGGAAAAAAATGGCTTGTGTGCAGTGAGTGTGTGCATAGATGTTTTACACCACAACACACCAAAAAGCAGAGGAACACATATTAACCCCGCTGCAAACTACACATCTAAACTAACCAACACATCAAGCGAGGGCAGTAATAATCTCTGACCAACATTAACACTGTTTACACACAGACATTGATGAAAGGGAGCACAACATACCTTGAGCAGCTAACGTTAAGTTAATACCAATCATGCCCTCGTTTTTACACAACAAATGTAGCTAAATCCACCATCCGGTGGTAGTAATTTGTGCATGCCGAGATTCCTCACATAGACGCCCCCCTAATGATTCGATACATTACGTAGAATTGCATCTCAGAGAACATAACACACATGTTAAAATATAATGAAGATGATGGCTCGTATAAACGCAGCGGCTTGTCACTCTATGCTAGTGCTAGCTACTAGCTAGTTCTGCTAGTGCTAAGTGCCGAACAGAATTTCGTTGTACAGTGTACAATGACAATAAAGTTGTCTAATTCTAATAATTAAAAGACTCGTTCCCTTACCTCTCTTTCTCTTAGTCGTGCGTGTATTGTTTGCATTCTTCTCTTCATCTTCTCAGTTGTCTTCTTCCTCTTCTTCTTCGGCGAATAATACACACACAGACCAACTTCCGGTATGGATTTCCAGTATGGATTGGATATATGGCGGCGCCCATGTCCACCATCATGTCTGCAGCTGGATCCCTCTCACGTTCAGATACCCATACGTAATGACATTGTAAATAACACCCATTTCGATATTGCTTTCACTTTTTTTTTCTTTTTTTTTTTCTTTTTTTTTCTGTCCCGGAATTGTCCCAGACACATCATCTTTGTGTCCCAGTAGCAATTTTTATAGTCCCTGGGATATCGGGACACCATTAGTTTCGAGCCCTGAGAGCATATTGATAGTTTATTAACCTTTATACGAAACTGTTCCCACTTTAGATCCGGTAGCTGCAAAGAATCATTATTAACTATTAATAACACCTTATCAATTTAATTTGATAGGGTCTTATAGTGTCTTATAAACCAGTAATAAATGTGGTTATTATTCTATAATTAACCCTTATAAATCATAATTGATGTAAATAGACATCTTATTAATATTTAGGATAGCTTTATAAACTGTATATCAAGTTTCTATTAAGTGCTTATAATGCTCCTATATGCAATAATAACTGTGTTAATTATGCTGTAATTAACACTTATATAGTCTTATTAATGGTAATAAACCTCTTATTCTGTCTTAAAAGTGCTCATTAACTGTTAATTGGTGCTTATTATGCATTAATTAACGCTTATTAAAGTACCTTAATATAAAGTGTTGGCAAAAAAAAAACAAAAAAACAAAAAAACAACTGGAATCACCACCCCGTTGTTGTATGCCTCCACACACCAGTCAAATCTCTTTTAAAACTCAAAACCTTGTAAGCATAAGAGTTAGCATGTAAGAATTAGCATAAGAATAAATAAGCATAAGAGAATCACCACCTTAATGTGGTGGAGGGGTTTGCGTGTCCCTACTCACAAGCCCCGACTGATTGTGTCGTGTTGGGGTTCTCCCCGGAGAACGAGAGGGTTGCCTTGAGAAGGTCTCTGACTGTTTGTGTGTACGCACCGAACAGCAGTGCGGAGTACCCGGCCTTCTTGGGAGTCTCTTGGCGGCGTCCTGCAAGGGGTGCTGGCTCGGGACTCCATAGTTCTCCTGGGGGACTTCAACACTCACATGGGCAATGATGGAGAAACCTGGAGGGGGGTGATTGGGAGGAACGGCCTGCCTGATCTGAACCTGAGTGGTGTTTTGTTATTGGACTTCTGGGTGGCTGTGGCTCAGAGGTAGAGCGGGTCATCCACCAATCGAAAGATCAGTGGTTCGATCCCCAGCTCTTCCAGTCTGCATGTCGAAGTATCCTTGAGCAAGATACTGAACCCCAAATTGCTCCCGATGGCTGTTCCATTGGTGTGTGAGTGTGTTAAAACTGAATAGCAGGTAGCACCTTGTCCCCCCCCGGGACATGACCCCCCTGGCCGGGGCTACCATACAAGGTGCTACCTGCTCCAGTAAAGCTGTCCCCCTCTAGAATAATTTGAGACACAATTAATGATTTTTGAACAATGCAGTAGTATTTATTGAAAGCACAGTGTAAGCGGTGCTCATTATAATCGCGCAATAATGTGCTATTTAAATCCCCCCCTCCCATTCCCAGTAGTGGTATATCCCACACTCTTTCCAACAGGCGGGGCTAGTATTTGGCAGCAGTAGCAGCGTGTGCCTGGACTCGGCTGCCCACATTGCGCATCACGGGGTAAGATGTACACTCACACAGACACAGTTTAACTTACACAAGTTACAACACATCCCATTTACTGTTACAACAAGCCCCAGGCCCAGGCTGATAATATAAACTGTCTACAACATTTCTCCTGCATTGTTCAAAAGCCTACTCAATTACGAGTGCTACTAAGCTAAAAGCTAATGATTAAGCTCAGAGTTTAGTGATAGTCAGAGAGGACAGGAGAGAAAGAAGAGGGAGAGAACAGGACAAGAGCAGTCAGTGGCGGAGTGGCTCGTAGCCAATGGGTACCTGTCTGTAGGCTCTCCACCTGTCAGTGAAACAAACATGAAAGATGTGCAGTTTAACCGACGAGGAGTGGTCATTACGCGCGACTATTACACACGGTTGTGAGGTGCGCAGGGGCAGATCTCACAGCACACTGTTTATAAACCAGTTTACTAGTTTAATTGCAGGAAATGTTTAGTTGTTAAGCCATTTCTCATAAGCACAGACATTCACTGTATATCCACTTTTCTACATGTGGCTGCTGCTGGCTTGAGTCTTGACTCTCTCGTTATCAATAACTTGCAATGCTGAGATAAATGTTGTAAGTCCAAAAAAAGTAATTTATTTCGAACAGGTCAATAAAACAGGTTTCAAAATTCAAAGTACCTTGTAAACAAATGAAATATTCAGTCATTCAGTCATTCATCTTTGGTTACTTTTCTTTCAAACATTTTTTAAAGTTATGATCTCACTGCTGGTAAAAAAACGAACATGCTAACAGCTCAACACTGCAAGACAGGTTTCAAAGGAGAATAAGAGAGATAGAGAGAGCGAGAGAGAGAGAGACAGAGAGAAAGAGAGAGAGAGAGAGAGACAGAGAGAGAGAGATCAAGTGGGCGTGTAAATAGCATAATCTGATATCTTTCATCTGGAAAAAGGCAGTTATCTGATTATGAGAAATCTGATAAACAAACTTAGATTTTTGCCTGATAATTACTTTATTCATTGCATGTGTACATGTTAATTTGATTTCAATCATTTTCTTTTAAATCTGGACATGTGCAGGTGGACTCAGCCAGTGCTAAGAAAGGTCCTATGCCTGCCTGTTGGAGAGACAGAGAAGATTAAAACGTCAAATTGCGGTAAAAGATGCTGTATAAAAGACAGGCTACAACTTTTTTTCCTTGCCCCCCCCCCCCCCCCCCGGAATTATTCTCTAAAATTTTACTGTTTATTGTCCCCCCCAACTATGAAATGGGATTTTCGCCCCTGGCCCTGGCCACCAGTGTGTGAATGGGTGAATGTGACTCGTAGTGTAAAAAGCACTTGGAGTGGTCAGATGACTAGAAAGGCGCTATACAAATGCAGGTCCATCCATTTACCATTCTGTGGGAGTCATGGTCTATCTATAGACGTGGATGTGCTGACGTATTCAATCAATCAATCAATCAATTTTATTTATAAAGCCCAATATCACAAATCACAATTTGCCTCACAGGGCTTTACAGCATACGACATTCCTCTGTCCTTATGACCCTCGCAGCGGATAAGGAAAAACCCCTTTTTTTCCCCTTTAACGGGGAAAAAAAACGGTAGAAACCTCAGGAAGAGCAACTGAGGAGGGATCCCTCTTCCAGGACGGACAGACGTGCAATAGATGTCGTACAGAACAGATCGCATAATAAATTAACAGTAATTCGCATGACACAATGAGACAGCCAGAGAGAGAGAGAGAGAGAGAGAGAGAGAGAGATGCAGGTAATGACAGTAGCTTACAACAACATTATTGAAAGTAATAATATTATAGTTATAGTTCTGGCTACTGTGGTACAATATGTTGAAAGTATGTATTAATATCTGGCAGTATACATGTGTGACAATAGTCATATGTGTATAATAACAGTAGAAGTATGACTAATGACTAATGATGGCAGCAGCAGCAGGAGGCATCTGGCAGGACCACGGCAGCAGCACAACCACACATGTCACGCTGTCCAGGCACCGCTGCGATATGAGTTAATCTGAGAGACAGTGGATCACAAAGGCTCCGGAGAAGAAGCCGAGTTAGTGACATCCAGAATGGCCGAGTTAGCAAGATGCAGTAATAGGATGAGAGAGAGAGAGAGAGAGAGAGAGAGAGAGAGAGAGAGAGAGAGAGAGAGAGAGAGGGAGAGAGAGGGAGCCCGGTGTATTATAGGGGGTCCTCCGGCAGACTAGGCCTAAGTCAGCCTAAGTAGGGGCTGGTACAGGGCAAGCCTGAGCCAGCCCTAACTATAAGCTTTATCAAAGAGGAAAGTCTTAAGTCTAGTCTTAAATGTGGAGACGGTGTCTGCCTCCCAGATCATAACAGGAAGATGATTCCACAGGAGAGGAGCCTGATAGCTGAAGGCTCTGGCTCCTGATCTACTTTTGGAGACTTTAGGGGCCGCGAGTAACCCTGCGTTCTCAGAGCGCAGTGTTCTGGTGGGATAATATGGCACTATGAGCTCTCTAAGATATGACGGAGCTTTACCATTTAGAGCTTTATAAGTTAACAGTAGGATTTTAAATTCAATTCTGGATTTTACAGGGAGCCAGTGCAGCGAAGCTTAAACAGGAGAAATATGATCTCGTTTCTTAGTTCCTGTTAGTACACGTGCTGCTGCATTCTGCATTAGCTGGAGAGTTTTTAAGGACTTACTAGAGCTACCTGATAATAGAGAGTTACAGTAATCCAGCCGTATTGCAGTAAGCGTGTTGTGTCATTTCCAGTGTGTTCTGTGAGAACGTCTATGTGCTGCTCTAGCGAATTCTACTAGCTTTCTTTCTGTTTTTTCCTTACTTCGATTGCTTAACATCTAATTCAAGTCTTAACCCACACTAGTTCTGTTTAAGCACTTATAGCTATCCTCCTTTTTATGACTTGCTAATCTCTTAGCTGTTGTTTGCACGTTATTAGCCTTGTTAGCTACATTAGCTTAATAGTTAGCGATGGCTTCTCCTTCTCCTGCTCTTTCTTGCTCGGTGTGCCAGATGTTTAGTTATGCCTCTGCCTCCTTTAGCAACAGTGGTAACTGTAATAAGTGTAGTTTATTTGCTGCGTTGGAGGCGATGCTCAGTGAATTAGAAACGCAGCTCCGCATCATGGAAAATCACTCGGTAGCTGTGGTAGTTAGCCAGCCGCCTGTAGCCGGTGTGGAGCCACATAGCATAGCCTCTGCTAGCGGTCCCCCGGTAACCCCCGTGCAGCCGGGAGGCTGGTAACTGTCCGGGAGAAGCGTAGCTCCAAGCCGAAGCCCACGGTTCACCACCAGCCTGTTCATGTTTCTAACTGCTTTTCCCCACTCAGCGACACACCCGCTGAGGAGAAAACTCTGATCATTGGCAGCTCTATTCTGAGGAACGTGAAGTTAGCAACACCAGCGGCCATAGTCAAATTTTTCCCTGGGGCCAGAGCGGGCGACATTGAATCAAATTTAAAACTGCTGGCTAAAGCTAAACGTAGATTTAGTAAGATCGTTATTCACGTTGGTGGCAATGTCACCCGGTTACACCAATCGGAGGTCACTAAAATGAATGTTGCCTCAGGTGTGTGAATACACAAAAACTATGTTGGACTCCGTAGTTTTCTCTGGACCCCTCCAAAATCTGACCACTGATGACATGTTTAGCCGCATGTCATCATTTAATCGCTGGCTGTCCAGGTGGTGTCCAGCAAACAATGTGGGTTTCATTAATCATTGGCAAACCTTCTGGGGAAAACCTGGTCTTATTAGGAGAGACGGCATTCATCCCACTTTGGATGGAGCTGCTCTCATATCTAGGAACCTGGCCAAGTTTATTAGTAATTCAAAACCCTGACAACCCAGAGTTGAGACCAGGACTCAGAGTTGCAGTCCTACATGCTTCTCTGAGCTTCTAGTGCAGTTACCCACCCATAGTTTTATACAAACGGTGTCTGTCCCCCGACCACCTAAATGATCAAAATCTAAAATTAAACAAAGAGGAGTTGTGCATAACAACCTCATGAAAATTAAAACCTCTTCTGTGACAGAAAGACAAAACAAGCAGTGTTAGTAAACGAATTAATATCAGATAATCATATTGATTTACTCAGCCTCACTGAAACCTGGCTGTGTCAAGATGAATTTGTCAGTCTAAATGAATCCACTCCTCCCAGTCATAATAATACCCACATTCCTCGAGGCAGCGGCCGAGGAGGGGGAGTTGCAGCCATTTTTAACTCTAGTCTGTTAATCAGCCCTAAACCTAAACTAGATTAGAATTCATTTGAAAGCCTTGTTTTTAGTCTTTTACATCCGACCTGGAAAACCTCGCAGCCACTTTTATTTGTTATAGTGTACCGTGCTTCTGGCCCGTATTCTGAATTTGTATCTGAATTCTCAGAGTTCTTAAATCAGATAAAGTTATTATTGGAGGCGATTTTGACATTCATGTTGACGTTGATAATGACTCCCTGGCTATCGCGTTTATCTCATTATTGGACTCCATTGGCTTCAGTCAGGGTGTACATGAACCCTTAACCATACCCTCGATCTAGTTCTGACGTATGGAATTGTAATTGATAACCTAACAGTCTTTCCACAGAATCCCTCGCTATTGGATTATTATTTAATTACTTTTGATTTCTTTTTACTCGATTACACGCCACTCAGCAACAGTTACTATACTAGATGTTTATCAGATACTGCTGTCGCAAAATTTAAGGAAATGATTCCTCCGTCGCTAAATTTAATACCATGTCTTTCAGTAACAGAGGTTTCCTGTACCGACTTTAACGTCTCCCGAATTGATCATCTTGTCGATAGCGCTGTAGGCTCGTTGTGAACAACACTCGACTCCGTAGCACCTCTTAAAAAGAAGCTAACAAAGCAAAGAAAGCTTGCTCCTTGGTATAACTCTCAAACCTGTAAGTTAAAACAAATATCACAAAAATTTGAAAGGAATTGGCGATTAACCAAACTGGAAGAATCTCGTTTGGTCTGGGCAGACAGTCTCAAAACGTATAAGAGGGGCCTCTGCAATGCCAGAGCAAACTATTACTCAGCTTTAACAGAAGAAAATAAGAACAACCCCAGGTTTCTTTTCAGCACTGTAGCCAGGCTGACTGAGAGTCACAGTTCTATTGAGCCTTGTATTCCTTTAGCCCTTAGCAGTAATGTTTTGATGAGCTTTTTTAATGACAAAATTCTATTAGAGGCAAAATTCATGACCTCCTGTCCTCAGATAGTACCTATCTGCCCTCAAACACAGCTGTGAGACCTAATTAGATTGCTTCTCCCAGATTTCTTCCGCAATGATTTCTTCATCTAAATCATCAACGTGTCTCTTAGACCCCATCCCAACGAGGCTACTTAAAGCTATAGTTGGTAATCCTGTTCAGAAACACTTTTTGTTATACTGGGTGAAATGGTCCTTCTATCCTGAGAGTAGTCAATACATAATGTGTTCAGAAAAAGGGATAAAAAAAATCCGACCTCTGTGGCAGCTGCATGCCTGTAAAAACTCTGACCAATCCCTGCCATTTGGTGCGAATGGAAAGAACCAATCAGATGCCTTCATGTCTCGTCCTGCCCGAGCCCCCCTCTGTCCCTCCCTCCTCCCTGTATGCACTCATCACCATAGACTGTATAAAATAATGGACGTAGTCACTGTGACGTCACCCATCCATTTCTGAAGACTGGATTTGAAGCTCAAAATACTCCGCTCTGGACGTCGGCATCTTGGCAGTGCCTGACTCCGCCCAACTCCCCGACAATCAAAATGGGCAAAGAGGCGGGCCAAAGGAAGCCTGGTTGCCTAAACACGCCCACCTCGCTTGGCGCTGCTAAGTTAGCTAAGGCTAACAAACTAGGCTAACAAGCTACGAGGCTAAGAAGTTTAGCTGAAACTAACGTTATACAACAAACCTTGAAACATTGATTCAACTGTTATCTTAAAAAAAAAAAAAAGCTTCAACTTTTTTTTTTAAATATATAACGCTAATTATTTATTGCACTCATTTTACTTTCATATGCACAGTGTGGATCACTGGTGACAGCTATGTCCAGAGTAGTGTCCAGAGAGCTGCAGAGACCTTGGGAAGCACCCTCAGCATGCCGGGCGTCCGTGTCTGCTCGTTTGGCTGGGGTGGACTGCAGTGGAGAGGCCTTTTCTCCTTCTTTTCCCACTCCCTGCGAGGAAGAGCAGCACCAGATGTCCTCATTATCCACTGTGGCGGCAGTGACATGGGGAAGGTCAGCAGTGTCAAGTTGGTCAGCATGATGAAGGAGGACCTGCACCAGCTTCACCTCCAGCATCCTGGCATTAAGATAACATTTTCTTCATTGGCCCAAAGGTGCAGGTGGGAGGCTGGTGGCAATCCAGCAAAGATTGATAAGGCCAGGAAATGTGTTTACAGTGTTATGGCTACTTTTGTTCATAGTTTAAATGGTGCCATAATTGAGCACCCTCACATCAGACACATTCATCTCACACCCAGGAGAAATTATATATTTTTAAGTACATTAGTTAATTGTCTTAAAGACCACCTCCAAACGCAGTGAACTGCTTACAGTTGGCAGTGTCACTGCTTTTGAATTTGGCCTTTAGGACACATTTTGTTAGGCCTCATAGCCCAGGCTGTCATGGCTAATATTGAGTTTTTTATATTCATCTATAACTTGTTTAAAATTTCAATAAATTCTATTTATTTTGTCTATTTATTTTGTCTTTTTGTCTTTGTTACTGACTGAATGTTGTATTTCACAATCAAATCTGTCAATTGAAAGGGCAAACAAATCATACACTACAGATAAAACATTAAGCATTAATGTTTAACATTGTCACTGACAAAAAATTAAGCAGTCCATTTCTGTGTGGGCCTGATTATTTTAACTTTGTACTTGAAGATAACTAAGCACCTTACACCCAGCAGCAGAGCCTGAGAAGATTTTGGAGAGTAACCTTTGTTTGCTGCTCTGTTAGAAGTCTAGTTTTAACACAGAAGAATGTGACTGGATAAAAGGGCTCAAAGTGAAAAACAAACAGTTAGCTGGACACAATAGTTTTGAAGCCCCCAAGGAGGTATCACTTGTTCGCTATGTTGCCAACTCTGAGAGGGTCTTCCTCAGGCAAAGGTATCGTGACGTTTTTATAGTGAGGCAAACAGAAAGATAATCAGCCAATTATGTGTTGTTTTTTTAGCCTCACTATATAAGCCTCAATACCGAGCAATACCCACAGAACCTTCTCATATGTCACAACGTCACAAATAAATAATACCTCCTACGAGACTTAAAACAATTCAGTGTGCAGATATTTCCTTGTTTTTCACAAAAGGAGAAGAGTTTCTCAGTGAAATTTTCTTCATTTGTCTTAAAGAAATGTTCAAACAAAACCAGCACATAACATCAGCTTTTCATTTTTTTTTTACATTCTGCTGAGATAAATGCAAACTTGGGTAAATGTTAAGACATAAATGAAAACATTAAGATGCCATTAATAACAATTATATTTTGTTAATGTTTTAAATCACCACTATATTTCCAATCATCACAGGAAACTGATGAATGACAGCTTCCGAAAAAAATGCTTTTACTCTAAAGTAAATTTTGTCTGATCCATTTTATATAGCAAAAGTTATAACCATTACACAAACAGTTTAACAAAATTAAGTCAAAGCTTGCATTAATGAAAACATCCATATTAAAAGGTTACAAAAAGTACACATGAAATAAATGAAAAGATTTATAACAGTAATTATAAAACCTATGGATTAGGACCCAGTGTCATAATTTGCAAAATCTTAATTTCTTGTGAAACAACCTCTTTACTGTGGAGTAAACATCACATTGGTTGAGGCGTTGTAACTTTCCTCAAGTGTCCTAGAAGAGAGAAAGATGACAGGTTAAAAACACAGGTAGAAAACATTGACTAGAGCCTGTCTTGGTTTGTACCAGGCTGTAAACGTGTTTATTTCTGCTCTAAAGTTGGGCATTTTAACATGGGGGTCTATTGGAATTGACTCACTTCCGGAGCCAGCCTCATGTGGACAGTAAGTGAACTGCAGTTTTTGGCACTTCGGCATTGGTCTCACTCGTCTCCCCCAGAGGTTGGGGCTTGCTCATCAGAAATATTTAGCACACTCCTCAGCAGAAATACCGAGTTAGCAGGAGTTTGCTGAACAATGGCAGAGAAAATGCAGCCAAAAGTACCACTTCCAGTGTTACTTGTAATGGCTCGCCCCGCTGAACAGGCTGAGAAAAGAAAGTCGTAGGCAGAAAAGGCTGCGACGAAAAAGTCTTTGGATAAAGCGAGAGGACAAACCAGGCGTCAACATCGGTGCAGCTTTTGAACGGTGGAGACAACTGAGGGAGCTGAAGGGCCTGAAAAGTGATACAGAGGTTGCTGTCTTTCTGTTGGACAGATAATTATTTGTTTGCTTCGGGGGGATTTGTTATTTTACTCGGCTCTCCTCTGCCCTGCTGACTCCTACCCACTGCAGGATGCGCGTTCAAGTTTGTGGAGCCGTGGCTTTGGATGGAGCACTGACGGCAGAGGGAGGAGGGGATGGAGCTTAGAGGAGGTACCACTTTCAAATCTTGCTAGCTCTCCTGTTAATAGAGATATATTGATCATGTCTAATAAGTGAGGGCTCTAGTTTCGCAGACCGGGCGCGGAGGAGGCGCAGCGCACCTGCACTTCGCCAACTGGGTGTGGCCAGGTGGATTTTGTAAGTTTGGCACACTGTGTGCCTGGCGCAGCTACTCCTCTTTCCCACCTCCGTCCCTCCTACTGGCGCAAGTCGGAAAGAGGGAGGAGAGACGGCGTGGAGTGGGTTTTACACACATCACACCAATCAAATGAGCCCCTCTCCTTGCCCTTAAATGCGCCGCGCGAAGGCGTAATGAGAGTTTATTCACCATGGCGGAAGAGAGCAGCAGCGTCAGACAGCCAAACGTCTCCCAGGAGGAAACTGATGTTTTGGTCCAGGAGTTCCAAGCTCACAGTGTCCGAATATACGGAACTGCGAGCAGACCTCCACGGGCTGATGATGCAAAGGTAGCCTGGGAGGAGGTCACCACAGTTGTAAATCAATGTTGCATTTCTCTCGTGCGCGTGCCCTCTCTCTCTCTTTCTCTCTCGCAGTCTCACTTGGTTTCTTTTCTTTTGACTTTTCTAAGATGACAGTTGCTGAATATATACTCCCTATCTGATGCTGTGGCTGTTTGTGGTTGGCTGAGAGGGATGTGAACTCATTAGTTTGCAACTGTGTTATTCAAATCAGGTTGGGTTTCCATTACGCGTGCCTAGCGTGCCAAACGTGCCAAACGGTGCCAATCCCCTTTGATCTGACATCAGATGTGACGGGACAGGCGATATAGAGATACATTTATGTGCTGATTGCAGATAGTTGCATGGAATTGTGTTTTTTTGGGTATTTATTGCATCGTTAATGTGCCTGACATTCTGGAAACCTGCCTGTGAGGTTTTGGTGATGTGTGCGCACTGTCCGCTGGTCAGCCAAACTTCGGCTTACACCGGCTGCGCTCCCCCTGCACTGACAGTAGATGTGGTTTCAGTTGGCGAGCTTTTAGCACCTTTTGGCACGAAACTGTCACTGCGCCAAGCTGGATCTGTCGATACCTCCCCCTGCTGCGCCGCCACACCCATCTCAGCGCACCTCGGTCTGCCAAACTACCAAACTGAGCGTGCCTCGGGTTGCGCTGCTCGAAACTAGCTCTGCGCGGGGTTCGCCACCCTGCGCTGCGCCGGGAAACTAGAGCCCTTAGAGTTAACTAAAGGTAAGACTTCCTTAAAGCTATAGTTGGTAATGACCAACTATAGTTGGTCATTACCAACTATCATTACCATCATTACCAACATTACCAACCTTAACGCTATAGTTGGTAATGACCAACTATAATTGGTCATTACCAACTATAGCTTTAAGGAAGTCTTACCTTTAGTTAACACTCACTTATTAGACATGATCAATATATCTCTATTAACAGGCTATGTACCACAGTCTTTTAAGGTAGCTGTAATTAAACCTCTCCTAAAAAAGCCCACCCTGGATCCAGAGGTGTTAGCCAACTATAGACCAATATCTAATCTTCCCTTTCTTTCAAAGATCCTTGAGAAAGTAGTTGCAGACCAGCTGTGTGATTTTCTTCATGATAATAATTTATTTGAGGAATTTCAGTCAGGATTTAGAGTGCATCATAACACTGAGACAGCACTGGTTAAAATTACAAATGACCTTCTGATTGCTTCAGACAAAGGACTCGTCTCTGTACTTGTTTTATTAGATCTTAGTGTGGCGTTTGACACAATTGACCATCAAATTCTGCTACAGATACTGAAACATTTAATTGGCCTAAAAGGTTCTGCACTAAGCTGGTTTAAATTTTATTTATCTGATCGTTTTCAGTTTGTTCACTTTCATGATGAATCATCCTTACGTACTAAACTTTGTTTTGGAGTTCCGCAAGGTTCTGTGCTCAGACCAATCCTATTTACTCTATATATGCTTCCCTTAGGTAAAATCATTAGAAATCACTCCGTAAATTTCCATTGTTAAGCGGATGATACACGTAACTGCCTTAAAGACATAAAAACCTGGATGAGCACCAATTTCCTTATGTTAAATTCAGACAAAAATGAAGACTCTTTATCTGACATAGTTTCTCTAGATGGCATTGCTCTGGCTTCTAGCGCTACCATAAGAAACCTCGGAGTAATATTTGATCAAGATTTGTCTTTTAATTGTCATCTAAAACAAACCTCACGGACTGCATTTTTTCATCTGCATAATATTGCAAAAATTAGGCCTATCCTGACCCGAAAAGATGCAGAAAAATTGGTCCATGCTTTTGTTACCTCTAGACTGGATTACTGTAACTCCCTATTATCAGGTAGCTCTAGTAAGTCTTAAAAAACTCTCCAGCTAATTCAGAATGCAGCGGCACGTGTGCTAACAGGAACTAAGAAACAAGAAATTCAAGATCCAGAAATTCAAGATCCTGCTATAATCAGGAACTTCCATTTCCGGGTTCCACCGGCGTCCTCCGTCACTTCGGCTCTCAGTTTTAGTTTTTAATTCTAGTTTTTATACTATTTTGAAAGACCTACGTTTAATATTCTAACTGTTTAATGTGTGTACTTTGACCGGATGGCCGATCGTGTATACTTGCTGGGCGTTTACTGTCGATTAACACAACCGGACCTGCGTTGACAGCGTGGGAAAATTTCAGCTGACTATGCTGCGCTTTCTCTGCTGTTACCACCGGCTTGTTTTATCAACGATCTGAAGCCCATCTGCTGAGGATTATACCGGGTGTTGTGTTGTTATTGAAGTCCGATCTCTGCAGCGGGCCCAGTTCTGGGCCCATGCCGGTAAGTCCCGCTACTTGACGCCCTGCTCTGTCACTCTTTCTGTGGATCACCGCAGCTAACACCTTTAACACCACCTGCGTGTAAGTGCCCGTTCCCTCACTGCTGGCTACTACGCTTGATCTCTAAACTACCATAACTCTGTGCACCTTTAGCCCATGTACTGGCCTCCTCTCTATCCTTCTCCCCCAGGTACCACACACCGCACACACAGCATGGCTCCACTTACCTCTCCCTCCGGCTGTGTCAGCTGCTCCCGCTTCGCCCCCGCCCCCCTCTATGTCGGTCCCTGTCCAGCCACTTCATCGCTTCTGGTGAAGTCTCCTCCACTGACCGCTTCTCCCACCTCATCCAGCCATGAGACCCCACATTCAGCATCCCCTCGCCCCCTTTTTCCTCCGACTACTTTAATCATTGGGGACTCAATTACACGACACATCCGCTTTTTTAATGCTGTAACGCATTGTTTCCCCGGAGCCACAGTCCCCGTCATCCTGCAAAAACTCCCAGATCTGCTGAACACATTGCCGTCCTCCATCCACAGGATTATTGTTCACGTTGGAATAAATGATTCATCACTTCGACACTCTGAGGTGACCAAATCACAGTTCAGACAACTCCTACAGTTCCTAACCAGCACCAGTATATCCATCTTCATCAGTGGACCGCTCTCTCCTCACGGCCGTGGGATAGAAAAGTTCAGCAGAGTCCTCCAGCTCCACACCTGTCTCCAGTCTGTCTGCAGGGCACTCAGTGTGGGCTTCATAGATAATTTTAACTTGTTCTGGAATCTCCAATCCTTGTTAAAACCCGATGGTATCCATCCAGACTCCGCAACTACATGCTAAAAGCTAACCTGCAGCACGCTGTCCAATCATACCCGCCTGACTGACTGTTTACTCACCTCACCCACTCACACACACAGGTCCCTCCCTCTTCTTCTACTGTGCATTCTCAGTGTACCACTGTCTCCGTCTACTCCCCTACAGGCCCCTGCTGTCACTACACCCCTCTCCTGCTACTTTCCCCATTGCGACCATTCTAACTGTCAGACCCTTCCGCCCTCAGTCCACTTTCAAAGTTGTAAATAAAAATAACCTCTCCTACATAAAACTGAGTGCCCCTGTCTCTCTTATCCCACAAGCATGACAACACCAATACCAATTTCGGACTGTTAAACATCCGCTCACTCACGAGCATGGGTCAGCTCATACAGGATCTTATCACGGACCATAACTTTGATTTTCTCTGTTTAAGCGAAACATGGCAACCGCCCAATTTTATTCCACTCAATGATTCCACTCCCCCCGGATTTATTTACAGCTGTCGACCGCATGACTCTGGCAGGGGAGGAGGTCTTGCGATGCTCTACCATGAGAAGTGGAAAGTCCTGCCAGTTTCTACCCCTGCCTATCACACATTTGAGTCCATCACCTCATAGTTATCTGGCCCCATCCCCACCATCGTTGCCACCGTGTACCGTCCCCCTAAACCAAATAAGGAGTTTTTAAATGACTTTGCTCAATTCCTGACACATCTTTCCACACTCTCTCCAAACATACTACTCCTGGGAGACTTCACTATCCACAAGGACAATACCAGCAACACTCTCACCAGAAATTTTACATCTTGCATTGACAGTTTTGGACTCCATCAACTCAACAACTTCCCAACACACTTAAAAGGACATACTCTCGATTTAATATGCTGTTCTGGTCTCTCTCCTGTCAGCTGTAAGGCAATTCCCCTCCCCTTTTCCGATCACGTTAGTTTCCTTCAATGCCAACCTTGCACTTTCCAAAATCAATCTCCCACGCACTATTTCTTTCTGTAATATTAAGGACATTAATTTGGACATTCTCTCTTCTGGCATTAGCTCCCTCCCCAACGCAGACAGCTTTTCCACCCCTGATGAACTGGTACTCCATTACAACAACAGTCTTCATAATCTCCTGGACTATCTTGCCCCACTTAAAACCAGATCTGTCACTTTCACCCGCTCCTCACCATGGTTCACTCCCGCTCTCAGACAACTTAAATCCAAATGACGCCAACTGGAATGCCTCTACAATAAAACTGGTCTCACTGTGCACAAGGAAATATATCACAACCACATTCTCCACTACAAGGACTGCATCTCACAGGCTAAATCCACCTATTACTCTGGTTTAATCAACTCAAACAATGGCAACTCAAGGGCCCTGTTTTCACTCCTCAGTAACATTACTCAACCCCCGGACTCACTTCCACCACAGATGTACTCTACTGCCTTTTGTAATACCCTTCTATCCTTTTTTACTGCTAAAATTAATAACATCCATCAGCAACTTGCTTCCAGCTCCTCTCACAATTCATCTTCCCTATTTCCCCCTGTGTCCCCTTCCCAGTCACTCTCAGTATTTGCTCTACCTTCCATTTTCGAAACCACTGGTCTGATCAAAAAATCCAAATCATCAACCTGCCAATTAGACCCCCTTCCAACTGCTCTTGTTAAAGCCACTGTTCCCTCTTTGGCCCCTCTCATCATGCACATAATCCATTCTTCCCTCACCACTGGAATTGTTCCCTCACCCCTCAAAACAGCTGCTGTCACCCCAATACTCAAGAAACCTGGTGCAGATCCCAATAACCACAATAACCTCCGTCCCATCTCCAATCTTCCATTTCTCTCAAAGATACTAGAAAAAACTGTTGCCTCTCAGCTCCATTCCCACCTTTCCCGCAATAATCTTTTTGATCAATTCCAGTCCGGTTTCCGCCCTCTCCACAGTACTGAAACGGCACTACTCAAAATCACCAACGATTTCCTCCTGGCAGCTGATTCCGGTCTCCTATCCATCCTCATCCTGCTTGACCTGAGTGCGACCTTCGACACCATCTCACACACCACCCTCCTGGACAGACTCCTCTCTATTGGCATCACACATACCCCCCTCAACTGGTTCAAATCCTACCTCTCTGGCCGCACTCAGTTCATCCAACTCAAATCATTCACATCACATCCACTCCCAGTCACCACAGGCGTGCCCCAGGGCTCTGTCCTGGGGCCCCTCCTATTCATCATTTACTTACTCCCCCTTGGCTACATCTTCCGGAAACATCACATCCACTTCCACTCTACGCGGATGACACCCAGCTCCATATTTCCACCAAACCGACTCCACTCTCCCACCTTCCTCCCTCACTGACTGCCTCCTTGAAATAAAATCCTGGTTTTCATCCAATTTCCTCAAATTAAACAGCAACAAAACAGAAATTCTACTCATTGGCACTAAAACCACCCTATCCAAATCCCCCAGTTTCACAATATCTATTGACAACTCTAACATTTCTCCTTCCCCACAGGTCAAGAGTCTAGGTGTCATCCTCGACAGCACACTTTCTTACACTTCTCATATCAACCACATAACCCGGTCAGCTTACTTCCATCTCCGCAACATCAACCGCCTCCGCCCCTCTCTCACACCTCACACAGCTGCCATTCTGGTCCACAGTCTCGTCACCTCCCGGCTTGACTACTGCAACTCCCTCCTGTTCGGCCTTCCACAAAAAACTCTCCATAAACTACAACTGGTACAGAATTCAGTAGCTCGCATTATCACAAGGACCCCATCCACTCACCACATCACACCGGTCCTCCAGCAGCTCCACTGGCTCCCTATCACACACCGTATCCAATACAAGATTTTACTGCTCACCTTCAAGGCCATTCACAACCTAGCCCCTCCATACCGGTCTGATCTCCTCCACATTGCCACACCTGTTCGGACACTCTCTTCCTCCATCCACCTCTCCATTCCCCCCGCCTGCCTGGCTACCATGGGGAGCAGAGCATTCAGCTGCTCTGCTCCACAGCTCTAGAATTCACTCACCTTTGACCTCCGCAACACCACATCTGTCAATCTGTTCAAATCCAAACTCAAAACACATCTGTTCAGACTTGCCCATTCCACCTGATCATATGCATTACACTGTCTTACTGTCTTCCCCTCTATTTTAATGTATTGTATGATGTGTTATGATGTTTTGTATGCTGTGTTTTATCTTTGCTGTAAGGCGACCTTGAGTGGCTTGAAAGGCGCCCTAACAAATAAAATGTATTATTATTATTATTATTATTAAGATCATATTTCTCCTGTTTTAGCTTCTCTGCACTGGCTCCCTGTAAAATCCAGAATTTAATTTAAAATCCTACTGTTAACTTATAAAGCTCTAAATGGTCAGCCTCCATCATATCTTAGAGAGCTCATAGTGCCATATTATCCCACCAGAACACTGCGCTCTGAGAACGCAGGGTTACTCGTGGTCCAGCCAGAGCCTTCAGCTATCAGGCTCCTCTCCTGTGGAATCATCTTCCTGTTGCGGTCTGGGAGGCAGACACCATCTCCACATTTAAGACTAGACTTAAGACTTTACTCTTTGATAAAGCTTATAGTTAGGGCCAGCTCAGGCTTGCCTTGTACCAGCCCCTAGTTAGGCTGACTTAGGCCTAGTTTGCCGGGGGACCTCCTATAATACACCTTCTCTCCTTCTCTCTTTCTCGCTCTCTCTCATGTCCTGTTACTGCATCTTGCTAACTCGGCCATTCTGGATGTCACTAACTCAGCTTCTTCTCCAGAGCCTTTGTGCTCCACTGTCTTGCAGTATATCACAGTGGCGCCTGGATAGTGTGACGTGTGTGGTTGTGCTGCTGCCGTGGTCCTGCCAGATGCCTCCTGCTGCTGCTGTTATCATTAGTCATACTTCTGCTGTTATTATACACATATGATTATTGTCACACACATATACTATCATATATTAATATACAGTACAGGCCAAAAGTTTGGACACACCTTCTCATTCAATGCGTTTTCTTTATTTTCATGACTATTTACATTGTAGATTCTCACTGAAGGCATCAAAACTATGAATGAACACATGTGGAGTTATGTACTTAACAAAAAAGGTGAAATAACTGAAAACATGTTTTATATTCTAGTTTCTTCAAAATAGCCACCCTTTGCTCTGATTACTGCTTTGCACACTCTTGGCATTCTCTCCATGAGCTTCAAGAGGTAGTCACCTGAAATGGTTTTCCAACAGTCTTGAAGGAGTTCCCAGAGGTGTTTAGCACTTGTTGGCCCCTTTGCCTTCACTCTGCGGTCCAGCTCACCCCAAACCATCTTGATTGGGTTCAGGTCCGGTGACTGTGGAGGCCAGGTCATCTGCCGCAGCACTCCATCACTCTCCTTCTTGGTCAAATAGCCCTTACACAGCCTGGAGGTGTGTTTGGGGTCATTGTCCTGTTGAAAATTAAATGATCGTACAACTAAACGCAAACCGGATGGGATGGCATGTCGCTGCAGGATGCTGTGGTAGCCATGCTGGTTCAGTGTGCCTTCAATTTTGAATAAATCCCCAACAGTGTCACCAGCAAAACACCCCCACACCATCACACCTCCTCCTCCATGCTTCACAGTGGGAACCAGGCATGTGGAATCCATCCCTTCACCTTTTCTGCGTCTCACAAAGACACGGCGGTTGGAACCAAAGATCTCAAATTTGGACTCATCAGACCAAAGCACAGATTTCCACTGGTCTAATGTCCATTCCTTGTGTTTCTTGGCCCAAACAAATCTCTTCTGCTTGTTGCCTCTCCTTAGCAGTGGTTTCCTAGCAGCAGACTCCACTTGGGGACACATTTAAAGTTTTTGCAATTTTCCGGACTGACTGACCTTCATTTCTTAAAGTAATGATGGCCACTCGTTTTTCTTTAGTTAGCTGATTGGTTCTTGCCATAATATGAATTTTAACAGTTGTCCAATAGGGCTGTCGGCTGTGTATTAACCTGACTTCTGCACAACACAACTGATGGTCCCAACCCCATTGATAAAGCAAGAAATTCCACTAATTAACCCTGATAAGGCACACCTATGAAGTGGAAACCATTTCAGGTGACTACCTCTTGAAGCTCATGGAGAGAATGCCAAGAGTGTGCAAAGCAGTAATCAGAGCAAAGGGTGGCTATTTTGAAGAAACTAGAATATAAAACATGTTTTCAGTTATTTCAGCTTTTTTTGTTAAGTACATAACTCCACATGTGTTCATTCATAGTTTTGATGCCTTCAGTGAGAATCTACAATGTAAATAGTCATGAAAATAAAGAAAACGCATTGAATGAGAAGGTGTGTCCAAACTTTTGGCCTGTACTGTATACCTACAACATATTGTACCACAATAGCCGTAATTATTATCATATTACTTAAATTAATGTTGTTGTAAGATACTGTCACTAATGTCTGTCCTGCACCTCTCTCTGTCTCTCTTCATGTATCATTTTGTATATGGATTACTGTTAATTTATTATGTTGATCTGTTCTGTATGGCATGTATTGCATGTCTGTCCATCCTGGAAGAGGGATCCCTCCTCAGTTGCTCTTCCTGAGGTTTCTACCATTTTTTTCCCTGTTAAAGGTTTTTTGGGGGGGAGTTTTTCCTCATCTGCTGTGAGGGTCCTAAGGACAGAGGGATGTTGTATGTAGACAAATTGTTATTTGTGATATTGGGCTTTATAAATAAAATGGATTGATTTATTGAGGGGTCCCCTGGAGCAGTGGATGGGTACCGGTTGTCCGGAAGGGCTGCAGCTGTGGCAGTTGCTGAAGCAAAAACCCAGGTGTGGGAAGAATTCGGGGAGGCTATGGAGAAGGACTTTCAGTTGGCCTCAAGGAAGTTCTGGCAGACTGTTAGCCAACTCAGGAAGGGAAAGCAGGGCTTGTCTCAGGCTGTGCTCAGCAGAGAGGGAGAACTGCTGACCCGAACTGGGGAGATTGTCGGGAGGTGGAAGGAGCACTTTGAGGACCTCCTGAACCTGGCCATCATGTCCATTGTGAACGAGGTAGAGCCTGAAGACTTGGGGGAACTCTTGCCCCTATCCCTGGCAGAGGTTGCTGAGGTAGTTAAAAAGCTCCCCAGTGGCAAGTCGCCGGGTGTGGATGAGATTTGCCCTGAGATGCTGAAGGCTCTCGACACTGTTGGGCTGTCTTGGCTGACACGCCTTTTCAGTGTCACGTGGAGGTCCGGTACAGTGCCTGCAGAGTGGCAGACGCGGGTGATGGTCCCCATCTTCAAAAAAGGGGACCGGAGGGTGTGCTCCAACTATCGGGGTATCACACTGCTCAGCCTCCCGAGTAAAGTTTCCTCCAGGGTGCTGGAAAGGAGGCTCCGACCAATTGTCGAACCTCAGATTCAGGAGGAGCAATGCCAATTCCATCCTGGCCATGGAACAGTGGACCAGCTCTTTACCCTTGCGCGGCTGCTGGAGGGGTCGTGGGATGTGCTTTGTGGACTTGGAGAAGGCTGCGGGAGTAGGGGGTGCCAGGCTCGCTGCTACGAGCCATCCAGTCCCTGTGTGACCAAAGTGAAAGCTGTGTCAGCATGCTTGGTGTAAAGTCAAACACATTCTCAGTGGGTGTTGGCCTCCGCCAAAGTTGTCCCTTGTCACCAATCCTGTTAGTGATTTTCATGGACAGGATCTCAAGCCGCAGCCAGGGGGTGGAAGGGGTCTGGTTTGGGGACTTCAGAATTGCATCTCTGCTTGTCGCAGATGATGTGGTTCTGTTGGCTCAATCACACCGTGACCTCCAGCATGCACTGGGGCGGTGTGCAGCTGAACGTGAAGCAGTTGGGATGAGAATCAGCACCTCCAAGTCTGAGGCCATGGTTCTCTGCCGGAAACCGGTGAATTTCCGTCTCTGGGTTGGGGGAAAGTTACTGCCTCAAGCGAGGGAATTCAAGTATCTTGGGGTCTTGTTCATGAGTGAGGGTAGAATGAAGCGTGAGATGGATAAGCGCGTCGGTGCGGCTTCTGCAATGATGCAGGCGCTGTGCTGGTCCGTCGCTTTCCATCTACATCCCAACCCTCACCTATGGTCATGAGCTCTGGGTAGTGACCGAAAGAATGAGATTGCGGATACAAGCGGCAGAAATGAGTTTCCTCCATGGGGTGGCTGGGCTCAGCCTTAGAGATAGGGTGAGGAGCTTGGACATCCGGAGGGAGCTCGGAGTAGAGCCACTGCTCCTTCGCGTCGAAAGGGGTCATTTGAGGTGGTTCGGGCATCTGACTAGGATGCCTCCTGGGCGCCTCCCGCTGAAGGTGTCCCGGGCACGTCCCACTGGTAGGAGGCCCCAGGGTAGACCCAGAGCACGCTGGAGGGATTACATATCTTGTCTGGCCTGGGAACACCTTGGTGTCCCCCAGGAGGAGCTGGAAAGCATTGCTGGGGAGAGGTATGTCTAGGGTGCTTTGCTTGGCTTGCTACCCCCATAACCCGGCCCTGAGATAAGCAGAAAAATGGATGGATTCTTGAGTTACGGCTAAAAACATATTTTGTGACTGACCTTGACCTTTGACCTCCGACCACCAAATTCTAATCAGTTTATTCCTCAGTCCAAGTGGACATTTGTGTCAAATTTGAAGAAATTCCCTTCAGGTGTTTTTGAGATATTGCGTTCATGAGAGAGGGATGGACGGACAACCTGAAAATATGGCTACAGCTAAGGCATAAAAAGATGCACTTCAAATGTAAACTGATTCAAAATGGCTAACTTCCTGTTAGGTACAGAGCATGGTGCTCCTGGAGATTTCATGTGCCTACCAAATTTGAAACTCACAAAATTTGACACGTGCATCAGAAGTAGTGAAAATTACATGGACATTCAGCAGCTGATTACATTTCTTTATAATCTCAGCACTGATTGTGTTAATTGTGTTGAGATGCGTCAGTTTTGGGTAATAGAGATGATACAGTTACCCTTGCTTTGGGGTATTCCTCTCTACCTTTTCTTACCTCCTGCCACAGTGCTGTTAGTAAGTCCAGATCCTTCTTCCATCAGTGTTTTATTGCGGTTTACAGTACAAAGGCTCAGACAGGTGGTTTACACAATCAAAACAGTAGCTCTCATACAGTAGCTCATATCTGCAGTAGAGTCACTCACACACACACACACACACACACACACATACACATTCTCACACAGTATTCATACTTTCAAAATAATGTAGTCATATCAATATGCAGAGTAGCAGTTGACATCGTTGCATTCATTGGGGCTGACAAGGAAATAACAACCAAAGGAATAAAACAGTGTTCAGGGTCAACATCAGGCAGGCTGCATAAATACTTCTGGAATATACAGCAGACTGCTGTAGACAATATTGCCTCTTTTTACACACACAAGTGCTCAGTGTACTAACTGTATATGTTCATACACTTTTCTTAGGCAGAGCTGTCACACTAGAGGCAACAGATGTGTTCTTCCTTCAAACATAACCACTTGTTTTCAGAACACACTTCACTCTTGAAAAACCAAGCACATCATAATAACAGCATGGCTGCAGCTGTCAGTAGAAACACTTAAGTCAGTGTTGTATTTACAGTTAAGGCCCAGTGAAAGTCCATAGAGGTGGAGAGGTGAGAAGGGCTGAAGCTGGTGCTGTCTCACAGGAAAGCACTGGGGTTGGCTCGGGGGTCCTTCTGGTTCCTATAGCGATATGTGAGCCACACTCCCAGAATCTGACAAAAGGACACAATAACAGTCGGATACTGAGAGAAAAACAGTAACATCTGCTCATCTTTGTGTGAAAAAACAGATCCTTTGAGAAGACCCAAACCTGCAGTGAACATATCCCACACTAACAAGTATTGTGTGTATATCACAGAGCTCAGGTGTTGTCCAAAAACTATTAAACACACATCAGTGAACCACGCTGTTGCACTGAGTGACAAGCTCCTTCATTACCATGAAATACTGTAGTTATATGGGAGTCAATACACTGTCCCTCTACCCGAAATATTTAGCATCAAGCACCAAGTGTGGATTCATCCGTTGCTAAAAAATAATCCCTAACAAATGCACTATTTCCTCTTATTAGAATAAAATTTGTTTAACTAGAATTAACGCCCCGCAGTTGTACGCCTCAGTGCACCAGTCAAGTATTTCCTACAGTTTACATACATGTCTGTGTAAACATGGATGCTTTGCACACATCTTCCCCCAGCAGCTCAGAAGATCTATAAAATCAGAGCAGTTTCAAGGTGGGCACCCAAGATTAGAGTCACGAATTCATAATCTGACCAAACGTCTCTCTTTCTGTTCCTGAGACATGATGTAGAGTCATGGCCAGAAAAGTGTTTTATGCAGAACATTAAGATGTCACACTGAAGCTGACCTTTGACCTTATAGATATAAAATGTCATCATTTTATCATTAGATGAAGTGATGACATTTGTGTGAAGTCTTGTCATAATTAGCGTAAGAATTCTTGAGTTACGGCCAATAACATGTTTTGTGTCAAATGTCAAGGTCACAGTGACCTTGACCTTTGACCTTCTACCGCAAAATTTTAGGTAGTTTATTCTCTAGTCCAAGTGAACATTTGTGCCAAATTTGAAGAAATTCCTTCAAGGTGTTCTTGAGACTTCACATTCACGAGAATTAGATGGATGCAAGGTCACACTGATCTTGACCTTTGACTACCAAAATCTAATCAGTACACCATTGAGTTTAAGGGGACTTTTGTGCCAAATTTGAAGAAATTCCATTAAGGCAGTCTTGAGTTATCTTATTCACAAGAAGGGGATGGATGGACAAACATACATATGTACAGACAGACAGCCTGAAAACATAATGTCTCTGGCTACTGCTATCGCCGGCGTGGAGGCATAAAAACTACAGTGGCCAGCTGTTTTGGGAAATTACAGATGTTTCTTAAAAACGAAATCACTATGCAAGTATGGTGTTTTTTAAGATAGATGTCTTTAGTAGGAACCAATGGGCTTTGAGAGCCACAGACAGAGTATGAAAGTTAGAAATCATTACGAGATGTGCATGGTTGGTTTGGGTTCAAACAAGGGATTTGTTGACAAGAGAAAAATGTAGAATTTCACATGTTAACATGTTGCATAGAACAGCAGCCTTGCTTTAAACAGTTCATAAGACAAGGTAAAAGTTATCCCGAGAAAAATTACTGTGCAGCAGATTACATTGTTAGTACAGAATGTTCATGATAATGTCCATAATATTGTACATTATCTCACCGAGTTGATTTTAAGAAATTGAGCTGTAATATATACAACTACTTACTACTACTATTTCTACTACTACTACTACTTCAGTGACAACAGTAGAATTCCTGGGCTCGCAGTGGTTCTCATTCAGTACGTTTACATGACATCAGAGAAATGGATTTATTGTGTTACTCCAACTAAAACCAGACTTTTAAAATACATGTAAACATGTTAGTCTGACTGAAATCGCACTAAGTGAAATTTCTCAAAGTCGGACAAACACATCTAGATAATGTGATTGGGAGCTGAATTACTCCTGTCTGTATACAGTCAATCAGACCCAAACTGGCAGAGGTGCTCTGTACATGCTCTACAGTTTCTGGCCCCGGGCTTTACCTCAGAAGTTGAAAGCAATAAATGCATAACACAAGAACAACATGGTAAAATCTACATCCAGAGCCATAATCTTTTGGTACCAGTTTCCCACTAGCTAACAATAGCTAACTTGTTTGTTGATTATTTGATCTGTGACGTAATAGGTCAACCAGAAAAAGGGCCAAAACTAACAAGCTCACAGGAGGTATACTGCGACCTATCGTAGCAGAGTTGGACATACTTGGGTCAATAAATGTATCTCTCTCCCGTGTTTGTATACTGGGACAAGTACAGTAGTCCAATTAATTGGCCTAGCTATAATCACAGCTCCACTTATCTGTGCATGTAAATGTACAGACTGTTAGCCTTGGGGTTTAATAATACGGGAAGGCCATTTTATTTACTGATGAGTGTCACAATGACCAACTATGCCTTCATGTGCCATGGCTCAGCACTCTCTAAACCATTTGATCCTTTGCAAAAATCTCATTATGTTTACTGGATAATTTTGTCATAGCCATTTTAACTTAATTTAATCAAATCAAGGAATCTGATACACATCTATGGCCAGCTAATGATGACATGGAAACATTTAGAAAGTCTACCCTATTTAAAATATAATCATTACAATGTGGATAAATTAAGCATTTTGACCATTATATTGTTGTAAGCTATTAACATTATCGTCTGTCCTGCATCTCTCTCTGTCTCTGTCTCCCCTTCTGTCTCATTGTGTCATACAGATTACCGTTAATGTATTATGTTGATCTGTTCTGTACGTCATCTATTGCACGTCTGTCGTCCTGGAAAAGGGATCCCTCCTCAGTTGCTCTCCCTGAGGTTTCTACCGTTTTTTCACCTGTTAAAGGGAGTTTTCCTTATCTGCTGCGAGGGTCCTAAGGACAGAGGGATGTTGTATGCTGTAAAGCCCTGTGAGGCAAATTGTGATTTGTGATATTGGGCTTTATACATAAAATTGATTGAATTGAAAATTGACTACTGAACATTTGCAGTTGCACTGCCCAGCTGCAGTATACATCTGTTATGTCATCCTGCTGCAGTTAGTTTTTCTGCCACAGTTTCTCAGCACCACCCTTTTCCTTTCACTTTTGATACCCACAGTCTCTTGACAGATCAGGTCAAAGTAGGTCAGTCTTCATTACTGTACATTACATTACTGGTCAGTCCACTACTGTAGAGATGGCTGTGAATAAAAAGTGTGTATGTTTGAATGTGGAGACAGCCTGTAGGTAGCAGCACACAGCTCTGTCAGCTCAGCCTGCAGCAAGGCTCAGTACTGCACTGTACCTACCACCCAGATGTCGCGCTAGACTTTTTCGTCATTTTGAGCGACAGGGTCATAAAAATCCGGTCATAATCTATTTTTACCGGTCATTTTAATTTTCCTTTAAGATATTCAAAGATATTTAGTTTTCATCCGTTAGTTTAATAAATCCAACAAGCAAGTTATAAAGTGTGCATTAATAAGGACATGAACGAAATGATGAACAGACATCCACACACCCGTGCCATTCTGGACACGCCGGACGCGGAACCGAAGCGCAGCGCCCAGCAGCGGAGGCAGTTTTCAATCGGCGCCCATGTTAACCTATCTGACTGTCCACACAGGCCGCTGAGGCAGCGTTTCAGTTCGGTGTCTGGTCTATTTTTCACGCGAGCAGTAAAATACTGTGTTTATAATTTAAAATAACACAACAGTGCATAACCTAACACATTTTTCAATAGCTACCCTAATCACTTCATTACAATTTTAATTTTGTGTCACCGAGCCTATAGACATAACTACATAAATAAAATGGTCAATAACAATATGCCCAGTGTTTATCCAACACGCGCAATACATGGATATGCAATGACAAACTGTAATTAACTTATTACGTTATAAAAAAACGATTAAAATATGGACTTACCCATGTTTAAAATGACCTGTTGAAGTGAAAAAACGAGTACTGACGGGAACAGATGAGTGGAGTCGATGTTTAACCGACGCGGAGAGCGCAGGAGAAATGCGCTGCCTGTGTGGACAGTCAACTTCCGCGGCACTACGCGTGTGGTGTGTCCAAGGCTCAACCACGCTACATGAAGCAGATGAGAGACTTTTTCAGTGCAGTGTGAAAACGGTAGCCACTGGCTGTGCACTCCGCCGCCATGTGGGCAGGGGTGGTAATTCACACCGGTCAAAATGACCGACGGCCTTCAGATTTTCTGGTCATTGTTGTAAAAAACCGGTCAATGACAGAGAATATCCGGTTAACGCGACCCCTGCTACCACCATCAATTTTCAATTACATTTATGCACCCCAATATCACAGTCACAATTTACCTCAGAGGGCTTTACAACATACAACATGCATCTGTCCTTGAACCCTCACACAGGATATGGAAAAACTCCTGCCCCCAAAAAACTCAATCTGCTGTTACTGCTGCTACTGTTACTATTGTTGTTACTATTATTACTGTAGTTACAGCTGCAACTATTACTAACATTACTACAAATACTACTATTGCTAATAGTTATATCGATTTTATAGCTAAACGGTTACAGCATCTTGCAAAGATGCAGTGTTGTAGTTCTAATGGCTCACTTCAGTGAAGCTGAAAAAGAGTCCAATTCCTCCTACAAAACGAAGAACCTCTCCAGCATGTTCCTGGATCTTATTTGCACAGGGCAAACAGGAGTGGTTGGGGAAACAAGCCTGCAGAACAACACGAGACACAATGCTTGCTTCAGACAAATGCAAAATGCTTCAGACAGCAGGGTTAGAGGCTTTCATGGTTTCTCATTGAACTTTACTGCTACCGTTCAAATGATTCAATCCTAACAAACCATCAGTCTGTTTTAACATGCTGAAATGTAACAGGGGTCAGGAAACATTTAATTCATCCAAACTCACAGCGTCACAGCTGATGTTTGGATCCACCTGTTTGAAGCCACAGCAGTTGAGGCTCTTCTCCACATCCCTCTGAGTGCTCTGAGAGTTATTCCAGCCCACCTCCAGCAGGTGATCCTGCAGCAGCAGACACAGGAAAAAAAACATGAAGCTTTACTCTTCATTTAACAGCATTTTCATATTTACTCTGGGGCTTGTGTGTAAATCACTTAATCAGTTACAGCAGTAGTAGTAGTAGCAGCAGTAGTAGCAGCACTGCTTGTATCTTGTATATGCTAATATGCTTTAAAGTGCATGGGTGCATCAACATAAGTACAATTAACACAATATGTATACAGTATTTAGGGGCAGTATGGTAGTGCACTGGTTAGCGCTATTGCTTTAAGAGGGTTCTGGAAATATGTATTCAATGTATCAGCATTTTTTTCATTAACACTGTGAGAAATGGCTCTGCATATGACCTTAAAAATCCCACACCCACAGTGTAGTTTGGAGGTTGGGGGAATCATGGTATGGGGCTGTTTCTCTCATCATGGTACCAGTAGAATCCAAATTATCACAGCCAAGATGACTGGAGTCGTGTACCAAGAGTTTCTTAAGAAGAATCTGTTGCCATCCACCACGACAGTGAGGATGAGACACAGCAGGACCTTTCAGCAGGACAAAGATCCAAAACATACTGCAAAGGAGTATCTCCGGTGGTTCCAGAGGAAGAAAATAAAGATGTTGGAATGGCCCAGTCAAGTCACCAGACTGAAACCTAATATAACATTTTTGGAAGCAGCTAAAGATCAAGATTCACCAGCTGGTCCCTCTTAATCTTCTAGATTCTGTGTGGATGAATGGACCTAAATGTCATCTAAACCCTGTGACAGATTCATTTCTTTATACAGGAAGCATCTTAAAAGCTACCATTGCAAACAAACGCCTCTCCACCAATTCTTAAATACGTTTCAGTTGGCACGTTCAATACTATTTTACTGTGTTATTCTACTTTATTGTTAATAACTTTTATATGGATTAAAATGTTACAATTTCTTTATCTGTATAATTTTGCTGTGTTAATATCAGTGCTTGGTGTAAATTTCATGTGAATAGCTCCGCTGGAAAATATATATACAGTACAGGCCAAAAGTTTGGACACACCTTCTCATTCAATGCGTTTTTTTTATTTTCATGACTATTTACATTGTAGATTCTCACTGAAGGCATCAAAACTATGAATGAACACATGTGGAGTTATGTACTTAACAAAAAAAGGTGAAATAACTGAAAACATGTTTTATATTCTAGTTTCTTCAAAATAGCCACCCTTTGCTCTGATTACTGCTTTGCACACTCTTGGCATTCTCTCCATGAGCTTCAAGAGGTAGTCACCTGAAATGGTTTCCACTTCAGGGTTAATTAGTGGAATTTCTTGCTTTATCAATGGGGTTGGGACCATCAGTTGTGTTGTGCAGAAGTCAGGTTAATACACAGCCGACAGCCCTATTGGACAACTGTTAAAATTCATATTATGGCAAGAACCAATCAGCTAACTAAAGAAAAACGAGTGGCCATCATTACTTTAAGAAATGAAGGTCAGTCAGTCCGGAAAATTGCAAAAACTTTAAATGTGTCCCCAAGTGGAGTCGCAAAAACTATCAAGCGCTACAACAAAACTGGCACACATGAGGACTGACCCAGGAAAGGAAGACCAAGAGTCACCTCTGCTTCTGAGGATAAGTTCATCCGAGTCACCAGCCTCAGAAATCACAAGTTAACAGCAGCTCAGATCAGAGACCAGATGAATGCCACACAGAGTTCTAGCAGCAGACCCATCTCTAGAACAACTGTTAAGAGGAGACTGCGCCAATCAGGCCTTCATGGTCAAATAGCTGCTAGGAAACCACTGCTAAGGAGAGGCAACAAGCAGAAGAGATTTGTTTGGGCCAAGAAACACAAGGAATGGACATTAGACCAGTGGAAATCTGTGCTTTGGTCTGATGAGTCCAAATTTGAGATCTTTGGTTCCAACCGCCGTGTCTTTGTGAGACGCAGAAAAGGTGAACGGATGGATTCCACATGCCTGGTTCCCACTGTGAAGCATGGAGGAGGAGGTGTGATGGTGTGCGGGTGTTTTGCTGGTGACACTGTTGGGGATTTATTCAAAATTGAAGGCACACTGAACCAGCATAGCTACCACAGCATCCTGCAGCGACATGCCATCCCATCCGGTTTGCGTTTAGTTGGACGATCATTTATTTTTCAACAGGACAATGACCCCAAACACACCTCCAGGCTGTGTAAGGGCTATTTGACCAAGAAGGAGAGTGATGGAGTGCTGCGGCAGATGACCTGGCCTCCACAGTCACCGGACCTGAACCCAATCGAGATGGTTTGGGGTGAGCTGGACCGCAGAGTGAAGGCAAAGGGGCCAACAAGTGCTAAACACCTCTGGGAACTCCTTCAAGACTGTTGGAAAACCATTTCAGGTGACTACCTCTTGAAGCTCATGGAGAGAATGCCAAGAGTGTGCAAAGCAGTAATCAGAGCAAAGGGTGGCTATTTTGAAGAAACTAGAATATAAAACATGTTTTCAGTTATTTCACCTTTTTTTGTTAAGTACATAACTCCACATGTGTTCATTCATAGTTTTGATGCCTTCAGTGAGAATCTACAATGTAAATAGTCATGAAAATAAAGAAAACGCATTGAATGAGAAGGTGTGTCCAAACTTTTGGCCTGTACTGTATATAGTACTACTTTAACTTTCAGCATGAGTAGTAGTTGCTTACTATTATTATTATTATTGTTATTATTACTACTAATAATAATAATGATAATAATAAAGTGTTAATTTGTATAACACATGGTTACAAAGTGCTTTACAAAGTGCATAAAATTAAGACAACAATAAGATTACAATCATAAGAACAATGTTTAAGGCTGAGAGATAATGTGTACACAGGCAAAAATGAAACAAAAGGATTTAAAACACAAAAGTTACAGATCAGGCATTAAAATAAAAAGCTTTCCTATAAAATTATGTTTTAAGCAATGATTTGAAAAATAGTTATTGTGCTCGCAAGCCTAATCTCCTCAGGGAGAGAACTGTTCTTCCACTTTGAGCTTGACTGTGCAGAATAATGTCCGAGCAGAGTTTCACACTAGAAGGCTGTGTTCACATTCATCTGTTGAAAAGGTTACATTTCTCACAACTGAACGTAGCTGCAGGATTTATGACATCAAAAGTCATTTTGAAGCCAATCACAGTCCAGTATGCAGCTGATATAAGAGTGATGGAGAAACTTGAACAATAAGTGCACAATAATAGGTTGTCAATTTTTCAACAAGGGACAAGGAGTAGATGTGATTATCAATTTAACTTTTTTCTGTAAAACACAAGTCAGACACAAATTATAAATCAAAGGAGAATCTTGTATGTCCTACAACATGTCTGGACTGGATCATTGATAAATACAGGCCCTGAGTATAAGTAAAATAAATATATTAAATTACAAATTTACACATTTAGTAGACTTCTGCCAGCACTCCTCTCTTGCTTTATTTGTAGCAACAGTGCTGCTTTTTGCTTTTTTAAAATTCTTCATAGGGGGAAGTAGGCTGCATGCAATCAATTTATTGTGTGTCACTGAATGGGAACACACAGAGAGCCTGATGAAGAAACCTTTAACAAGGAAAGCTAATATTCATTGCAATGGTGCCCATTACCTATAACTTGTGCTTTAGGGTTGGTCAAGCCAGCTAGGGCATGGAAGCCTGGATCTTTCAAACTTGCTTTGTGGATACAGCCCTCAGGCTGTCTTTGAGGAGGGAGATAAGCATTTTTTTTGCTACTCAGTGAGCTGTGCAGTGTACTTTTGGGGACATTTCGGTCCCCAGATTTTGCTGCAGAGTGAGTGCTCATGACATTCACGTTGCTCTTTGGTACAGCTGGAGACATGATGCAGATGGGCACAGACAAGGAGAAACTTTCCACCCTGAGGCTCCAAGATAACGTTATGTTCTCTCTTCTGCTTAGAACTTTACAGCTTACAGATACTTAATATGATACTGTCTCTGGCTTTTCTTTGATATCTAGTGTTGGCAAAAAATGTTGTTGCACATTTCCAATCCGTCGTTAGCTCTGTTATCTTGTTTACTAAATTACATGAGTGCCGCTGTCACACTGAATGTCCCGCTAAACCCCATTCAAACTAAAAATGTTATATGAAAAAAACAAAAAAAAAGTCAAATATTCATATGACACCACCGAATCTAAATTTAACTGACATAATTTTGAGTCGGGTATATCCCAAAGTACACCCCTATACATTTTCTATGGGACACAAGCCAATTACCTCACAAAGCGTTGTGGGATAGCATGCAATGCTTGACTGTCCAGCAGTGCAAAAAAAGCCACTTTCTAGGTTGCCTAGGGTTGTACACATGCTGCATTGTTTGCACCCTCTAATCCATTGTTTTTAATGTAGATGCATAGCAGGCATGCTGAAATGCCAGAGAGACGCCAGAGCTTTGCACACGTTCTCAAGCTTTTTTTTTTTTTTTGCATCTTGAGATAAAAGTGAGTTCAACTTTTGGAATGCAGCAGCACACACTGCATGTCATGTGACAATGGGTCAACCAGAAAAAGGGCCAATACTAACAAGCTCACAGGAGGTATACTGCGACCTATCATAGCAGAGTTGGACATACTTGGGTCAATAAATCTATCTCTCTCCCGTGTTTGTATACTGGGACAAGTACAGTAGTCCAATTAATTGGCCTAGTCGAGCTATAATCATAGCACAAATGACATATGACAATCACAAATGACATATGTCTTTTCCTTCTTCTGTGCTATAATCATAGCACAAATGACATATGACAATCACAAATGACATATGTCGTTTCCTTCTTCAGTAAATCAGTCAGTGTGATAAATATGGAGGAGAAGATGATCGTTTTAGTCCTGGGCTACCCACAGCTTTACATCTTTCCCATGGACAATATTTTAGGCTTACACACTTTAAAAACAGTCCCTGGAAGAAGATCAGCTCTGCACTTAGGATTTCATGTAGGCTGGTGGTTGTTATCGTTGCTTAGTAACTTCAGACGCAACCTGCCTCTGTCCTCTTGAAAGTCGGCACAGAATAGGCACAACAGTTGCACACAGTGCCCAACCTTGTGTCTCAAGGCACTTAATGGTGGCCCCTAACAGTGACAAACAAGATTCACAGCAAATGTGTGTAAATACTGAACATAAAGCAATTTTTAGAGGTGGTATGGTGGTGCATATAAAGTCAAGGAATGAGGGATGGATTTGCCCTAATTTTAGGTAAGGAAGTTGTGCTATGTAAATATGTGCTTGCACTATACATCCGACCGCTCAAAGCACTTTTTACACTACGAGTCACATTCACCCATTCACACACACATTCATACACTGTTAGCTGAGGCTACCATAAAAGGTGCCACTTGCTACTCAGTTTTTAACACACTCACACACCGATGGAAGCATCATCGGGAGCAATTTGGGGTTCAGTATCTTGCTCAAGGATACTTCGACATGCAGACTGGAGGAGCTGGGGATCGAACTGCGGATCTTCCAATTGGTGGACAACCCGCTCTACTTCTGAGACACAGCAGCCCAACACAGCCACAGCCACCCATTGACCATGTTTGCAACTATCCTGAGGCTTTATGACTCCAGCTCACAAATAGATAAACTAGAATTACTGCATCATGTTTGCATGCCTCTGCGAACCACTCAACTTTCACTCACAGTTTATATCCATGTCTATGAAAACATGGATGCTTAATACACAGAAAATCTACGCAATCAACACAGTTTCAACATTAGAGTCACCAATTAAGTATTTGACCAAATGACTCCTCTTCTGTTCCTGAGATATAACATTTACTAATGGCAAGAAAAGTGTTTTTACAAACCATTATGATGTCACAGTGAAGTTGACCTTTAACCTTTCGGATTCAAAATGTCATCACTTCATCATATTATCCTGTCAGACATTTGTATGAAATGTTGTCATAATTAGTGTATAAATTTTTTATGTATGGCCAAAAACATGTTACAATAAGGTCACATTGACCTTGACCTTTGATGATCAACCACCAAATTGTAATCAGTTCATTCTTGAGTACAAGTGGACGTTTGTGCCAAATTTGACTTAAATCCCTCAAGATGTTCTTGAGATATCGCATTCACAAAATGAGACGGACGTAAGGTCACAGTGACCTTGACCTTTGACCACCAAATGCTAATCAGTTGTTGAGTACAAGTGAAGGTTTTCGCCAAATTTGAAGAAATTCCTTCAATGTGTTCTTGAGATATATAACGTTCACAAAAATGAGACAGACAAGCTTACAGTGACCTTTGACCATCAAAATCTCATCAGTTCATCCTTGAATCCAAATGAATGTTTGTGCCAAATTTAAAGAAATTCCCCCAAGGTGTTCTTAAGCTATCGTGTTCTCAAGAATGGGACGGGCGTATGAACGGATGGACATACAAACAGACGTACAGATGTACAACCTGAAAATATAATGCCTACGGCCACCGCTATTGCTGTCAGGGAGGCATAAAAAGGAGAGCAGTTTTAAGATCACTTAGAGGCTGTGCTGTGAACACACACAAACACGTGGTTAATGAGTATTGCTAGCTAGTTAGCTGCTAGTTAATGTTTGCACAGTTGGTACATGCTGTTTGAGGCCAATAAACATTGACTACAAAAACAATTAAGTGACCAAATTTGCGTGGCCCAATAATGTGAGGTGAAAATTCCCTTTGTGTTCAGTATAAACACACTTACACAACTGCATTACACTGTGTAAGCTACTGTTGGTGTAGACATTGGTATGTCCAGTACAAAACAGTTGTTCCAAGTTGGCCAGTTATCATTGTACATACATAAACACACAATCAAACAACAGGAAGGTAAGATGGATTTTCCTCCTAAAAGCTGCTTTAATGAAGAAAGTGAAGTTTTGTATGTTACCTGTTGCTCTCTGTTGATGGCCAAACAGGCAGCGGAGACAGAGAACTGCACAATAAACACCATGAACAGGATGATCATGTACTGAGCTTCACTGTCAAGGAGCAAAAACAGACACATCATCCATAGTACAAATAAAACAGCCAGTGTTACTAAACCATGGCATTGAAAGTTGACTCTTTACATCAGTAGAATAGTTTGTAAGGCTGATATTGAGCTGCATGCACTGTCTCTGCATGACCGACCACAGTGTGAAATACGATGCTGCTCTGGGTCTTATTGCACATGCATAAATGAGTGGGAATACATTTCCCAAACACTGAGGTGAAGAGAAGCATAGGTAGATTAAAACACATCGTAAGTCATAAACCTGACATGCAAATTCATTATCAAGACAGTTTTCAGATCTTTATAATATATCCATGGTATTCATGTATATAATCTAAAGTATTTATGATGCTGAAATTAAGTCATTGTCAGATTTTTTGAGTTCAAATATTTTATACATTTTTTACAACATAAATCAGCAAACAAACATTCATTCACTTTTCTGACACCGCTTGTCCTGTTACAGGGTGGTGGGTGTGCTGGAGCCTGGGGTGAGAGGCGGGGTACACCCTGGAGAGGCAGACTATCACAGTGCTGACACATAGAGACAGACAACCATTCACACCTATAGGCAATTTAGAGTCACCAATTAACCTGCATGTCTTTGGATTGTGGTAGAAAGCCGGAGCACCTGGAGAAAACCCACGCTGACACAGGGAGAACATGCAAAGTCCGCACAGAAGAGCCCCGGCTGGCCGATGGATCCAAACCCAGAACCCTGTTACTATGAGGCAACAATGCTAACCACTGCACCACCTTACCGCCCTAAATCAGCAAACAAAAATCGAAGCCTAAATCTGTCAAGTGGCACAACTGTCTAAAGGCTGTGTGCAAAAACTGCTGCAACATGTTTAATTTACACACAGAATTCTGGAGCTCGAGTCCCAAATGTTGTCTCAAAAGCCAAGATATTTTAAAAATACCTTGAACTTTGGAACTTTGAGTCACTGTGATAATATATTATTCATCCTACTATGCTAAGTTGAGTAAATGTTTTTCTGATGGCCTTATATTCAATTCAGAGTACTGAAGACCACATTTCCTTGGCATTCTTCAGGGTCATTGATTTTCAGTTAGAACAGCCCAGACTGTCAATGAAAGGATTCCAATGTGGCAGATTTGTCTAGGGGTGTAAAGTTCCAGTTGGTTGGTTGATTGTTTGGTCATTATGTTCTTGTCTGACCAAATTCTTATTGGTTGGTCAGTTGCTGGTGTTACTTTAATAAGGCTGTGTGTCCATCAAAGATTTCTTTACCTGGCTAAAAATGAGAGTTGTTGTTGTTCAGCACTTCTATTTGTCCTCTGTGACGGTTGGTCTTTGCTGTGTTTGTCCCGCCCCCTCTCCACTGTGATCCGACTGCTGGTGATAGTGACAAGTGCAACATTTTACCCAAAGTTAAACATTTTCAACTGATTTTTAATCAGAAAACTGATAAATAATCACAGAAGACATTCAGTGTTGGATTTATCATTTTGGATTTATTTTAGTCTCCAAAAAGACTGCATAGTTCAAGGCTTGATTATATAGCTGGTGAAAGGGATACAATCACACTGGAGACCCAGCTGGAGCAGCACGATGTAAATGTTATATGACATCATTAACCCCAGAGTTACTTTCTATAGTGTCCAGTATGTCAGATTTATCTAATCAGTTTCGCAAGCAGATCAAGTGTTAAATGTGCACCGTTTATTTTCGGACATTATAACATTGGAGATCACATATAGATCCCAGGATACATTTTTTGTATTTGGGAACTGTGTAAATATGTAATTTGTGGTAGATTTTGTTTTGTTGTACTAGTAATATCGTATGCAGAATCTTTGGTAACGCTTTATAATAAGATACAGAAAATTAGAGTAGTTACTGAGGAACTAATGAGGAACTAAAGAGGAACGAATGAGTAGTTACTGAGGAACTAAGCTACACAAAATTAGAGTAGTTACTGAGGAACTAAAGTACACAAAATTAGAGTAGTTACTGAGGAACTAATGAGGAACGAATGAGTAGTTACTGAGGAACTAAAGTACACAAAATTAGAGTAGTTACTGAGGAACTAATGAGGAAGGAATGAGGAACTAATGAGGAACGAATGAGTAGGTAATGAGGAACGAAGCTACACAAAATTAGAGTAGTTACTGAGGAACTAATGAGGAACTAATGAGGAACTAACGAGTAGTTACTGAGGAACTAATGAGGAACTAATGATGTACTTACTATTAGTTAATGGTCAGTTCTTCAGTAACCCCTGATCAAATTTCAGAGGAGTAGTTACTGAGGTACTAATGAGGAACTAACGGTTGCACACCTCCAGGATTTTGAAACTTTTTGAGGCCACGCTAGTGTCGCTCAGTTCAAAATCGATGAATTTGAGGGAAGACTAGCATTTGTACAACTCTTCATCTACAGCCCGCATTGGCTTCACAAGCTGGCTGTGGTCAAAAGCCATAAACATAACAATTCCTTCTCTTCTGCAATCCATACTTTTCGTGCCACCATCATTATGAGGTGCGTGCGCAATCCGCGAACGGAGCCAGGCGAAGGTTGTAGAGGTTTGACACATGAAACAAATATTTTTCTTTTACTCAGTCAAACCCCACAAAGGAACCATAAAACCCATAAAACAGGTCCCTTAACACCAAAATTAAATTGATTTTACCTGGTTTCTGTAAAACAAAAGAATTATACCCAATTTTCAAAATACAACAGTAATCAGTTTCAATAAAGTATATATTTTTTTCACCAAAGAAAAGAAATGTTCTGTTCCGTTCAGTCAGTTCAATCCAGTTTAAACAAAAAACTCCACTCTGGGATTTCCAAATAACATATCACAGTTTAATTCAGTTCAATCCATACCGTTCGCTAAACAAAAGAAAACTCCACCCCAGGTTTTCCTGCTAACAAGGAAGTAAAGAAAATCCATTGTTCGCTCTGACTCAGTTCAGTTTCAAAACAAATCAACCCGGTCCGAAGGTACCAAATAATGAAACGAAAAGTAACCCCCCGGCTTTTGCCAACTCATGGGACTGTGAGTGAATGCCGTAACGCTCCGGCATTGTTTCGGGCGTGGAGGCTCCGTAGGATCCCTTGATATCCGTGGCAGGGAATCTGAGGTGAGGCTGGTGGCTGGATGGATGATAGTCCACAAGGAAGCGCACCTATTTCGCGGACTTGGAGCGGTGTAAAGTGCCGTGGTAGGCCGAATGCGCAGAGGACTTCTGGCTCATTACTCACTCGCCGGCGTCTCTCACGATACTGCCAGGAACGGCATAATGTAGGGGCTGGTCTACCTGGGCTCAGCTGATCGGAGCCATCCCACTGGCCAATAGCACTGGTGGGTGTGTCTGGAGGTGAGCAAGCCATCAGCTGATAACCACCGTCTTATAAAAAAATATATTCATAAAATATACAGGATCGCCACAAGGTATAATTGAAGCTTTACGTCATTTGTGGTGCACGAACCTTGCACACTTGCGACTGCATCAAGCAATAAAAGACTTCGACCAGCCTCACTGTCCAGCTCAGGTACACCATCCACACCCCTGAAACTGCCATGCTGTACAGAGGTAGGCGACATACTCATATCCATTGAACAAAAACTCTCCGGACTCAACAGAATCGCACTCATAGAAGTACTACACCGTGAATTTCAAGCACTCCGCCAAAGCCTTGAATACACTCAGGACCAGATCGACACACTCACGCAGGAAAACAAACCCCTACAACACACTGTCAACAAACTCACCACCCAGTTCACTTCTGTCACTGCTGAACACAAAGCCATGAAAGAGACAATCCTGGACTTACAAACACGCAGCATGAGGGACAATCTAGTTTTCACCGGCCTGAAAAAAAACAGTTAAGGACTTCACGATCCAACAACTCAAACTGCCCACTAAAACCGTTAACAACATCACCTTCCACTGAGTTCATCTTATGGGTCAGAAAAACACCACCAACAACTGTACCCGTCTGATCATCGCCAAATTTGAACATTACAAACAAAACCAACTGGTACAACGTCAGGGCAGGCTGCTGAAAGAACGGACTATGGACTTAATAATCAATACCCCAGAGAAATAATGCAACACCGCAGACAACTTCACCCCATTCGAAGAAAAAAAGGTGCAACAAGGAAATAAGGCAGTCATCACTGTGGAAAGACTTTACATAGATGGACAGTTATGCCGTGACAATGACATAACCCCCTGACTATTCTAAACACTCCATCCCCCTGCAAATGCTCTCTGACTCTTTCCCTTTGATACATGAACACTCTCACACACACAGACTTACATGCACACGCGCATAGGCACGCACGCACGCACCCATGCACACACACACACACACACACACACACACACATACACACACACAGACACACACACCGGTCTGCTGATCCATCTCCACCTTATTTTCCGCATTCCCACCAGTTTGAACAATGCTTTTTTTGGTTTTCTTTTTTGTTTGTTTTGTTTTCTTTGTTTTTGTCTTTTTGTTTTTCTTCTGTGTCCTCAATATTTTACTTTGTCTTAATTTTTATTGTATGTATCTGTCTAATTTTGTAAAATTTCTTCTGTCTGCTTCTATGTCCTGCACTTGTCTTTTCTTGTAATCACTGCATTACACAATAAAAAAAAGAAGAAAAAAAAGATATGCATCAAACTGCATCAACACCCTAAAAATACAGGACTGAAACACCACATTTGAAACACATATAAAAGAAAATAAATTTATACAGAACAGTGACAGTATTTCAGAGTTCCCCCTTAATTTCTCAAGTGAGGCTTTCAAACCCCGATAACAGCCATAGCATGACCAGTGTGAAGGATACAAAGAAGAGCAGGACCTGGTGATGCTTCATGGCCCCAATGAGGCCAGCCAGGGCCACAAAGAAGAGGAAGACGCCAACACCAATGATACCTCCCACCACCTGGAAACTGGAGACCAGACCGAACCACTTCCCCCATGCTGCGATGCCGATCATCAGCAGGCTCACCATCTGCAGGACAGACACACAGACTGTATAAAAGAAGTCGACGTAGCAACTGGTTTGTGACTATGATTTTGCAGCCTTGAGTTTGGCACTTTGCTCTTTAGTCCTGGTTTTCTTGACCATATTTAGAAGAGAGGGTAGAGCTGTGGAAGAGGGCTGGATTTGACTGAGAACCTGAAGTCACCACCGCGGTAACAACTTGTCAATCATAAGGTGGCAACACTTTAAAGCATAACCTGCTTCATCATCTCTTTTACTCTGAAATGAGGCCACAGTTTACAAAATCACTCCTATCACTTTTTTTTATGTGCTTGCTCCGGAGTAGAGTTGGGCGATCTTGTCCATATCCTATCGTCCTATTGCCATCTAGTAAAATCGCAGATGAATGATGTCATCGCCGGGGGGCGCGACCGAAGGGTCGCGGTCATTACGCGTCACTGTGGCAAGGAGATTAGACAAGAAGAGAAGATGGCACTGGTGTCGAGTTGAAGAAGCTTTATAAAAGCCTCGTTCAGCCTCGATCTCCTCAGCATGCGCCACACATGCGCTGTCCCCCCCCCCACACCTCGCAATTGCATCGGCATTTAAAAAAGACATCGTGAAACAACCCTTCTATCGCCGATGGGTGGCACAACCCTACTCCGGAGTATTTGTCTGCTGGCACCAGACGATTTCTTGAAGTCTAAGTACACACAGTACATTTGAGCACAATAATAAGCAAGGAAAATGTCTATCTTAAATATAAGTTGTCTCAATATCTATACTATATGCACTTACAAGTTGCTACATATACACACTTTGTACATTCATATTGTATTTGTAACAGCCAACAGCAAAGTAACAATGGCAAACTGTGGCACTGTCTACCCTCCAAACTACAAAGCAGGCATACGTCCAGTTACAACAGTCAGGATAAGTGCATTCTGCTCTCCTCTCCTCACTTTTTTCTCCACTCCCTTCCTTTGCTCTCCTATTCTTGATTTGTTCTACACCTCTTCTTTTGTCATCTCTTCCTTTTTCTTTTTTAGTCACATGCTAATTCTTGTTATTATCCTTGAAAAGAGCTTTAAATATTGTAAGAAAATCTCTGTGCTTTTTGTGCGCGGCATGTTCATGCAGCAACAAACAGCATGTCAGATTTGTTTAAATGAATCAGAGATACAGTGTGGGAGAAATAAACATTATTTCAGGTTGGCTTTTTGTTTATAAAGGCACACGGAAGTGGCAAAACGATTTGGTGTCTGTCTCCGCTCGTGCCAGGGCAGCTGGTGAACTAGTGTGATTTTACACCAGACTAGCTCACTTTGTTAGGCTTAATGGTGAGTTATTGACTAGGTTAGGCTGGCTGTATTGTGGTGTTTTAATAGTGGTTCAATTTCACAACAGTGACAAAGAATGCTGAGGCTTACCGTTACCTGGCTGTCCATGAAGCCAGATCAGGGCGCTCACTTTGTGTGCGTTAACTGACTGTAACAAAGAAAGACACACTTTTAATTTTGAATTGATACCATGGGCCAAATTTAAATTAAAAGAAAGGAAAAAACAGTCTTGCTTAAAGAGCACTTATCCATTCAGGGGCCAAAAGGGCAGGGTTTTAGCACCACTTGGGGTCTATCTGTGCACATGCCTGAAATCAAGTGAAAAGAGGGGTCATTTTCTCACGGACTTGAATACAGTCAGCCTTCTTATTGCAACCTGTTTTCAACCAGGGAAATAGCACTCTGCTGGCCATAAGAAAGAATGTGCAGTGACTTGCAAATGTTTGGGCACCCCCGGTAAATATTTCATTTAGAGGCCGTTTACACGTTGCTGGCTATTTTCATAAACGGACATTTCACCGTCTCCGTTTTCAAAAAGATCTTCGTTTACACTTACCCGTGTATATAGACACAAGAGCATGCCAAACCTCTAGGTGGCAGTGTAACAAGAAGCTCAAGCCTTCCATGTATCCATTGTCACCATAGCAACATAGGTCGCACTTTTGACACAGGCGCAAGTTCCGGTGCATACTGTGACGTCGGCTGCCTATAACTCCGTTTATCTCCGTTTATCTCAGTTTACATGCAAACGCGCAACCGGAGTTTTCCAAAATCTCCACTCTGGCCGGAGTTTTTAGAAAGACTCGTTTTCAGAGGAGAAATCTCCGTTTGCGTGTAAACGAAGGGCACAAACGAAGGAAGATGTCTCCGTTTATCAAAATCACCGTGTACGTGTAAACAGCCTCTTACTGTGAATAGTTAAGTAAGTAGAAGATGAACTGATCTCCAAAAGGCATGAAGTTAAAGATGTAACATGCTTTTCAACATTTTAACCAAGATTACTGTATCAATTTTTGTGTTGTACAATTTAAGACTGAAAAAAAGGAAAGGAGCACCGTGCAAAAGTTTGGCCACCCCAAGACATTTGCACTGTCAGCCAACTTTTACCAGGGTCTCAGACCTTAATTAGCTTGTTAGAGCTATGGCTTGTTTACAGTCACTGTTAGGAAAGGCCAGGTGATGCAAATTTCAATGTTTTAGAAATATTCTGACTCCTCGTCCCAACAGTTAGCAGCCATGCGCTCCTCTAAACAGCTACCTAGTACTCTGAAAACTAAAGTGGCGGTCAAGTTGAGGTCTGGAAGACCAAGAAAACTTGCAAAGAGAGCTGGTCATAGGATTGTTAGAAAGGCAAATTAAAACCCCTGTTTGACTGCAAAAGACCTATAAGAAGATTTATCAGACTCTGGAGTGGCGGTGCACTGTTCTACTATGTAGTGACACCTGCACAAATATGACCTTTATGGAAGAGTCATCAGAGGAGAACCTTTCCTGTGTTCTTACAACAAAAACCAGCCTCAGAAGTTTGCAAAGGAACATGAAAAGAAGCCTGATGCTTTTTGAAAACAAGTCAAATTCCCACCTGTCCAAATATTAAAGATGGTGGTGGATTGATCATGCTTTGGGCTTGTATTGTAGCCAGAGGCAGGGGGAACATTTCACAGGCGGAGGGAAGAATGGATTCTGTTAAATTCCCGCAAATTCTGAAAGCAAACATCACACCATCTATAAAAAGCTGAAGACGAAGAGAGGATGGCTTCTACAGCAGGAAATTATCCTAAACACACCTTGACATCCACAATGGACTAACTCATGAGGAGCAAGCTAAAGGTTTTGCCATGGCCCTCACAGTCCCCCAACCTAAACATCATTAAAAATCTGTGTATAGACTTTAAAAGAGCAGTACATGCAAGACAGCCCTGGAATCTCACAGAGCTAGGAGTTTTTTGCAGGAAGAATTGGTGAAAATCCCCCAAACAAGAATTGAAAGACTTACAAAAAACATTCAGAAGTTATGATACTTGCCAAACGGGGTGCTACTAAGTGCTGACCATGCAGGGTGCCCAAACTTTTGCTTCAGGCCATTTTCCTTTTTTGTTAATTTGAAATTGTAAATGATTGAAATTAATTGAACTTTCTTCAATTTCTTAAAACACTGAAGAAATGTGTCATCTTTAACTTCATGCCTTTTGAAAATCAGTTCATCCTCTACTTGCTCAACAATTCACAGTAAACAGAAATTTGATCAGGGGTGCCCAGACTTTTGCATGCAGCTGTAGGCTTGAAGCTAAATTTACTTTACATTACTTTTATAAAAATAACTTTTTCTCATTATTTGCTTAAACTGTCATTACATCCACAAAATGGCAGCAGAGGGAGGTTGATGCCGTCTTCCTCTAAAATCTTTGGTTAGTAATCAAACTGAAGGGACTCCAGTGATGGTTCAGTGGAATACCTTGCAGAATTTTACTATAAAACAATGTATAGGCTCATACAAGAGTAATACATCTCAATCATCACCTATGATCCACTGTCAGTGTGTGGTGGTGTATTTATCTGCAGAGATTCTGCCTTCAGCCTTAATTTTCTTAATTTTTCTTCTTTGTGTTAGGTATTGCTGCGGTACAGCACGCAAAACGAAAATATAGTGAATCTGGGGTTGGCTTTCACTTTCACTTTTGTTAGTGATAATGTTTTGTTGGGACCTGACCTCATAACAGGCAATTTTAGTGTCAAAATGGCTATCGGAATTGTTTAAATAATGTGACTTAACTTACATTAAAGGGAAATTTCGGTTTATTTCAACCCGTCTCCTATCGTCCTAAATTTGTTTCAAGTCACTAGTGACATAGAAATAATAGTTAGCATGTTAGCGGTTAGCCAAGATACAGCCGTAGCGTCAAACCTGTTAAAACGTAATTGAATAGGTATCCTTTCAAGTGCAAAGTTAGTCCACTAAATAAGCTTTTTCTCTACAAAGACCACCTCATATCGTTAGGATAAATGTCAGAGAACATATAGAAAACGACATGTAAACGTGTTGTCTTACCTTACCGGTGTGGTGCCATGTTTGTTGTTTACCATTTATCTAAGGCTGCAACCGGTCCCATTCCTTGCAACAGAGGTATTCCTCTTCTGTGGGCATTGGGGTACAGCATTCACAGGTAACGTTACACCACAAATCTCCAGAGCTAAAGCCTTCCAGCAGCCATTCCTCCTCTGCCGTCCTCTACCTGTTGTGCCTCTCTCTCTCTCCTCCTCCGTTCTTCAATTTCAGGAAGCTCTTCGTCAGTGTATTCTGGCTCAAATAAATAAGGGCGGCCATCAAACTCTGCAAAATCAAATTCCTCCTCCACAAAGTTGAAGTCTGGCAAAAAGTCAGCCATTATTCTAAAAATCTTTCATAAAATAAATGAATGAACCTTTCAGGCTACTGTCCGGTTCTGCCTTGCAGTTGCTGCGACTTGTTCTCGCGAGATTTCGGCCGCGCTTTGAGAAGCAGAGGTAAATGGTAAACACACCGTAAGGTAAGACAACAACTCTGAAGACCACCTAAATGTGAAATGTTAGTATATAGGCTTTCCACATCGAGAGACGATGGCCGCCCTTATTCATTTGAGCCAGAATACACTGACAAAGAGCTTCGTGAAATTGAAGAATGGAGGAGGAGAGAGAGAGAGGCACAACAGGTAACGTTAGAGGACGACAGAGGAGGAATGGCTGCTGGAAGGCTTTAGCTCTGGAGATTGGTGGTGTAACATTACCTGTGAATGCTGTACCCCAATGCCCACAGAAGAGGAATACCTCTGTTGCAAGGAATGGGACCGGTTGCAGCCTTAGCTAAATGGTAAACAACAAACATGGCACCACACCAGTAAGGTAAGACAACACGTTTACATGTCGTTTTCTATATGTTCTCTGACATTTATCCTAACGATATGAGGCGGTCTTTTATGGAGAAAAGCTTGTTTAATGGACTAACTTTGCACTTGAAAGGATGCCCGTTCAATTACGTTTTAACAGGTCTGACGCTACGGCTGTATCTTGGCTAATGGCTAACATGCTAACTATTATTTCTATGTCACTAGTGACTTGAAACAAATTTAGGACGATAGGAGAAGGGTTGAAATAAACCGAAATTTCCCTTTAAATCACCCCGTGGGGCTCCATTCCCGAAAAGGGAAAAATTATAGCCAGTTAATAATATCAGTCCCATAAAATACACTAAACTATCAATTTGGAATTCTGATTACTAGTTAAATTAATAACTTTAACCAAAGTCGGCAAATGAATAGGAGAGGTTAAAGGATTTCCGAGTTCTTGACATAGCAGTGGTTGACGATTCATTCACTCTTGTGCAATATTAAACAGACAGCAGGTATGATTCCGAATGTATTTATTCATGACGAAAGCAAAGCAACAAAACACACAAATTCTAACTAGCTAACTATATACAAGCATTGGTGTGTATATTTGTGTGTGGGTGTGGGTGTGTGTGTGTGCGAGGGGCAAAAGGTATATGTGTGAAACAAAGGCTGTTTGGCCTACAAAACAAAATGGCTGACGACAGAAAACGAGGTTTGCCTGACCGTATGGCCAGTTAGGACAAAGACCAAGGAGATGAAGCAACAACCTTGAGTCTCCTCTCAGAGAGTAGCTCTGTTGAAAGCCAATTTGTAAGTGAGTCTATGTCTATGCAATATGTGTTGCAAACAGGTTTGGGTTAGTACAGAGGATATTTAGTTGCACGCAAGACTGTGTGATGCATTGGCAAACTAACATCACGTCAGTAAAGTCATGTCAGTAAAGGGAGACCAGGTGAGGAAGAGGGCACTTCCTGTTTAGGTTACGAAGACATGTGAATGATTAAATAAAGTTCGAGCACAAGCTCAGGGTTCACAAGACGAAGTCTTGTCATTTTAAAGATGAAGGCGGCAGTAGCTCAGTCCATAGGGACTTGGCTTGGGAACCAGAAGGTCACCGGTTCAAAATATGGAGCGTGGACTGGTAGCTGGAGAGATGCCAGTTCACCTCTTGGGCACTGTCGAGGTGCCCTTGAGCAAGGCACCAAATCCCCCAACAGCTCGGGGTGCCTGTCCATGGGCAGCCCCCTCACTCTGACATCTCTCCATTTAATGCATGTAAAAGGTCCTATTTGTGCATGTGTGTGCGTATTTCGGGCCTGTGTGTATGTATATGACAAACGGAGTGAAAACATTGAATTTCCCCCTTGGGGAGTACAGTTCAGGCCAAAAGTTTGGACACACCTTCTCATTCAATGCGTTTTCTTTATTTTCATGACTATTTACATTGTAGATTCTCACTGAAGGCATCAAAACTATGAATGAACACATGTGGAGTTATGTACTTAACAAAAAAAGCTGAAATAACTGAAAACATGTTTTATATTCTAGTTTCTTCAAAATAGCCACCCTTTGCTCTGATTACTGCTTTGCACACTCTTGGCATTCTCTCCATGAGCTTCAAGAGGTAGTCACCTGAAATGGTTTTCCAACAGTCTTGAAGGAGTTCCCAGAGGTGTTTAGCACTTGTTGGCCCCTTTGCCTTCACTCTGCGGTCCAGCTCACCCCAAACCATCTCGATTGGGTTCAGGTCCGGTGACTGTGGAGGCCAGGTCATCTGCCGCAGCACTCCATCACTCTTCTTCTTGGTCAAATAGCCCTTACACAGCCTGGAGGTGTGTTTGGGGTCATTGTCCTGTTGAAAAATAAATGATCGTCCAACTAAACGCAAACCGGATGGGATGGCATGTCGCTGCAGGATGCTGTGGTAGCCATGCTGGTTCAGTGTGCCTTCAATTTTGAATAAATCCCCAACAGTGTCACCAGCAAAACACCGCCACACCATCACACCTCCTCCTCCATGCTTCACAGTGGGAACCAGGCATGTGGAATCCATCCGTTCACCTTTTCTGCGTCTCACAAAGACACGGCGGTTGGAACCAAAGATCTCAAATTTGGACTCATCAGACCAAAGCACAGATTTCCACTGGTCTAATGTCCATTCCTTGTGTTTCTTGGCCCAAACAAATCTCTTCTGCTTGTTGCCTCTCCTTAGCAGTGGTTTCCTAGCAGCTATTTGACCATGAAGGCCTGATTCGCGCAGTCTCCTCTTAAAAGTTGTTCTAGAGATGGGTCTGCTGCTAGAACTCTGTGTGGCATTCATCTGGTCTCTGATCTGAGCTGCTGTTAACTTGTGATTTCTGAGGCTGGTGACTCGGATGAACTTATCCTCAGAAGCAGAGGTGACTCTTGGTCTTCCTTTCCTGGGTCGGTCCTCATGTGTGCCAGTTTCGTTGTAGCGCTTGATGGTTTTTGCGACTCCACTTGGGGACACATTTAAAGTTTTTGCAATTTTCCGGACTGACTGACCTTCATTTCTTAAAGTAATGATGGCCACTCGTTTTTCTTTAGTTAGCTGATTGGTTCTTGCCATAATATGAATTTTAACAGTTGTCCAATAGGGCTGTCGGCTGTGTATTAACCTGACTTCTGCACAACACAACTGATGGTCCCAACCCCATTGATAAAACAAGAAATTCCACTAATTAACCCTGATAAGGCACACCTGTGAAGTGGAAACCATTTCAGGTGACTACCTCTTGAAGCTCATGGAGAGAATGCCAAGAGTGTGCAAAGCAGTAATCAGAGCAAAGGGTGGCTATTTTGAAGAAACTAGAATATAAAACATGTTTTCAGTTATTTCACCTTTTTTTGTTAAGTACATAACTCCACATGTGTTCATTCATAGTTTTGATGCCTTCAGTGAGAATCTACAATGTAAATAGTCATGAAAATAAAGAAAACGCATTGAATGAGAAGGTGTGTCCAAAGTTTTGGCCTGTACTGTATATAAAATCAAAAATTAAAAAATTGACAAATTAAATGAACAACACATGGTACCTGGAGTGACAGACAGGTCAAGAAACGGTTTTGCTCAAGAAACTGGTGGGAAATGTGGACAGCAACTGGCAGTCTTTCAAACAACAGTTTGAACTGTACACAGCTGCCATTGGACTGGACATTGAATCCGATGCCAGGAAAATCGCGTTGCTACTCACAGTAGCGGATCCTCAAGCCATTGATGTCCTCAATACATTCGAGTTTGCAGCCCCTGATGACAGACAAAAGTATGACAAAGTTATCCAAAAGTTCCAGGCACACTGCTCGCCGCAGAACACGTACGTGTTCCGCTCGCGGATGCAACAGCCAGAAGAGACTTTTGATAGCTTTGTGACTGATTTGAAACTGAAAGCACAGTCATGTGATTGTGGAGATCTGAGAGATTCTATGACCCGTGATCAAATTGTGTATGGAATCCATGATAAGTGGACCAGGGAACGGCTGCTAAGACATGCTAAACTAAATCTTGAGGAGGCAGAGAGACTGTGCCATGCTAGTGAGTAAGCCCAGCAGCATGCAAAGACATTCAGGGCTCTAGTTTCGCAGACCGGGCGAAGCAGGGGCACAGTGCACCTGCGCTTCGCCAACTGGGTGTGGCCAGGCGGATTTTGCAAGTTTGGCACACTGTGCGAGATCACCACAATTGTAAATCAATGTTGCGTTTCTCTCGTGCGCGCGCGCACTCTCTCTTTCTCTCTCACAGTCTCACTCTGTTTCTTTTCTTTTGACTTTTCTAAGGTGACAGATGCTGAATATATACTCCCTATCTGATGCTGTGGCTGTGGCTGTTTGTGGTTGGCTGAGAGGGATGTGAACTCATTATTTTGCAGCTGTGTTAATCAAATCAGGTTGGGTTTCCATTACGCGTGCCAAACGTGCCAAACAGTGCCAATCCCCTTTGATCTAACATCAGATGTGACGGGACAGTCGATATAGAGATACATTTATGTGCTGATTGCAGATAGTTGCATTAAATAGTGGTTTTTTGGGTATTTATTGCATCGTTAATGTGCCTGACATTCTGGAAACCTGCCTGTGAGGTTTTGGTGACGTGTGCGCACTGTCTGCCGGTCAGCCAAACTTCGGCTCACACCGGCTGCGCTCCGCCTGCGCTCCGCCTGTGCTGACAGTAGACCTGGTTTCAGCTGCCGAGCTTTTAGCGCACCTTCGGCAAAGCCTTTTGGCACGAAACTATCACTGCGCCAAGCTGCATCTGTCGAAACCTCCCCCTGCTGCGCCGCCACACCCATCTCAGCGCACATCGGTCTGCCAAACTACCAAACTAAGTGCGCCTCGGGTTGCGCTGCTCGAAACTAGCTCTGCGCAGGTTTCGCCACCCTGCGCTGCGCCGGGAAACTAGAGCCCCCAGCGAAACTGGTGTCACTGCAGTAAATGAAAACAAGATGAAAAGGGAAACGCCACAAAAGAAAAACAAAGATGATGTGACATATTCCTGCAAACAATGTGGTGGCAGACATGAGCCCCGGCAGTGCCCTGTGTATGGCAAAAGATGCTCAAAATGTAATGGAAAAAATCATTTTGCAAAACAATATCTATCTAAAGGCAAGCCCAAATCAATGCGGCTAGTTGAAGAGACTGATCTAAGTGGGACTTTCTTTGTGAGCATGGTGTCATGTGATAATGCAGAAACTGAGCACAATGACACAGAAGAAAATGACAGGCACTCAGACAACGAAGACACATGGATTTTGTCACTTCCAATAAATGGAGCTATTGTAGCACTAAGGATTGACACAGGTGCACAAGCAAACCTGATCAACATGACAGAAATGTTGCTATCAAGGAAAAGCCCAAAATAATCAAGAAAAGAGTGCCACTAAAAGACTACAATGGAAAAGACATAGAAAGCAGAGTGATGGGGCTGATAACCTTTATTAGAAAGTTCATACCACACCTGTCAGTGAGAACGTCAGCAAGAGAGCTACTTCATGATTCTACAGAATTCAAGTGGACAGCGAGAAATAAACAATAGTGGAATACGTTAAAGACCACACTGACGACTGCCCCCGTGCTTGCATATTATGATCCAACCAAGAAACTGAAGATTTCAACAGATGTTTCAAAGGACAGGCTGGGAGCTGTCGTGCTGCAAGTTGAAGGAGATGGTTGGAAGCCAGTTGCTTATGCTTCCAGATCCATGACTAAGACTGAAACAAGATATGCTCAAATTGAGAGAGAATGTCTTGGACTGGCTTATGGACTGGAAATATTTCATTGCTATGTCTATGGTCTTCCCACCTTCACAGTCAAGACAGATCATCGTCTTCTCGACGATGTCGCCAAGGATTCAGCGCCTCATGAAAATGTAAAGGTATGACTTTGAGTTGATATACATACCAGGCAAGCACCTAGTGTTAGCAGATGCACTATCACAAGCTCCAGAGATGAATAACAAATGAGTGAAGACACAGCTAAAGATAAGGAGCTACAAACAGTGATAAAACACATCCAGAGTGGCTGGCCCAAGGGGTCCTGTCCAAAATATTATCACATCAGATCAGAGCTAAGTGTGGCAAATGGACTGTTGTTGAGAGACAACAGGATTATAATTCCACACAGCCTGAGACTGGAGATACTTTAGAGACTACATGAGGGACACTGTTAGTATGTATTTTTACATCTTCACTGACCAATGGATACTAGGCCAAAGAACCCCTGAGGATCATGATGTCAGAAATGCTAGATGGACAAGTTAGACTAATTTTAGTTGGCCGAAGGCCAAGTTAAATTTGGCAAAGCACCATGTAGGTAACAGCACATGTGCTACTATCTTAGTATATAAGCCGTGTCTCTTTCTGTTTATGTATCACACATAGCTTCTGCATGAGGCCAATGTTGATCCGAGCTCGTAATAAACGTGCATTAAGAAAGAACTCCGTGATCGGCCTCATCCTTGCATTCTCCAGATCATCACAGAAACACCTACTCTCAATGGCGTCACAAAAGGTCAAGGTGCACCTTTAAAGGTAAACAGAATTTTTTCTTCATCTTTCATATATGGAGCTTTTCTGCTTACCTTTAAGGCGCACCTAAAAAGTACCTGAGTAGTTCTGTGGATGATTCTGAGAAATTACTTGCATTACTTATAACTGATTTATTCTGAAAGGCTCTGTACTGCTGTGTATCAGCGTTGCCACATGGGCATGTTCACCAAATAGGCAGATACGTGATGTTCCGTGTATTGTGGTGTGACTGGTGGAATTGTAGTTTGCTGTTTGAGTAATCAAATACTTGAGTACATTTTCAAACAAGCCATCAGTTACTTCTGTTACTTTTAAACAGCAACGACTGTCTTTTGGTTCTAATAATGGAGATAACGTTAAACCTATCAGTCTGAAAGAAGTCATGAAGCTTGTGGCTCACTACGTGGTAGAAGAAATGCTGCCATTGTCTAGGGTGGAGTCTAAAAAAAGGTGGAGGAGGACTCGCTGACAGACAGGTCAGACTCAGGAGGTGCATTATGCCTGGTACATACTACGTGACTTTTCTGCCCGTTTTGAAAGTCACTATGTCACATTACACGATTGTGGAGTCATAAACTCGTGCCGTGACTTGGCCGACAGACATGACACACTACACGATGGTACTCACCAGTTATCCCCGGTTGTCTTTCAAGGCGTGTGTGATGTCATCAGGTTATTCTTGTCCTATTTTTATTACTTTTACTATTATTTGAGTCACTGTGTCTGTTCATGTGCCAGCCAAAATGTTGTTGTAGTCACCTAAAAGCATCAGCAGATGGCAGGAGCTCCATTTGAAGTACCGTACGTAAACATTTAAGCTACTGTATCCTCCACAACCAAGTTCCTACAAATGTTTCAGAATAAAAGCCCATTTAGAAAATGGAGGGATTCTCTCAGCGGAGGTTATAAGGGCTTTTAATTTGAAAGAAATTCAGGAAGTGTTGAGTTTGAAATGACGGCGCAATGTGTTAACTTTATAAAAGACAATGGGAGCGGATAAAAAGTAAATATATAAAGATACAGAGGGATTAATAAATGACGGACCGTCTATAATGTAGTCTGTTTCAAATGAAGCTGGTAGCCTCTGCAGTCTCTCTGTAAGGATGTAACATTGTTTGCTAGCTTGATGCTAATGACAGTACTCAGCAGGTTGAAAAAGTGCCTCTGCTGTTTCACACCATCATTTCCCCTTTTTACTCTGTGTGGTAGTATCCCTAGAGGAAATATTAAAAACGCTGGGGTGTTGTCATACAGTTGTCTACGGCAGCAGATCGTTCTGTGTTTCTACTGGTCAAAGTGATGGCTGTGATGGGAGAATTGGATCTCAGTGAAGGGCAAGTTGTCCATAACTTAGCGCCCTGTGGTCCATTGCCCAATAGGAAATGTAGAATACTCAAAAGTACTTTAAAAGTGCTTGAGTTACTTTTCTCAGGGAGTAACGTTGGAAATACTTTAAAAGTACTTGAGTTACTTTACTAGGGAGTAACAAAGTAAAGTAAATGGCTACTTTTTTAAGAGTAACGCAGTAAAGTACATTGATTACTTTTAAAGTAACCCTTACCCAACTCTGGTCTCGATCGATCGAGCAGCATTGACACATAGCAGACTTAAGCCTAGTCCATGAAATTAAAACAACACAAATTATTAATTTATGTTTAAATTGTTAATTCCTGTTTACGAACAATTTATGAACGAGTTCTTCCTCAATATGCGGATGCATGTATATTTGTGTTATTAACATATGAAGTTTAACCATGGGACATAAAGGGAGTAAAGCATCACAATGTAAAACAATACAAATTAAGAATAGATCAGAGCAGGACTTACCAAAAAAGGAGCATAATGCTATGAAAAAATTACTGAAAATGAACCCCCATTTGAAAAATATCCCAACCAAAGCCCTTGAGCAGATGACACTGAGAGAATGGATGCAAACTAAACTAGGATTTTATAATGTTGAACCCTTTCTAATATATCTGAGTGGACAGACAATAGATAACCTAGAGATGGAAGTTTAGCTAAATCCAAATTAGATGGAATTCGTGAATATCTGATTGACAATACTGCAGTTCCAAATCCAAATTGGGACAAAAGTTATATGTGTGATGTATTTCAAGTCTGGGAACTGATGAGTAAACAGTAGCCGGGTAATGTACAGAAGATAGAAAAGAAAAAGATTAAAAAGTTGTCTTTCATGACACAAGAGACAGTGAAACCTGAACCAACACACACTGCTGTCCAGCATGCCACTCTTTATCAATCTCTCCCTACACTCACTGAGCCTCCTGCATATGAATCAGATGAGAAATATGATTGGTTACTGGCTTATTCTGGCACGGGGCACGCAAAGACGAAATCTAGTAGAGATATTGTCAAAATTATTCCCACGCTTATTTTTCCTGATGTTGATAATATATCTGTACAAATTAAGGTTTGGCAAAAGCAGTGTACTCAAGCCTGGCTGCAAAATTGTCAGAAAGCTTTTGATTCTTTAGAAAGAAAATACAAGACAGATAAAGATCAACTTTTTGCTGAACAGATTAAATATGTTATGGAATGCATGGCAAGAGAATTTAAAAGAATACTAGCTTTAATATAAAAGGGACATGATGTTGAATTGAATGCAATGTCCAAAGTTATGACTGATAGTTTTCAGTCAGCAACCAAACGTTATCAAAGGGATAATAACGTGAAAATGGACTTTAATGCGCTAATAGAAAAAAAACACACACAGGCCATAATTTCGAGCATATCTAAACTAGATGTGGAAAAGTACATGATCTGATTACCTGTCTACTGAATGAACAAAACGAAGCGGACGAAACAGACATAAATTTTATGACACCGTTAGTAACCTTCGATGATCAAGTAATGGATAAACCATTGACTCATAGAAATATCACGTATCACACAAGATGATCCTTCACCTTTAAATAACCCACACAGATTTATAAACTGGTGGAGATCGGCACTACTCCACAGTTCATTGTCTGGAAAGGATGTACGCTACATTTTAACTACCCTAATGCCCAATATTAAAGTAGAGACATTGGTTGATGAATGTGATACTCTTAGTTATGAATATGATGGTCCGATAGAAGATGAAACATGTGTAAACAAAAAATATCCCTGGTTGGATCGAACTCATAAGGAAACTCACTTGACACAACTGACGGAATTTTTGAAAAAGAATGCAGCACATGATAGAGACATATCTCAAGTTTTAAATTGTAAACGCAAACCTAATGAACAAATGTATGAATATGCATCCAGATTTAAGAGATAGTGGAAGGAACAAGCTAAACTAGAAAAAGAAGAGGAAGAGTATCCATTTTTATATCAATGTTTTTAAATGGTCTAGATCAAATGCTGCTTACACTTTAAAGTTATCCACACCTGAAATTTATTCACTTAGTCCAAATGCATTGCTAAAGAAGATAAGAGAATTAGATGCTGTCGGATTGTTACAATTCAATTCAATTCAATTCAATTTTATTTATAAAGCCCAATATCACAAATCACAATTTGCCTCACAGGGCTTTACAGCATACGACATCCCTCTGTCCTTAAGACCCTCACAGCGGATAAGGAAAAACTCCCCAAAAAAAAACCCTTTAACGGGGAAAAAAAAAACGGTAGAAACCTCAGGAAGAGCAACTGAGGAGGGATCCCTCTTCCAGGACGGACAGACGTGCAATAGATGTCGTACAGAACAGATCAGCATAATAAATTAACAGTAATCCATATGACACAATGAGACAGAGAGAGAGAGAGAGAGAGAGAGAGAGAGAGAGATGCAGGTAATGACAGTAGCTTACAACAACATTAATGAAAGTAATAATATTATAGTTATAGTTCTGGCTACTGTGGTACAATATGTTGAAAGTATGTATTAGTATCAGACAGTATACTTGTGTGACAATAGTCATATGTGTATAATAACAGTAGAAGTATGACTAATGACTAATGATGGCAGCAGCAGCAGGAGGCATCTGGCAGGACCACGGCAGCAGCACAACCACACACGTCACACTGTCCAGGCACCGCTGCGGTATGAGTTATTCTGAGAGACAGTGGAGCACAAAGGCTCCGGAGAAGAAGCCGAGTTAGTGACATCCAGAATGGCCGAGTTAGCAAGATGCAGTAATAGGATGAGAGTTAGAGAGAGAGAGAGAGAGAGAGAGAGAGAGAGAGAGAGAGAGAGAGAGAGAGAGAGAGAGAGGGAGAGAGAGGGAGCCCGGTGTATTATAGGGGGTCCTCCGGCAGACTAGGCCTAAGTCAGCCTAACTAGGGGCTGGTACAGGGCAAGCCTGAGCCAGCCCTAACTATAAGCTTTATCAAAGAGGAAAGTCTTAAGTCTAGTCTTAAATGTGGAGACGGTGTCTGCCTCCCAGACCGTAACAGGAAGATGATTCCACAGGAGAGGAGCCTGATAGCTGAAGGCTCTGGCTCCTGATCTGCTTTTGGAGACTTTAGGGACCACGAGTAACCCTGCGTTCTCAGAGTGCAGTGTTCTGGTGGGATAATATGGCACTATGAGCTCTCTAAGATATGACGGAGCTTGACCATTTAGAGCTTTATAAGTTAACAGTAGGATTTTAAATTCAATTCTGGATTTTACAGGGAGCCAGTGCAGAGAAGCTAAAACAGGAGAAATATGATCTCGTTTCTTAGTTCCTGTTAGTACACGTGCTGCTGCATTCTGAATTAGCTGGAGAGTTTTTAAGGATTTACTAGAGCTACCTGATAATAGAGAGTTACAGTAATCCAGCCTTGAGGTAACAAAAGCGTGGACCAATTTTTCTGCATCTTTTCGGGTCAGGATAGGCCTAATTTTCGCAATATTACGCAGATGAAAAAATGCAGTCCATGAGGTTTGCTTTAAATGAGAATTAAAAGACAAATCTTGATCAAATATTACTCCGAGGTTTCTTACGGTAGTGCTAGAGGCCAGAGCAATGCCATCTAGAGAAACTATGTCATCAGATAAAGAGTCTCTGAGTTGTTTGGGGCCAAGAACAATAACTTCAGTTTTGTCTGAATTTAACATCAGGAAATTGGTGCTCATCCAATTTTTTATGTCTTTAAGGCAGTTATGGAGTTTAGTTAATTGATTACTTTCTTCTGGCTTCATCGATAAATACAACTGTGTATCATCCGCATAACAATGGAAGTTTATAGAGTGATTTCTAATGATGTTACCTAAAGGAAGCATATATAGAGTAAATAGGATTGGTCCGAGCACAGAACCTTGCGGAACTCCAAAACAAACTTTGGTACGTAAGGATGATTCATTACGAACGTCAACAAATTGAAAACGATCAGATAAATAAGATTTAAACCAGCTTAGTGCTGAACCTTTTAGGCCAATTAAGTGATCCAGTCTCTGCAGTAGAATTTGATGGTCAATTGTGTCAAACGCCGCACTAAGATCTAATAAAACAAGAACAGAGACGAGTCCTTTGTCTGAAGCAATCAGAAGGTCATTTGTAATTTTAACTAGAGCTGTCTCAGTGCTATGATGCACTCTAAATCCTGACTGAAATTCCTCAAATAAATTATTATCCTGGAGAAAATCACACAGCTGGTCTGCGACTACTTTCTCAAGGATCTTTGACATAAAGGGAAGATTAGATATTACAATAGTCAAATCTAAATTTCAAGGGTCAGAAAGCACGTCTGAGATGTATGATAACAACACTGTGCTTTTTCAACAAAACCCACCGAGAGGTAGGGACGGAAATAGGATGTACGGGGGCCCAGGTCAAAGTGGGGCCCCTACACCTAAAATAGGCTACAGCTACCCCTCCCAAAGAGGTCGAGGTTTTAGTCGAGGAAAAAGGAGCCGCAGACCCATGGTGGACATAGACAGGTGTCACTATTGCTTAAGAGCAGGACACTGGGCTAGAGATTGTACAATAAAGAGGCAGGAGGAATATCAAATGATGGGTGGACTTCAAAGGCAACCTTATGCTCATGTACAACCTAGAGCTTCATTTACCTCTCAGACTAACATACAACAGGCCACATTAGGTAATGATCAACAATCTCAATTACCTACTGAAAATAGACCAGTAAATATGTTATGGAATAAATAGGGATACCGACAGGGGGACATGGATGGTAACATCAAACTCATAATTAATGCTCCACAATTTGACATTTCTAATAAACCTGCAGAAATACCACAATTAAGTTTACAAATTTAAGGAAAAAGAATTCCATTTCTAGTGGACACTGGAGCAACTATTTCACGCTTAAAACAAAAAGATTTAAAATGTCCTTTGAGTAAAAAATTCGTCCAGTCTGTCGGTATTAGTGGTGTCCCACAAACTGAATTCTTATCTATCCCATTACAAGTGGATCTGGAAGACATAAAATTACAGCATTCATTTGTGGTGAGCACAACATCTCCCATGTCCTTACTGGGACGTGATTTGTTGAGCAAACTTAATGCAACCATTTCTTGCTCATCTGACAGGACTGAGCTTCTTATTCCTGCAAATACAATGTATCAACTATTTTCTCACACAATGGGCATATCTCATTAGTCTACCTCCATTTTGACAAATGTTGATTTTTTTATCCAAGTTATTTAACATGGAAGGACTTAAGAAATTGGCCTCATGTCATGCTGCTGCTGCTAAAATGTTAAACATGAAACTGGTCGATCCACCATTTTCTAATAAACAAACTGACTAAATTGAAATGCAAGAAATTCCCCAGTGCCTTTATATATCGCCACATGGGCTCTTGTTATTATGGAAAAACACTTCTGAAGACACTGAACCTTTTGTTTGTACTGTTCGCACAGATTTCACAGACATTGAACCTTTGCTAGAATCTTATAAAGTTTATCTTCATAGGATTCCAGATAATAAGGATCAAAATAAAAATGACCTTATCTGGTCATATGGACTTGAACCGTCACATTTTTTCATCAAAATCTTACAAAATGATAGTAAACCACATCTTCACGTCAAAAAGATTACAGATATTTCATTAAAACCTCCCTCGATATTAGCTTCGGTTCCCAAAGAATTATGGGCACTGCATGCTAATCATGTGGGACTGTTGAATGTTACACCCTACCAAGCTAAAATTAACCCTAATAAATATCCGGTGTATGTGAAGCAATATCCTTTGTCCAAAGAAAAGGAGGATGGAATTCGACCAGTTATTGAAAGCTTGTTACAGCAAGGCGTAATTGTCAAGCGGCGATCACAAAATAACACTCCTATAGATCCAATTTTAAAACCCGGATCAAATAAATATCGATTCACACAGGACTTAAGGAAGGTTAATGAGGCAGTCTTTCCCATAGCTCCACTTGTACCTGATAAAAACTCCATCTTAGCAGCGCTGCCAGCAGACTCCAAATATTATACAGTAGTGGATCTTTGTTCGGCATATTTTTCAATTCCAGTACATGAGGACACACAAGACTTGTTTGCCTTTACTTATAAGAATGAACAATATGTGTGGCGCAGATTACCAATGGGCTTTGTTGATTCTGCCGCTGTGTATTCTGCTGCAGTTAATATGCACCTGGCTCAATTAACCTTACCCAGACCGTCAACGCAATTACAGTATGTGGACGACATCCTGGTGGCTTCACCGACAGAGTCTGATTGTATTCAAGACTCTCTTGCCCTCCTGACATACCTCGCTATTGGCGGACACAGAGCGTCCCTTGCTAAACTCCAATTTTGTCAACCATCTGTCAACTACCTGGGATATGTGCTAAAAGATGGCTGCTGGTACCTATCACCAGAAAGAGTGAAGGCAATCAAAGACATCAAAAGACCTCAAACAAAGACAGAACTCTTATCCTTTTTGGGTCTTGTGAATTATTGTCGAGCATGGCTCGCAGAATATGCAACGTATGACTCCATTTTGCGAAAAGCAACTGTAAAGGGCACGTTGGACAATGTTCAGTGGACTGATGAAATGAAACAAGCTTTTCGCCACATCATATACCTCCTCTGCACCGCACCAGCTTTGAGACTGCCAGACTACAAACTGCCCTTTCACCTTCACGTTGCAAAAAATGGACTTGATGCTTCTGCTGTTTTGGCTCCGACGCATGGTGACAGGTTAAGACCAGTGGCATTACTCCAAATCTTTACCATTGATTGTTCAAGGCATGGTCCCATGTTTGCGAGCTGTCGCAGCTGCTATAATGGTGGAAAAATCACAAACCATAGTTTTAGGACATCCACTGACGCTTCACACGACATGCGCCGTTAACATCATTCTTCTTAACATAACCACACAACATATGACAAGTCAACGACGAAGTAATTCTTAACATATTTTAACAGGTACCCAAAATCTCACTATTTCAACTACAACTCATATGAATCCCGCTATTCATTTGAAATCATTATTGCATGGTGGAGAATAAGAAAATGAAGACTGTACTCATGATTGCATGGAATTGATAAATTCTACGTCAAGCATAAGAACTGATTTACAACAAATGCCGATAGAAAATTGTAACTTTATTTTATATTGTGACGGATCCTCCATGCGCCCCGATGATAAAACTACATTAATCAGGTTATGTAATCGTGGATGACCAAGATCAATGTGCGGAAGCCTACAGACTACCAGTGATAGATAGCGTTAACTAGGGCATGTTTAATTGCAGAAGATAAAGCAGTCACCATTTATACAGATTCCAAATATGCTTTTTCAGTTGCGCATGATTTTAGCAAAATATGGGAAAATCAGTTACAACTGCAGGAAAACCCATTCAACATGCTGAGTTAGTAAAAAACTTACTGTCAGCCATGATGTTACCAGCCCGAATTACTATAGAAAAATGCACAGCACATTCAAAAGCAAACTCAGACATAGCAAAAGGCAACAACTTAGCTGATCAATATGCTAAGGAAGCAGCCATAAACGCCCCATTTCCACCTTGGCTGGATAATATGGTGGTTGCCGTACAAATTTCTGACCCACCTTTTACTATAAATGATTTGAGTAGTTTTCAGAAGCAAGCTCCTGAAGCTGAAATAAGACTGTGGCAGAAAAAAGAATGCTACAAAGATGTTGATGGTCTATGGAAATTTAGAGATAAATGAATAGTTTTACCCAAATTGGCATATGATTCTCTTATCTCCTACGTACATGGTGCAACACATGTTAATTACAAGGCAGTGACAGACTACATTTCGAGATTGTTTTTTGCAATAGGGTTGGAAAAACAAGTCAGAAGATTTATTCAGAGATGTTTGATCTGTGCCCGTTGTAATCCACATGTAAATCCGCCTAAACACGACCATTTGCCCACACCTGAAGGACCTTTTCAGTCATTGCAAATAGATTTTTACGCATATGCCAAAATGTAAAGGTTATTCATATCTTTTGGTAATAGTGGACAGATTTTCCAAATGACCTGAAGCATTTCCTACTAGGAAAGAAAATGCACAAACAGTAGTCAAATGCTTAATGGAACATATTATTCCAAGATATGGGATACTTTTAGGCATTGATTCAGATAATGGTACACCCTTTACATCTCAAGTAACTAGGCAATTGGCCTTAGCTTTGGGAATAAATTGGACTTTTCACATGCCATATCACCCGCAGAGCCTAGGACAAGTAGAACATACAAATAGGACAATAAATGACAAACTGATGAAAATTCATCAATCTAGACAAATGAATTGGCTTAAAGTATTACCTCTAACCCTCTTGTCAATTAGAGCAATGCCTAACACCACTACCGGTTTGTCACCACATGAAGTACTAATGGCCCGTCCCTTTCCTTTAGGGGTACAGTTGAACAAGAAACCAGCCATGGACTTAACCCAATTACAAGAGATGCAACATACTTATGTTAAACATTTATTTTCCTTTGTGTCAGCATGTGGTAGATTCTCTTCCCTCCCCAGCTGATAAGCCCACACATGCTTTTCAACCAGGAGACTACGTTTTGGTTCGCAGCCTAAAAGCCATAGAAGGAGAAGTGCGCTACGGCCCACCGATGCAAGTCCTACTGGTGACCAGAACGGCGATCAAGGTCAAGGGCCAGCCACAATGGATTCATGCCACCAGAGTCAAGGCCGCACCATCTCATAATGTAGTATCAACATCAATCTCGGATTGAGAGAAGTATCACCATCATTTAAAGGAAGATGTGCACTGTGTCTTAAATGATGTAATTTATGTTGTGGAACCAGTTGAATTCCTTCCAAATCACACAAATTCAGAGATCTAAAAGAGACCTATCTGAAGTCACGGGATACATACATCTAAAAAACATGAATTCAGTGGATTTGTCAAGCCAATACTATGCCTTATCAAATGATCATCAGATCTTTACACACTCCCAACTAGTCTTTAAATCTATATTTTGGAATACAGAGTTACAGTATGCTAACCAGTATCTCATAGCACTTACACGACATGACCTGGCGTTAGTGGCTAATGCAACAATTTTAGGCTTTCAATCTATTAATGAGCTTGCGTTGTTGCGTCAATTTGCCATTGATAATCGTGTTGCATTAGATGCATTGACAGCTTCCCAAGGAGGAGTGTGCGTCATAATGGGAGAGGGATGTTGCACATATCTTCCATCTGAATCCGAAGGGCTGGGTAATTTAACTGTTGCAATTAAGAACCTTAAAGGGATCCAAAAAGGCATTGTAAATACCAATAGAGACACACAAACCACTGGAGGCTATTTAAATCAAAGGCCATTCATTCATGGACTTTATCATATTTCTTGCGTTGTCTCGGAGCACTACGTGGACAGACGTCTTTGGAATACCCCAGGTCTGAAGCATGCTATCGAAAGCATCTGCGAAGGCTTGGCTGGTGTGTGAGTCCGGAACAGCTTTGCATGTAGTGTGACTTGATGGCGAGTGAACTGCGCATCAATCAAGACATTGGGCAGACACTGCTCGTCCAAATGTCTGTTGTAAAACTGAAGGCTGAAACTCCATGCACCAGGCCGCTAACGTGTTTTTTTGCCTCCTCAAACACTTTTAGCAGCAAAACATCCATGATGTAGGGGAGGCTAGGAATCTCATAACGTGGCTCAAGTGTGCTGAGTAGATGGCTATATCCCACATCATCTATGACCGACAGTGGCTGGTCATCCAGAGCAATAAAATGAGTTAGAGCCTCTGTTATTTTAACTGCCCGTGGATTGTCTCTTGCCATTTTTGCTCGCTTTTCCGAAACTCTGTGTACTTAGGGTTATGATGGGTCTTCAGATGTTTTATCAAGTTGTTGGTATTAAACGACGTACTCCCCTTTCCTCCCCTGGACACCTTAGCAGCACATAACTTGCAGTCTGCCCCGCTTCTGTCGTCGTCCCTTATCTTGAAATATGTCCACACTGCTGACATGATGTGTGCTTGCTATTGCCGCCAGTCTTATCAGCCCGATACCCGATGCCAGTATTGGTATCGGTGCATCCCTAATTAGAGCCCTGCGCTGGAGCCCGAGGCCCGGGGGCCCAACGGCCCGACAGCCCGAGGGCCAGGCTTCGGGCCAATTACCACATCATTACCTCGGACACGGGCCGGGCTCAGGCTTTTTTTTTAACATGCCAATTAGAGAGGTGTGTGTTTGTGTTTAACCAATTTAAACGGCAACACTTGAACGCAGCAGCCGCTGTGCCTCTCCCTCTCCGCTGCGCGTCACTCATCATATTGTAGCGTCCGCCAGGACGTGTGGAAGGATGACGCGGTTATTCTGCAAACCACCATTTGTTACTGAACAGTACAGGTTACTGTTGGCCGTAACCACGCCAAAACAACCACAAAACAAGGACTTAGCTGTAACGTTAACTCGAACCATGCACTGCTGCTCTCTCCTCCAGCTCGCTCTACACACACAAGCACGCACACTCACACAGCCCTCATCCTCGTCACTCTCGCACCCTGCCCACAGAACATTGACATTACAACAGAACATCCACTGCAGGGTTGCTACAATATTTTACTGATCCCATTCATAAACATTGTGATAAGGTTTGTTTTGTTCGTGTTTGTAGCTTAGGCTTGGATAAACGTGTTTATTTGTTAATAGACCTGCCACCCACAATTTGCAATATCAGGTGCTGCAGTTGCATCACGCACAGTCACGAAATATACCCAGATAAGGTTGGAGGTCTATATGTGCAGTTATAGACCTCCAACCTTATCTAAGCACTTTTAATGGCATAAGTGGGTATATTTCATTTCCTTTCAATATTAAGATTATTTAGAAAAGTGTTTGAAGCATTTTCGGGGCTGTTTAATTGATTATTTTGTTTTTTGAAGTGACTGTGCGCAATGCAACTGCAACAGTGCGCAGCAACAGTTGGGCTTTTTTTCGGGTTTGGGCATGAGAATTCTGAAAACCTGTCGGGCCGGGCCAGGCTGGGGCTCCACCCCCTCGGGCCAGGGTCGGGCCCAGGCCCAGATAAGAGGCCCGTGCAAGGCACTATCCCTAATTATTACTAGTGGTACTAATCATGTGTAACGAATTGAATGTTAAAGTTCAATTACTCCTGTTGAGGTAGTTCTGCATGTAGTTTGTAGTTCTGATGTTTTTATTTTGATAGTTGAGCACAGAAGCAGTGGCTGTGCAAAGAGGTGCAATTGACTGGGTGTGTGGGTGTGTTTAAGTGTGACAATGAATAAAGCAGCTGTTTCATTTAAATGGCAGAGCCTCTGTGTTTATTCCTTGGGTTATTGCAGTTTCATGCACATAGAATAACTTCGTTTTTAAATGCACTGTCGTAGCGTGTGATTTTTCAAGTTGTTTTAGTACATATGATAGTTTGGGTCAAAATCCAATAATTTTAAAGCGACAGTACAATATTCCTTCATTTCCCATCTGGCAACACTAAGGTGGCAGCCTACGTTGAGTTAAAAGGCCCGTTTCCACCGCAGGAACTTCGGGGTAATTTTACGGGGCGGGGCCGTTGGTGCGTGTCTCCACCACAGGAACCACCCCCGAAGGACAGAGTTCCGGAACTTTTACAGGGGCTAAACAAGTCCCTGCCTCGGGGTAGGTACTCAGAACGGCCCCGAAAGACTCCCGGCTGGGGCTTGGGGATTACTTGGTGCTGAATGGATATACTCAAGGAGGGATGTGACGACAACAGAAAGCAAAAGCATTTTTAAAACTCAGCAGATGAGAATTAGCTCGTTCATATAGCTTCCTCCACCATGTAAAAAAAACTCACTAAATGGCCCGTGAAAAAAATATTCTTTCCAGCGGATATCTTAGTTACAACATGATTGAGCTAGCAAAGCAGTTTTGTGTTGCTATGTGTGGTATTTATTCAGTTTTGGGAAATCTACTCCAGTTAGCTCAATCATGTTGTAACTAAGACATCCGCTGGAAAAATATTTTTTTCACGGGCTATTTAGTGAGTTATTACAGACACCGCTAAAGGCTATCAGCTAACGGCGTCCCTACGTCGCCCCGGTAAATGGTCGCGCAACGATTACGTCACATCCAGAGCCCGTAACTTTACAGGAACCCTCCTCGTACTCTGCTCTCTCAGTGGAGACACGGCGGTTGAGAGGGCCGAACGAGAGGACGTTCCTGTAGTAGTTCCTACCCCCCAAATAGTACCAGGAACTTCTTCAGTGAAAACGGGCCTAAAGACACCCAAGGAGGATCCTTTTGAGATACTATGGTGGGGGAAGGGGCATGCTAAAATGTTTCCTAATGTGACAGTGATTGAATGTTCTCGCCATCCCGGCATCATCAGGGGTGCAGGTCGGGTTGCGGGCCTTATATAAATGGGTGTGGGCGGGTGTGGCTTTGACTTAGATTTAATAGCCCCCTTTCCACCAACATTTCCAGGAACTTTTATTACCAGGAATTTATGTACCTGGGTGAAAGAATTCCTGGTAATCTGTGGTTTGCGTTTCCACCGCACCTTAAAGTTTCGGAAAATTTATTCAAATCAGGCTGATGACGTAGATGATTCGGCTTGTGCCCTGTATTTGGCTCTGCCAGCTTGGCTGGTTACATGCTGGTGTAGAGAGTTAGGGCTGTTTGTCTCAGCCAGCAGCTAAGTTAAAAAGCATTTTAAGATAAGTGTCAAACTAAGTTAGTCTACATACAGACAGCTGTCATTTGAGCTTATTAGTAACAATTCGCTATCAGCCGAACTAGTGTGTTGTCCTTGTGTAAGACATAACGTTAGTGTCAGTGGATGAGAGACTGGGGAGCATATTGAATATCACTGTCTGCATGTTTACATGTTCATGCTTGCTGAACACATGTATTGATAAAGTATTGGCTTCTTACTCACTAAGGTTTAATGTCACTTACAGTAACGAGTGTAGCTGCCGTCAACTTATGAGAGTGTGAGTTACCCTCACTTTGTTTTCCGCTCGGCTGTTCACCGGTTACCCTGTTGTGTAGGCATGTGTGTGTGTGGATGTGAGTGTATGTGCAGGAGTTCAGCACAAAAGAACCGATACTGTTAGCGCTTATCAATACTAGGTCTTTGATAATTTAGCCACAGGGCTAATTAAGTACCTGGTTTAGGTATCCATCCTTAATCAAAATACAAACGAAGTGAAGCTTGTAGAAATGAAATAAAGTTTGCAACAGCTGTCCGTGCCAGGAAGTGCGGAATGCTGCAAGTGTGTGTGTTCCACCAATCAGCGTTCTTCAGCAAACAGCAAAGGTACTTTTTTCAGGGAAAGTTTGATGTTGAGGGATAGTTTTTTCCGCTGGTAATTTTGGTGGAAACGTGCAGAGGTTTTCCAAAATCCCGGATAAATGATAAAAGTTCCTGCGGTGTAAAAGGGGCTAATGACTAATGAATGAATTGATAATGAATGAGCTTTACAGGTATGGGCAGGTGCAGGCTTTCAAAAACTGATCTGTGTAGGACTTTGTCCTCAGGCTGACACCATTTTAAGTTGAGTTAATGCTATCATTACATAAATATAGATTATTTTTAACACAAAATGCCCTCTTTGTGTTTCTCCTGACAATGTTGTCTTGCTCAGCTGCAATGGAGAGATGGTAACACGAGAAAGAACATTGTAATAAAAAGACAGCAGCTTGCAAAAATATTGGAAATCCCACATTAGCTTCAACTAACTTTACAAAGCATTTTTGCATAAAAGGAGATCTGTGGATTGTATCCTCCATCTCTGGCATTGATAGTGCTTTAAGAGGGGATCTCTTCACGGCCTGTATGGAATAATTACAGCAGCCAGTAACTCTATTAATGCCCATATGAGCATATAAGTACTTGAAAAAATGTGAACTTATCCTGTATTATGACACTATAGCAGTTTAGTATTGCTTTGGTATTAGGCTTTCAAGAAGTTGCTGCAGACTGATAACACCAATTACATCATTATGACATCATCAATTATTTTCCATTCAAATCTCCAAATCAGCAGAAAACATAATACAACTGTTTTTACAGGTTCAGTAGTAGTCTCCACCTATAAAATCGGCGGAGTGACCCTCTAAAATGATTGCAAGGATCCATATCCAGGGAGAGATTTTGTATTATGATAAAATAGTAGAATTGTGTTGGAACCTGCAGCAGTCATACACCCACCTATAGTTAAGGCTGAGAAAGGAGCGATGAGCTATCTGAGGTTGCAGGCAAACACACAAAGACAGGACGTCCTCTGCAATGCCATAAACTGCGACGGGAAGAAATAACATTTGAAGCTTAAAAGCTGGATTGGACAATAGGCCCACAAAAAAAGACAACAGGCTGTTTTTTAAGACGGTGTTCTTTCTGAATCATTTGTAATGATGGGTACACTTAGTGTGTAATATCACTGTGAATAATTCATTAAAGCAGCGTCTGACCGCATCAGTGTGCCGTTTACAGTAAGACGTTTCCTTCATTGTATCTACAGGACGGATAAAACACTGTGTCTATTGATAAAAGCGGCAGTATAATGATCCATATGGTACATTCTGCAGTTGTGGGTACTCACAACATAGAGGATGTTGAGCGCGCACAGGGATTGTTTGGAACAGGTGAATCCAGCGCAGCCCATCTTGATCAGTAAATAACAGAATAAATCCTTAAATAAGTGATCAAATAAAAAAATATTTGGGCTTTAGCAAGAAAATCCAGACAAATAAAACCCCCGCAGGAACAGACGGTCGCTTGGCAGGAGGGTCGAACCTGGATAGACTGAAGCTGGATGCGTCAGTTACAAACAATACAACCGGAGTGTAGAGGAAGTTAGGTCAAGCCTTCAAAATAAATGCATGTCATGTGTCACAGTGGAGGTAACAGTTTCTATATTAGCTTGAAGTAGGCTAGTTTCAACACTTAGACATGGTGGGTATTTTTAACTGATTATAAACTATTGAATTTAATAGTTTATATGATAAACTATATTTAGATGTTAACTACTCTGACTACTAAGTGAATAAATGAGGAAGAAGACAAAATACTTTATTAATCCTTGTGGGGAAATTCAGTTTTTTGCTCTGCTGTCATCTACACACAGGCCTGAAATACACACATGCACAAACAGGACCTATGCACTAAATGGGGACATAGCTTGGACAGGCGCCCCTAGCAGTTGGGGGTTCAGTGCCTTGCTCTAAGGCACCTTGGCAGTGTCCAAGAGGCAAACTGGCAACTCTCCAGCTGCCAGACCATGCTCCACATTTCGGAGCTTGAACCAGTGACCTACTGGTTCCCAACCCAAGTCCCTATGTGCTGTATTTAGTTTCCTGATGTATGTCTTTCCTGACAGACTGGATGTCATCACCATTTGTTGTGTGAGCCTAACATTGATAAACATATCTAAGTTAATCTATAGACATAAAAAGAGAATTGTGATGACTGATATGAATTTGAAGAGTATCAACCTAAATACACAAAAACAAAATCTGTCATAGTGGGATTCCATAAATGTACAGTGTTGCTTCAAGGCAACATTTCAACTATATTCAATTACTTACATAAATACAGTTCATTTAACAATACAAAATTAAACTTTACTTGTCTATTTTTGAAAATCAGATTTTTTTTCCAGATTGTAAAATGACAGAAAAAGACATTTTCAGACCAATTTTGTGGATAAAGTTGATGGAGCTGAACCATGCAAGGAGGGCTCCAAAAAGAAACTTAAAGCCCCCAGAAAGTTATGTTGCAATATAAACAGTGCTCCTGGTTTCCTTAAGGCCCTGTATTGCAACATAATTGTGGATGTATTGTGTGGGTGTAAACAGCCAAAAATGGGCATGTTACCTAGAGGCAACACGGTACCACAGAGAGTTAATGATTCCAAAAGGAATTTCTTTCATATAACTTCTTCATTTAGTTAAAAACTTGAAAATCTAAATAGGAAGTTAACATAATTAAATAAGTCAAATATGTCCAGAAGTGTAATTACAGTAAGGCAGTATGTTGTTATGTCATTAACTTTGATATGCTGTTCTAGTAAGTAAAGGATCCAGTAAAAGTCTGTGGAAAAATAACCTGGAGCCAAAAACTCATTTACAAGGCTTTGGTGAGACATTTGGTGAGAGAGTGATGTGCCATTATCATTAAGCCTAGCAGATGGATAAGTCTTTAAATGGGCTGCACAGCAGGCTTCCTCATTGTGTATGCATAGACACTATTCCTGTAAATGCTACCTTTAGGATCTTTTCAGCACATAAACCTCATTAACTGAGCTGAAATATTTATAGAAATGATATTGTAGGCTATTGCTATACACCTGGTTTGTTGACATCTTTCACAGTCAGTTCTGTGCCTATGTCATCACCTCTGTTGTGTTAGAAATACACTTCGCACCACTTCCCTGATAAGCAGTGGCATAGTTATGATAGGCCCCAGTGCACACTGCCGAGCACATATCATCTCATCACATGATCAAACAGACGTGACACTGAACAACATCAACATATATTTTAGAGCAATCCTCATTTCATATTTCTAATAAGATGGATGATGGATTTGCCTCTTTCCAGACCATATATAGCAAAAGGCATACTTTTTAATTACATGAGAATTCATCTTTGAACACAAGCATATTTCCAAGGTGACAGTCTATCATAGGGGCCCATTCTTGGCCCAACACATTGCTAGAGGGCCCATTCTCTTTCTATGGGCCCCCGCACCTCATGGGCCCCAGTACAACTGCACAGCCTGCACTATTTATGGCACATATTTATGCCTCTGCTGATAGGACGTTTAACGTGCATTTGTTTATTTAGAGTGCACTATAATAAAACTGCAGTGTGCCTCCTATCAATACATCCGCAGTGAGAAGTGTCTCTTTATGCTTTCACTGGATCTTTTTGTAAATAAATATTGTTATTACACAGACACACCAATTTATGGTATACCAAGAGTTTTTTAAGAGGAGAAATCATAATGTTTTAATAAGAAGAAAAATCTTATGTCACAATACAAAGACAAATGTAACTATAACCTCAAAGTGTCAAAGCAAAAATAAGTTTTCATTGTAGAATCCAAATGTATAAAATGACACAGCAGCTTATTTTCCTCATGGTTGCAGTGATTCATTTACTATCAATGACTGTCAAATACAAGTGAAATGCTGTTGTTTCTAAGGTGATAATGTGAAAACTAATATTGAACATTTTATCTCATTATTTAAAGACAAAATGCTTAATAAGTAGTCTACTCATCTGCAGGTAAATTGATGTAAATACTCCTGGCATTATTGCCATATATGATGCAGGGTCCTTCAGCCTGTTGAGGGTTGGATGAATTCATCCATCCATTTTCTAACCACTTATCCTCTTGAGGGTCACGGGGGGGCTGGGACCTATCCCAGCTGACATTGGGCGAGAGGCAGGGTACACCCTGGACAGGACGCCATACTATTGCAGGGCTGACATGTAGAGACAAATAACCATTCACACTCACATTCACACCTACGGACAATTTAGAGTCACCAATTAACCTATCCCCAATCTGCATGTCTTTGGACTGTGGGAGGAAGATGGAGTACCTGGAGAAAACCCACGCTGACATGGGGAGAACATGCAAACTTCACACAGAACGGGATCGAACCAGGAACCCTCTTGCTGTGAGGCGACAGTGCTAACCACCGTGCTGCCCTGGATGAATTCACATTCCTTGAAATTCCATGCTCTTATTTTGAAGACAATATTACATTAAGTTCCGGTGTTAGTGTGGTCTCCTATCTTAACTAGACGCCTGTTCGGGATATGACTCAATAAGGGACGGGCTCCAGAACATTCAGCCCGCTGATTGGATGTACAGAAGTCTTGTTATTTCCTCTGAAAATCTTCCAGACAGAGTGGCTCAGTAGGCTCCTCCGAGGATCTGCAGTCAGGTTGAATCACATCTGTTCTGAGGTGTTTTTTTAAAAATTTATTTTAATTGAATTTTATATACTTTATTAATCCCCCTGAGGGGAAATTCAATTTTTGATGCGTGTGATTCCTCTTGTCTGTCTCATGTTGCTCTCACACTTCATTAATGATTCATCAGTCACCCTGTTGGCTTTAAGAGAGCACGATTCATTTCTAGGTCACACCGAGGCTCTGAGCACACGCGCACGCGCGCGCACACACACACACACACACACACACACACCAAAATAAAAAGAAATATACTATATGGACAATATAAAGAAATAATGTGGATATCTTGAAGGGAGACTGGATATGGTCTAGATTTTGGATATTGTAATATCCTAAGTCAGGGGTCAGCAACCTTTACAATTAAAAAAGCCATTTTTGTAAGAAAGAAAGAAAGAAAGAAAATTAATTTAAAAAATCTGTCTAAAAATCTGTCTGGAGCTGCAATACATATGTGTACCTTATTGTGATGGCAACACAACCTATTTAATCTACATAAGCCTGTAAACATTCCTAATTGGTCTAAATGAGCACCCATTAATATGTCTTACAACAAAGTAGCTACTCTGCAGTGGGCTAATATGATTATTTGGTACTTTGCAGCATTGGTGGTGAAAGCAAACAAATCTGTCCACTCACTATGAAATTCTCAATTTTCCTCTAAGACGTTTTTCTCTTTTCTGGATTTGGAATCGATAGCTAGCCTCACTCAAGACTAGGCATTGCTATTGAGATTCGGCAAATTTTAGGAAAAGGTGCCAAGCTGTAGACATATGACACACATAGCTGATGAAATGTTAAAACATTTTTTTTACTCAGTTTGTGGGCTAACCATTTATACAACTGAAAAATGTAAGAATCACTCTAGCGCTACAACAATGATAAATTAAAATGTTAATGAATAACTTATTCATTTCCTGCGGTCCATATTTGCACTGACTGGGCAGCTCTAGTCTCACATTCAGCTGTTGTGTTGTGCTCTGAATCAATCGTACACACGAGACGTGTGCTGCAGGGCAGTGCTGCTGCTGTGTCAACTATGTTCAGCAAACCAGCCAGCAAGAAGCAAAAAACCTTGCACAGTTTCTTCCAAACAAACCGTGTAAGTTGAGTAATGCTGTTGCATGTAGATAATGTTTGCTAAATGATGACTAATTAATAGATGCCAATATATCAAGTTAAGCTAGTTAACAAGAATACTAATGTTATTGTTACCTATGTTAAATACCTTGCTAGCTAGTTTCATGCTAGGAATAAACCCACCCCTCCTTGATAAGAACTTGTGCTCACTATTGCTTTGCACATATTTTTTTAATCTTTATTGCCACATGTGGACCAGAGGCCAGCAAGGATGATCATGCAGGGTCTTCACAGGTGAGGGGAGATTATAACTGGCTGAGAGAAAATATCTATAGCATAAACGTAACTTTGAGGTTCATTTCCACAGCAATTTCACTACTACTGTTTTTAATTCTATTTCAAAATTTTGCTTTCCACATATGTTTTTAATCTTTATTGCCACAATAGAAAGAGCTGGGTCAGGGAGGAGAAAGTGGACCAGAGACCAGCAAGGATGAATGGGTCTTCACAGGTGAGAAGAGAATATAACTGGCTGAGAAAAAATATCTATAGCATGAAAGTGACTTTGCAATTCACTTCCACAGCTATGTCAAAAGGCATTTGGAGAGCTTTGTAAATGTCAAAAATGAAATGAAATGGCCTAGGTCTAGGCACTCTTAGACTTGCATAGTCTAGAAATATATCATGAAATGCTCTTTAGACTACAATAATACACAAAATATATTATTATTCCCAAAATAATATTTTAGTTAGATCATAATCAAAATATATTCAACCATTTCAACCATGAATTTTGCTTTAAATCCAAAATGGGTCTTGTGTCTATAAAGTAATAGGCTATATGCCACATAGGCAAGTCCTAGTTTCAGGTTTTAACTAGTTCAGTCACTCTGTGCTGAATGCAGGTTCACTTGTGAAGGCCCTGCGAGTCAGGGTGGCTTTGAATGTATGTAGGTATTGCCCATCTCCAGAATGCCACCTCTAAACCCACCAGAATGCAGGAAATCACATCTACCACATCCAAAATTTTCTGGGGGAGGACCCCCAGACCCCCACTATACCACAATTTTCTCTCTCTGTATGGTATTTGTATGCAAGGTATTAGACCCTATCCATCTCCAGCAGGCGCCCCAAAAATCCGTTAGGATGCGGGGGATCAGGATCTCATCTACCAGATCAGTTGACAAACAAAAAATTTATTTGTCGGCTTAAACAACGAAATTGTGGTCGGCCCCGCTGAATCTCACTCCAAGATTTTTTGAAAAGTTGACAACCCTGACCCAGTACTAAAAGAAAATCCAGTTTTCAAAAAAGGAAAGAGAGAAAGGAGAGAGAGGAGAGGCAAAATAAAGGGTGTCAATATATGACCCAGTTTTTCTCCAAGAAAGGTGGGTAGCTGTCTGTGAGTGGAACAAATGAACCTGTTAGCTTAATGTCCATAGTGAAATAAGCTAGCTACAGACTAGTGTTAGCCTACATTTCACTCCTTTTTAACATACAATTAATCAGGGTAGGTAAATGTTTAGTAAGATATTCATATTAAATCAGTTGTCCCTGCCCCTTTTACCAGACTTAACAACAGATGAGTCAGAAGCAGCAGCCCTGTCTCCCCATAACTTTACCCTTCCCCGTCCCAGGTGAGCAACACTGTGTTGAATAACATGTCAGTTAGCATCATTGCAGGGAGTCTGTGGGAATTTCTCTCTCTCTCTTGCTCTTTTTCACCATTACAAAAACGAAAATTCAAACAAATTTTTTTCCACATAATGATTATTATGAAACAAAAACAGCCTACAACTGTCTGTATTGGATGCTGGACAGTTGGAAACATTAAGAGGCCTAACTCAGCCTGTATTAAAGTTACAGGCAATATTAAAATAATCCAGTTAGATGCTTTTATTTAGATTGAATTATGGCCGTTCAATGACATCTATAGATACAGACATTATTATTCCCATTATTATTATGAGATGATAATCTTAATTTATTTTATTGAAAAGTTAATGTATATTTAAGTCATTTTTTTAAGTCTTTCATTAATGTTAAGAGAATTTTCCATTTTGGGATTTTACATGAAAAATTACATTTAGACTATAAAAGATGGCCCTTAGGACATTTTTTTCCGCGGCTTTTAATCCTGCATCAAATAGTGAATTGCATACTGTATGCAGACTGTTGCATGTACAACTCACTAACAGTAAATACTGTACTGGTAGTATTGAACTACAAGAAGCAAGACAGTTGCAAGCCTTCAAAGTTAGAGTTATGTAAAGCTTTTAATGGGTCAGTTAGGTCCTAGAGATTTTGTGAAAACAGTTGCGTGGGGGGCCCAATGTGATTTTTTTTCATGGGGCCCAAAATTCCTGGTATTGGAGGCATTTGATCTTTAAACCACCATGCTGCTACAGCTCGCTTAACACTGGATGACAGGAGTAGGAATGGTTATAACACACTTTTAAAAAGGGTTATAACTAACCCAATGACAACTGAACACATTTTCTCTATTTCACATAGGGGTGGGTAATATGACCCTAAAATAGTATCGCAATATTTGAACTTACGCTGAGCTTCATACAATATTAATAGTACAACAAACCAAAATCTACCACAAATTGCACATTTAAACAGGTCCCAAATACTAAAAAAAAGTACCTTTATGCTCTGCCATGTCTCTCCTAATCATCACACTGTAACCTGTGACAGGCTGTTATGCTACCATAACTATTGCATATTCACATGTAGTTTTTTTGTCGCGAGAATCACATAGGTTTATATTTCCAAAGGTTTATGACAAAATGACTTGATGACATGGACTCCCGTGTACAAACAGTGAGAGAGGAGAGGGAGAGACGCTGTGCTGCTGCCAGAGGAGCCGCTGAATGAGTTCCCTCTGAGCGATAAGTCTGAGAAGTCCGGGGCTGTTCATAAAACTTTCAGGATGCCACATTTTATTCCATACTACTGAAGTTGCTCCTCTTTTTGGAACCACTGGGAAGTCGCTAATAATTTCACTCTCAGCCATGCTTGCTGTTGCCGTGGATAACAGTATGATGTCAATATGTCAACCTGTCGAAATACTGCGAGTATCACATGAATATTTCATATCATATTAAAAAAATTATACTGGTGTTATCGTGAACAATATGATATGGCACACCCCTAATCTCACAGCTTTTTTCAGCAGGCCAGGAGAGCCAGTGAGAAAAACCAATAGGGGTGTGCTTGCGCATGTACTAAACTCAGCATCAGATGAGGTGAAGCAGGGAGAAACTGGAAGGTCTGTCCCCAACGAATACTTTATCTGTGGTGAGACCAGTGTTAATTTTGGCAGCTATTTATCCTTTTAGTTTTAGTCGACTAAAATTCATGCCATTTTAGTCAACTTTTATTCATTGGGCCCTATTTAGATGGTCTAAAACGCGAAGCGCCAGCCATGTCCCAGTCACTTGCTAGTTAGACAGCGTGTTTTTAGACTGTGCGCCATGGCGGAGAGTCTAAAAGGGTTGGACTTACTCTGTGAATTAGTCATGGGTGTGTTTTGGGCGTATCATTTAATAAGCCAATCAGAGTGTCACCTCTCATTCCCTTTAAAAGAGGCGCGATTGGAGCGCATGGCACAGAGCTAGTTAGATGGCGGACCTACCAACTGGAAAGAGTGAGCATTTTACAGCTGAGGAGACGGATCTCCTCGTGCGGGAGGTGAAGGCCCGTCAGAACCAGATCTACGGGGACAGCAGACAAGCACCCAAGCTCCCCGAGGTAAAGCAGGAGTGGGATCACTAATACAAAAAAGATCTTACTAAATGGAATGTGGAATACTATTCAAACCTGTTTTCATCATAGCTCAGTCGGCAGTAGCTCAGTCCATAGGGACTTGGGTTGGGAACCGGAGGGTCACCTGTTTGAGTCCCTGTCCGGACCAAAATATGGAGCATGGACTGGTGGCTGGAGAGGTGCCAGTTCACCTCCTGGGCACTGCTGAGGTGCCCTTGAGCAAGGCACCAAACCCCCCAACCGCTCGGGGCGCCTCACCAAGGGCAGCCCCCTCACTCTGACATTTCTCCACTTTGTGCATGTATAGGTCCTGTTTGTGCATGTGTGTGTCTTTCGGACCTGTATGTAATTGACAAGCAAGAGTGAAAACACTGAATTTCCCCTCAGGGGGATTAATAAAGTAAATAAACTTAAACTTAAAAAACTTAACAGAGCACAGCTGTCAGGACTGCCGCGGAGCTCCCAAAGGTGCTGATCCTGCAGCTAGGACCTGTTCAGCATTTTCTCCCCCACCCACGTTTGTTAATTGTTTTCTAGAGCTGTGTTCTGCCTCTTATTTGCATGTGTGTCCTCTCTACACTCAGATAAGAATATAATAATATAATATAATGTAGCCTAATATATAATGTAGTCTAGTATAACATGTTAATGTGTGGGCTTTGGTTTTCAATCAAATAAATGATTGATTGGTCAGATAATTTCACAATTTCATTTGTCATTATTACAAATTATGATGACCATTATTACTGCGATCAGATCATTCTGATTAATGACTAACCATTAAGACGTGTTTCTGAATATATATTCATATTTTATATATTTATCTAAATATTTTAATGTGCACAATAATAACATTTCACATTGTAATCATATTTTTATTTGTTATCTTTTGCATATGTGTGGCTGCTCCATGTGTGTCTGAGGAGAGTGCACGCACATTGTGCACCCGCCTAGAGACGCATATTACTAACTTGTTGAACAACGAAATACTGCGCCATTGACTTTAGACCAGGTTTTTGTTGGTCACTGGCGCATTTGCTTTTTACGTCATCTAACTAGCAACGCGCCATGACTGTGCCTGACCACTCCTCATTTTTAGACCAACACACCCAGAGAAGTGCAAGTTCATTTGCTAGTTAGACGACGAGGGCGCAGGGCGTGAAAATGACAACTGCGCCTGCATCTACATAGCAATGACACCTCCGCCGTCCACTTTAGACCACCTAAAATATAGGGCCCATTATGTTTTCTATACATCGTCTCGTTTTTATCATGGAAAAAAGATTGTTGACAAACAATTTTCATCATGCATTATGCATGTGACATTGAACAGTTACCACAAAAAAATTATAAAACCTCAGAGAAAGAGGATAAACACAGCTAGCCTGTGTGTGGAATCACAGCAGTCAGAAAGTCTTCAATGCAGAGCAATAGAATGACTTGGCTGGCTACTTAACTGAAGCAGCAGACATGCATTTTGGAATCACTCCACGTGAGGCACTGAGTATCTGACAGGTACAGTTTAGTAAGTTAGATCTTAGAAGGAATTGGTTAGGCGTGTATGTATCAATTTTTTTAATGTGTATTTTTTGCAATTGCAAATGCTGTCAAAAATTCAGTTTTTGATATAAAATTCTGATATTTGCCAAACATCATCTACCATGACTCCAAAATTTTGTTAATTTTTTTCATGAACATTGAAAACTTATTTAGCAAGTATATGTTTACAGTACTGTTAAGAGTGTACTGCAATTTTTGATCAAGGACAATTTGTGGAAGACAGTCTGAAGACGCTCTGTAACAAGTTTGGTGTCAGTTGAGAAAAAAATTGTGGGAGGAGATAGGTTTAAGAAGTTTTACAGTTTTTGAAAAAAACAGAGTGATGGACTTCATAATTTGCAATAGGTTTAAATGTACAAACGTTTCTTCAGGCTACATTTTGGTGAAAGTTGCAAAGCTATAGTACATATGGTCAATTTGTTGTGAATTTTAAAATTTTTGAACTTTAGAAGCTTGCTGTAGCACCACCATCAGGACTATTGACTTGTGTTTGACTTACTTGACTTAAACCCTTTTGCTCTTTGGGTAGCATAGGTCATTAATGAACTTCCTCCAGCTGATTCGGTGTTGGGCAATCTTCTCTGCTTCCTTCCAGGATGTTCTTGTTTCCTTGAGTTCTGCCTCAACAGACCTTTTTCAGCTGTTTCTTGGTCTTCCTGGCTTTCTTTTCCCTTGTGGGTTCCAGGTTAAGGCCTGTCTGATCGTGTTGGAGGATGGTTTTCTCAAGGTGTGCCAGCCCATTTCCTGCGTTTGACTGGGGTTTCAATTTGTTCTTGTTGTGTGGTTTGCGAGAGCTCTTCATTTGCGATGGTGTTAGGCCAGTAAATTCCCAGGATGTGTCGTAAGCATCTGTTAATGAATGTTTGGAGCTTGTTTGATGATGCTTTTGTAGTTCTCCATCTTTCTGCCCCATATAGTAGGCAAAGACTGATTTAACGTTGGAGTTGAAGATGCAGAGTTTAGTTTTTGTAGAGATGTGGTTTGTGTTCCATACTGGCTTCATTATTAAAAAGGCTGTTCTTGCCTTCCCTATTCTTGCTTGTATGTCTTTGTCACTGCCTCCATCCTTCCTGACAACAATTCCCAGGTATGTATATGTGTCCACCTCTTCTAGCGCCTCTCCATCCAGTTTTATGGCATCATCTATTTTGTGTCTTATGGTCATCACCTTGGTTTTTGTTTTGTTAATGTGAAGTCCTGTGGTGGCTGCAATTGTGGCAAGTTTTGTGATTTTGGTCTGCATTTGTGTTTCTGTGTGTGACAGGAAGACTATGTTGTCGGCAAAGTCCAGATCTTCTAATTGGGACCACATCATTCACTGAATGCTCAGGTTTTGTTCGGCTGTGGTTGCCTTCATAATCCAGTCGACTGCCAAAAGGAAGAGAAAGGGGGACAGTAGGCAGCCCTGTCGGACTCCTGTCTCTACTGTAAAGCTGTCTGTGAGGTTTCCGTTGTGTATTACTCTACAGAATGATTGTAGATACAGCTGCTGGGTGATGGTTATGAACTTCTTCGGGATGCCATAATGTGCCATGAGTCTCCATAAAGACTCGTGTTTACAGCTGAGCAAATCTGGCATAGGACTGGACCTTTGTGCAAAGTGTGGTGATTTTTTGCACATGGGAAGTAGGATTTCCTCCTCCTCCTCAGAAGAAGAAAGAGCGAGCAGGAAAACAAGAGGGTCCTGGCAGGACTGCCCACCCGCCCCCTAAAAAGAGGGGTTGCTGTTCAGGTTATTCTGCAATGAACATGGAAACTGCACAAAACTAGCTTTTCCTTCAAGAAGATCCCAAACAACATGTTTCTGGCATGAAAACTTATTTCAATCAATCAATCAATCAATCAATTTTATTAATAAAGCCCAATATCACAAATCACAATTTGCCTCAGAGGGCTTTACAGCATATCACATCCCTCTGTCCTTAGGACCCTCGCAGCGGATAAGGAAAAACTCCCCCCAAAAAATCCATACCTATTTCTAAGTACTTCTGATCAAAAGTAGGAGCTTAAGTTATAACATTCTCTCTAAAGGCATTTCGGGGCCTTAAAATGTGATAGTATGCTATTGTGACACCAGCTAGACATCACATTAGTCTTTTGTGGCTCATGAGCTAAAATGTGTTCGACACCCCTGGTCTTATGTAGGCTGTGTTTAACTCTACAAAAAGCTATAGTGCATATAAAAACAAAACATGTGGGTAGTTCATAACTCCTTCGTCTGGATAACCTTATCAGAAATGTTCCCAAGAAAACATCTAGTTTAGTCCAAAAAATAACTTTAATGACAAAAATACCAAATACTTAAAAAGACATAAGCACAACAAAGAGAACTTTCTTCAGCACAAATCATCAGAACACTGGAACAAACATCATTTCTTCTTTGAAGAAAACAATAATTTGTCTTCAAGTATGTGAGTGGGACACAATGTGTTTGTGTAGGAATAACAGAAATGCATGATGCTTAACCACCTTTTGGGGAAATAATAGTTTTGGCTCAAGGAAAAAAAGGTGTGAAACCCTGAAGTAGGACACACTGTATGTTATGAACTTGTGTTATACTTTGATGAGAAGTTGAGTTTTGAAGGAATTGTTCAACATTTGGAAAAATTCACTTAACACACAAATACAGAGCTAGAGTCTGTGTGGTTGGCTTAGCTCAGTGGTTCCCAACTGGTCCAGCCACAGGGTCCAGATTTCTCCTTAGTCATCAGTTCAAGGTTCACAGAGTTGAATAAACTCAGCATCATACATTTATTTGGCCATGTCTCAAGCTAGTTTACTGTCTCTGTGAAGTAGCGCTTCGTTATTCACTCACTCTACAGCAGGAAACAACACTTCAAAAATGGAAATTCAGTGTACTTAAAAATAAGACGTGTTTTTTTTACAAAGCTGATCCGTTCGCAAGTCACTTGCTTGTTCAAAATGGACCCTGACCCACCAGTTGGGAACCACTGGCTTAGCTCATCATAAAGATTGGAAGCAAGGGGAAGGAGAAAGAGCTTGCCTAACTCCCTCCAAAGCCATGTGTGACCGGTAGTGAATGTCCCTCCCGGGACACCATAGGGTTCGACAGCAGTCAGCCCCTCCTACTTCTCATTCACAAATTGATATAAGCTGTCAGACAAGGTGTTGGCCTTCCCTCTGCTGCTGCTATTCCTCCTTGGTCTGTGGTGTGGCAGATTGCCACATGTGCTGTGGTAAGGTGTTGATTTTACCTGTTAGGATGTTTTATGTATTGTGAGTGTGGCTTACCCTCTGTCTGGTATGTCCTAGGCCCTGGTCCCTGGTAACCCCCTGCTCCCGCATGTTGAATCACATGTAGGGTATTGTGTTCAGAAGAGGTAAAATGCCAACTTTCTTTGTTCATATGAATCATTGGTTTGGTAGGATGGTCATTTATTTAACTGTTTTTTCATTTATTATAGACAGACTGCCACTGCTGTTTTGTTTGTGTTGTTTTGCTTTGTTTCATTTTGTTTGGTTGCTCATTTAGTATTGTTTCATGGTTGATACAGTTGCTTTATTCTTACTTTAGTTCAGTATTATATTGTCTTTTGTTATATTAGGTGGTTTCTGTTTCTTTTGTTCATTTTAGCCCTTCTGGCATTTTATTGCTTTCCCCCAAGGAATTTGTCATATTATTGCTGCAGTTCTGTGTGTTTTTACACATTCTTTTTCTTTGCATGAGTGCTGCAGGACTGGTGATAGCGTGGCCGCCTGGACGGTGGAGGGATTGGTGTTCAGAGTTTCTCACCCCAGCTTCACACCCCCTTAAACGTGTGTGTGGTGGTAATTTTGCACGTCCTTCACACTTTATAGTTTTCCCTTATAGTTTGGTTATTTTGCTGTTTGTTTGTGTGCATGTATTGCGTGGTGAGTCCTCTTTCCCCATTTAAATTTTTCCGCTACAGCTATGTCCAGCCGTCCTGTACTGTTCCTGCCTGTATTTTAAATCAGTTAGGTTGATTAAAATTTGGTCTTTTTTTAAAGGTGCTGCTTATTGTAATAAAGTTTGTAATCTTGGGGAAACCCTTTGTCCTTGACCATTATTTGACCGTCATCTGTATCATTTTGAGGGATCTGTGGTCTTCTAGATGGTTTAAGTGGGTCTTATAAATTGGAGTAACTTAAAGTAGTCAAGAACTAATCGGAGCCCTGCCATGGCTCGGGCCACACATGGTTTTATGTAGGCCTAATTATGATTGACGATCTTAATGACTATCGCCCAGTGGCACTCACCCCCATCATCCCAAAGTGCTTAGAACAACTCGTTCTTACTTACTCCTTATCAAGGACAACGATGAGTCGGCCTACAGGGAGGAGGTGGATCGCCTGGCTGCGTGGTGCGACAACAACAACCTGCTCCTAAACAGCAAGAAGACCAAGGAGCTCATTGTGGACTTAAGGAGGAATGCTCTCACTCATCCACCAATCCACATCAACGGTGTGACGGTGGAGCATGTGGCCAGTTTCAGATTTCTGGGGATCCACATCTCACAGGACCTCGCCTGGACAACCAACTGCTCTAACCTGGTCAAGAAGGCTCACCAGCATCTCTTTTTCCTGAGGACTCTGAAGGAAAAACCACCTCTTCAGACATCCTTGTGAACTTCTACCACTGCACCATTGAAAGCAACCTTATCAACTGTATTACAGTCAGATATTGGTTAAAGGAGATACCCCACCGTAGGCTTATCCAATGTTAAGAAAACGGTTACTCTTCCTGTCTCCTAAGTGGCCGTGGTTAGCTCTCCCTCCAATCAGAGCCTGTTCTCCCTCAACCCCCCCTCCCCACCATCTCGTGTTGAACAGAGGATCTGTGGATGTCTGTGTAAATGGGAATGAAAATACATTCTTATTATTGCAGCCTATTGCTGCACAAAGCTTGGGAATTTTTTATTTATTACTAGCGGTAAATAACTGTTTTTAACAAGATCACGAGATCTCGAGAACTTGTTTTCTGAGACAGACAGGGCTCAAACAAAGTTAACTTTCTCTTGATCTGTGTGGATAAAAAATGCAGCTTTAGTGTCAGAATGTTGGTAAGATGTATGGCTTGTGGAAAATGAACCCAATATTTATTTTAGTGACTACAGGGCGAAAGAATTGACCATAAATTGTAATCACATTCATTTTCCTCGTTGACGACAATACATTCAGAGCTGCCGCAAGTCTCCTACGGGGGCGTGGCACTGACGTCACTGAATCAGGAAGTGAGCTGAGTGGGGTATCTCGCTTTATCCAATATCTCTGTTACAGTCTGGTACGGGAACTGCTCTGCCTCGGACCGGAAGTCGTTGCAGAAGGTGGTGAAAACTGCCCAGCACATCGCCGGAGCCTCACTTCCTGCTATTGATGACATCTACAGGAAGCCAAGTCTTATCAATCAATCAATTTTATTTATAAAGCCCAATATCACAAATCACAATTTGCTTCACAGGGCTTTACAGCATACAACACCCCTCTGTCCTTAGGACCCTCACAGCGGATAAGGAAAAACTCCCCAAAAAACCCCCTTTAATGGGGGAAAAAAATGGTAGAAACCTCAGGAAGAGCAACTGAGAAGGGATCCCTCTTCCAGGACGGACAGATGTGCAATAGATGTCGTACAGAGAAGATCAGCATAATAAATTAACAGTAATCCGTATGACACAATGAGACAGAAAGAGAGAGAGAGAGAGAGAGAGATGCAGGACAAACGGTAATGACAGTAGCTTACAACAACATTAATGAAAGTAATAATATTATAGTTATAGTTCTGGCTACTGTGGTACAATATGTTGAAAGTATATATTAATATCTGGCAGTATACATGTGTGACAATAATGATATGTGCATAATAACAGTGGAAGTATCACTAATGACGGCAGCAGCAGCAGCAGGAGGCATCTGGCAGGACCACGGCAGCAGCACAACCACACACGTCACGCTATCCAGGCACCGCTGCGATATGAGTTAATCTGAGAGACAGTGGAGTACAAAGGCTCTGGAGAAGAAGCCGAGTTAGCAAGATGCAGTAATAGGATATGAGAGAGAGAGAGAGAGAGAGAGAGAAGGAGAGAAGGTGCCCGGTGTATTATAGGGGAGCCCTCCGGCAGACTAGGCCTAAGTCAGCCTAACGAGGGGCTGGTACAGGGCAAGCCTGAGCCAGCCCTAACTATAAGCTTTGTCAAAGAGGAAAGTCTTAAGTCTAGTCTTAAATGTGGAGACGGAGCAATTTCCATCAGGAAAGACTCCTGCCACCCAGCACGAAGACTGTTTTCCCTCCTGCCCTCTGGGAGGCTCTAGAGGAGCCTCAGGACCAAAACCACCAGGTTCGGGAACAGCTTTTTCCCTAAAGCTGTCTCCCTACTGAACTCTGCCCCCTGACGCCCCTCTCTCCTCCACACACGCATACTTGCCAAGCCCCCCATCCTCCATCCCCTCACACACACACTCGTCAACCCCCCTCGGACTGAGTTGCACTGCCATCCAGACCCCTATGCCACCTCTGGACTATCAGCCACTACTGTACATTATAGTGCTTAATTCTGTATATAATGTAATCCATTCTCTTGCACTACTGTACATAACTGTTTGAATCATGTAATCTTGTATTTATAATTTGCAGAACTGTACATACTGTATAGTTTTCATACTGTACTACTATTTATAGATATAAACTGTTCATAGCATGTACATACCTGTAGAAATAGACGTTTTTATATATCATTCATACCCTCCACCCTGTATATTAACTTGTACATATGTTATTTAATTACTGCTTTTGCACTTCTGGTTAGATGCAATCTGCATTTCGTTGCTCTGTACTTGTGACATGTGCAATGACAATAAAGTTGAATCTAATCTAATCTAATTATTGTAACTGTGAATTTGTTTTTCTTATTTTACTATTTTCATTTTTTTGTCTTTCTGATATTACAGTTTCTGCATTTCTGTGTTTGATTTCTTCTTTTTATGTGGAAACGACACTACCTACCTGTTTTAAAAGAGGTACTTTAATTATGGTAGTAATTAATAACTGAAACATTTGTACTTTCCTGCATTCTAAAAGTGCAAAGAAACAGCAAATATGAGCTTGAGAAGAACATACTCATCTCTGGTTTTCAGCAAAATCTTTTTTCATCCTAAATTAATTTTGACATCATCATAAAAACCCATGTTGTTGGTGACTACTGAAAAGGTCAAATCCACCCTTTAAAGGGATTTGTAATTATTGCATGAAGAACAATCGGAGTATACACATATCAAACCAGTTTATTGATAAAAAGATAAAAACATTACCAAGTTCCTTACGCAGGTGTGTTTCGTAAAACTGTTAGTAATGTTACTATTCCTTGACAGTGTCATAGATGGAGTGTGTACTGAGGCCGATGGACGTGAGTAAAGCCGTCTCTGTTGCTTGGACTAACTCTTGGTCCAGAGCTCAGAGACTTGCGGCTTATCAGACGGTGTTCAGCTGCCTCAGGAAGGGAGTGGCTCTGTGCCTCAACTTAAGCCCAGATGGACTCTACATATTAACTAACTGCTGCACTGTCCTTCATGGCCATGTGCAGACTAAAGGATCTCCTGCTGCTCCTCCTCTAGCCCTCCTCCCCTTCTGACTCTGTGGGCAGGAGGAAAAGACAAAGCATTATACAGCTGCTACATCTGCTGCTGTTGTGATTTGGTGGTGTCTAGCGGTGAATTGCAGATTGCAACCAGATAAAACTTCTGCCTGTTAATTCATCAGGGGCTGAATTATCCACAAAGGTCTCTTCCTCTCCAAAAACAAATGGACCAGGTGATTAGAACTCACTAAAAAACACTGAATAAAGCAGTTTCACATTAGAAATCAATGTTTCTTTGACGCTGTTTGGGATCTCTGAAATGGGCGGCTTGCCCACAACATACTATCGTGTGCTCACCCCTTTTCTCTCATAAGTTAATTGCTCATCTTTTCCTGATCCAGACATTCAGGAGATTTTTACCATGAGCTGAATTATCCACAGAGGTCTCTACCTCTCCAAAACAAACAGATTCGATTTTAACCGGTAAAAACACAGTTTGCAAATCCATGTATTTCTGATACAGTCATGTGATGAAGTAGCCGCTACTCCAACGCTAGTAACTGCTACTCCAACACATGCTAATGTGTTGGAGTAGCAACCATCATACGTTTGTCATAATTTTCATTTATCCTACCTATGAGTTACAATGTCGTTATATTGTCCAAAAAGAAGTCATAATAAGTCATTACAATAATACTAAATATAATTATGAGACACTTTAGTCCTGTTATCATGATATACTGTCTTACACTAAGTCATACAGCAGTTATGGAATACTTAAAACATGAACATGAATACTGTTCATATACATGCATGTGGATAGCACAGCTACTGTGCATACATTCAATATAAAGTCATTTCACAGACCTAAATATCCCCATAGATATGAAATGATCATTTGTATATCAGTTAATCACCCCTTGTTGCATTAAATACCCCCAACTTCACAAACCTGTTTTTGTTGCAGGTCTCCACGGTAAACGGAGAATCCAAAAAGGAGAAAATTCTTGCAATAGTTATGAACTGGAGTCATAAGGGTCTGCATTAACAACAGCAAAACTATATCAACATCTGTTTATCAAACTCTGACACAACTCATGCAGTATAATCCAAGTCTTAAGTATCCAGCGATATGCTCAGTGCTTCCCAAATACGTGACTTTTCATGAAAACATTGCTATTTAAAACATTTCTACTAAACAATGCAGGCACACTTCTCACCCGTGTGTGAGACTGTTATACTGCATGAGTTGTGTGAGAGTTTGTACAAATGTTTTGATATAGTTTTGCTGGAGTTAATATATATATTTAATATTTGTTTATTGAGAATTTTCTGTTTTTGGATTCTCTGTTCAACATGGAAGCAATATAACACAATGTGAATATCTGATATGCAAATGATCATATGGGGGAGGTGAAATATTCTTTTAAGGGCTCATTTATGCTAAGGCTGAAATGGAGATTGATGGAGCTTTCTGTCTGTATTCTGCATTAATTTTTTCCGCATCTGTGCACGTTTTCTGAAAGGTTATGTATACGGACGGAAACAGAGCAGTACCACCAGAGATCATGGAGGAAGTATAGCGTAGTTTAAGTGAGATATGACCATAGGAGGCGATGACAACGTTTAAATAATGGCAGAATGGAATGAATCAGTAATATATAGTTATAAATGGTGAAATTGGTAAATAGAAATCTCAATCCACATGTTGAGCCTGGTCTCACTCCGAAGTCATCAAAACCTGTCGCTTGAGCACTGACTTACAGCGTCAGAAACCAACGAAAAAAGGTATCTTTTAACATTGGCATGATACGCAGCTGGTTGCAGTTATATTTTAATGGTGCCTGGCAGTGTCAGGGGGAAACAGGGTGGGACAAAGTGTGAGGGGTGGTGGATGGGTCCAACAAACACCGATTTTCACCTGAGAGAGCGGTGTTTGCGTCCCGTAAGATTCTAAAGCCAAACCCTGTTCTTTTTCAAAAACCTAACCACTTCCTTTTGTTGTCTAAACCTAATCACATGTTTTTGTTGCCTAACCCCAACCATGTGTGTTTGTTGTTGAAGGAAAAAAAAAGTCAATTTGCGGTGTTGTACAGACATAGTGCATTTATTTTGAAAGAGACTGTATGTAAGCAGTACATTTCCTGTGAAAACGGATGTGTATCTTGAAAGAAGACAATGCATGTTACTGAGCAGCAATAAGGACATTATAATAAAACCGGCAGACAAGGGGGGAGCAGTTGTTGTTATGGACTACAATGGATACATCAATGAAGCTTATCGGCAAGTAAAAAATCCCAATTATTGCAAAGAACTTCAAATTAACCTTCTTTCCAGTATGAAATGCAGTCTCACAGCCCCCCTAAGCAGAGCTAAAGATGCAGGTTGGATCAGTGAATGTAAGTATGGCTTTCTTAATTGTGAGTATGCCAGAATGGCCACATTTACATACTACCTAAAATCCACAAGGAGCCAAAAGACAATCCCCCTGGCAGACCTATTGTGTCAGCCAATGGGACATTGACTGAACCAGTCAATTTATTGACTTTATTGACCCAATTCATTGACTATTTTCTAAAACCATTTGTATACACTTCCATCTTATGTACAGGATACTATAGATGTTTTGAACAAGCTGTCAAATATTGGTGAAGTTGGACATACGTATTTAGTAACTCTTGATGTAGAATCCTTGTAAACTATATTGTGCATTCAGAGGGTATATGTGCAAGCAAATAATACTTATCCCGCAGACAAGAAACCATACCCCCTACTGATTTTCTCTTGGAACTCATGGAGTGGGTCCTCAACAATAATGTCTTTCTCTTTCAAGATAAAATATATAAACAATGTAAAGGCATCTGTATGGGAGCAAGTTTTGCTCCTGAATATGCATGCTTCTTTTTAGGTCTTTGGGAGGAAGAATTCATTTACAACCCCCAAAAGAAATTTTTCCTTGACAAGATCAAATTCTATTGTCAATTTATTGATTATATTTATTTATATTTTTCAGGTGGTGAGATTGAATTACGATTGTTTCATGATTACTTAAATTCAATGAATACCCTAAAGAGAAAATCAATTACCTATATCTCATCATTTATAAAGATAATGCCAGTGGCTTACACACCACTTTATTTTGCAAAGAAACAGATTGCAATTCTCTTCTCCATCATTATTCATTTCATTCTTCACACTTAAAAAACAATATCCCTTATGGACAATTCCAAAGGGTTAGGCGTATTTGTGACTCTGACTCTGACTTTGAAAAGCAAGCAGAGGGTCTATCTAAACGATTGAAGAAAAGGTCTTACAAGCCACATATCATTAATACGGCTTTAGAAAAAGTCAGACATGTAAACCACAGTGGTCTATTGTGCAAGTCCAACAGAAAAGACAGGAAGTGCTCCAACTCATTTTCTGTTACACACTACAGCACTCAATCTCGGAAAATCAAACAGATCATACATTCCAATTGAGCTATCCTAAAAAGTGGCCCCACTTTGAGAACTGTTTTTAAAGAAATACCAACAATTTCTTACGAACGAGCTCCCACTATAAAAGAAAAACTTGTACACAGTTATTTACCAGCACGCAAAGAGGACATGTGGTTAAAGAAACCCTCAGGTACCTTCAAGTGTCTCATTAACACACGTAAGCACTGTCCTAATGTGGTTCAAACAAAGACCACTGATTTCAAGACAGGAAGAACATATAACCAAAGGAATTTCATTAACTGCAATACAACATTTGTTGTATATTGTTTAACATGCCCATGCAACTGTTTTTATGTAGGACGCACCAAAAGACGCCTAAAAGATAGACTTTCATTAGGACACAGAATGAGGACTACCCTATGGCTAAACACTTCAAGGAGGTACATCAAAGTAATGATTCTCTATTGAGAATAGAAGGTTTAGAAACAATACAGATGTCCATTAGAGGTGAAGATTGGTTACGCAGACTTCTCCAGAGAGAAACTTTTTGGATCTTCAAACTCGATGCAATGACATATCCTGGTTTAAATGAGGAAACTGATTATACACCCTACATTTAACTTAGAGATATTATATGACGAGTGGTTTATTGTTTATTTTGTTATTAATCTTCATTATTTCGATTTTTAAAAAAAAAGAATTATTAGAAGTTTATTATTATCATTATTATTATTATTATTATCATTATCATTATCATTATCATTATTATTATTATTATTATTATTATTATTATTATTATTATTATTATCATCATCATCATCATCATCATCATCATAATCAATATTATTATTATCTTTTTTTTCCTTTTCTTTCTCTTTTAGATTACTGAACATCATAGGACAGAAACACTACTTTAGGGATACAATTTAGTAATCTTTCCTTCCTTATTTATTTATTTTTTTCTTAAACACTTGTGGAGGCGTGCCAGTTTCAAAATGGCTTCTTATTATAGTCCACTGTTGTGACCCACCTTGAGTCCTGTCCACCCTTTTGCACCCTGAAAAAGACCAGAGAGTCGAAACCGGTCTGTGTTTTTAATGTAAGCAGCCATGTTGTGAAATAAAGGCTTTTTAACTTCATTCAAACGTATCGGTTCCTGCTCCACACATGAGTGCCTGAAGTTCATCTTTTGCTCCAATGTGCTGACCCTTTTCTTCAAGAGCACCTGCGTTTTTTTCTTGAGTATCATGTGATTAAGATGGTCGTTGAGCACACTACTATCTCATTTTTCAACATTTAAAACTTCTTCAAAACATAATTCTAAGAATTAGCAAATTACTATTTTAAAAAGAAAGGAGAAGAAGAGAATAAGGAGAGGAGAGGAACAAAGAGAGGAGAGGAGAGGAGAGGAGAGGAGAGGAGAGGAGAATGCACTTAGTCCGATTGTTGCAACTGAACACAGGCCTACTTTGTAGTTATTCTTTTATACAGTGTTTACAGAGCCTATCTATAGGTGAGAGCTCTTTAAGATTTCGCAGGGTTTCTATATTGAACAAAAATATAAACGCAACACTTTTGTTTTTGCTCCCATTTTTCATGAGCTGAACTCAAAGATCTAAAACAGTTTCTATATACACAAAAGACCATTTCCCACAAATATTGTTCACAAATCTGTCTAAATCTGTGTTTGTGAGCACTTCTCCTTTGCCTGAGATAATCCATCCCACCTCACAGGTGTGGCATATCAAGATGCTGATTAGACAGCATGAATATTGTACAGGTGTGCCTTAGGCTGGCCACAATAAAAGGCCACTCTGAAATGTACAGTTTCGCTTTATTGGGGGGGTCTGGGGGTGTCAGAAAACCAGTCAGTATCTGGTGTGACCACCATTTGCCTCATGCAGTGCAACACATCTCCTTCGCATAGAGTTGATCAGGTTGTTGATTGTGGCCTGTGGAATGTTGGTCCACTCCTCTTCAATGGCTGTGCGAAGTTGCTTAGATATTGGCAGGAACTGGAACACGCTGTCGTATACGCTGATCCAGAGCATCCCAAACATGCTCAATGGGTGACATGTCCGGTGAGTATGCTGGCCATGCAAGAACTGGGATGTTTTCAGCTTCCAGGAATTGTGTACAGATCCTTGCAACATGGGGCCGTGCATTATCATGCTGCAACATGAGGTGATGGTCGTGGATGAATGGCACAACAATGGGCCTCAGGATCTCGTCACGGTATCTCTGTGCATTCAAAATGCTCGTACTCGTACTCATCGTCCTCCTCTTATCCGGGTCCGGGTCGCGGGGGCAGCAGCCTCAGCAAAGAAGCCCAGACAGTCCTCTCCCCAGCCACTTCCGTCAGCTCTTCCGTGGGAACCCCGAGGCGTTCCCAGGCCAGCCGGGTGATGTAGTCCCTCCAGCATGTCCTGGGGCGGCCCCGAGGACTCCTCCCGGTTGGACATGCCTGAAACACCTCCCAAGGGAGGCGTCTGGAAGGCATCCTTACCAGGTGCCCGAACCTCCTCAACTGGCTCCTCTCGATGTGGAGGAGCAGCGGCTCTACTCCGAGTCCCTCCCGGATGTCCGAGCTCCTCACCTATCCCTAAGGCTGAGCCGAGCCACCCTGCGGAGGAAACTCATTTCGGCCGCTTGTACTTGCGATCTTGTTCTTTGGGTCACTACCCAGAGCTCGTGACCATAGGTGAGGGTTGGAACGTAGATCGACCGGTAAATCGAGAGCTTCGCTTTTTGGCTAAGCTCCCTTTTCACCACAACGAACCGGTTAAGTGCCTGCATCACTGCTGACGCTGCCCCAATCCGCCTGTCAATCTCCCGCTCCATCCTACCCTCACTCGTGAACAAGATCCCGAGATACTTAAACTCCTCCACCTGAGGAAGGACCTCCCCCCCAACCTGGAGTGGGCAATCCACCCTTTTCCAGCTGAGGACCATGGCCTCAGACTTGGAGGTGCTGATTCTCATCCCAGCCGCTTCACACTCGGCTGGGAACCGTCCCAGCAAGAGCTGGAGGTCACTGTTCGATGGAGCTAGGAGGACCACATCATCCGCAAAAAGCAGAGATGAGATCCTCCTGTCACCGAACCTGACATCCTCCACCACTCGGCTGCGCCTAGAAATTCTGTCCATAAAAGTTATGAATAGAACCGGTGACAAAGGGCAGCCCTGGCGGAGTCCAACCCTCACTGGGAACAGGTCCGACTTACTGCCGGCCACGCAAACCAGACTCATGCTCCTTCGGTACAGGGACTGGATGGCCCTTAGCAAGGGGCCACCAACCCCATACTCCTGGAGCACCCCCCACAGGATGCCCCTGGGGACACGGTTGTAAGCCTTCTCCAAATCCACAAAACACATGTGGACTGGTTGGGCAAACTCCCATGCCCCCTCCAGCACCCTGGCGAGGGTAAAGAGCTGGTCCATGGTTCCACGTCCAGGACAGCCCTACAACATCCAGAGCCATGAGATATCCAGGATGAATCTCATCCACCCCTGGGGCTCCGCCGCCTCGGAGTTGTTTCACTACCTCGGCAACTTCTGCCCCAGATATTGGACGACCTGCCCCCGAGACCCCCGTCTCTGTTTCCTCACTGGAATATGTGTTGGTGGGATTGAGGAGCTCCTCAAAGTATTCCTTCCACTGCCCGACAATGTCCCCAGTTGACGTCAGCAGCTCCCCGCCCCCACTGTAAACAGTGTGAGCAAGTTGCTGCCTTCCCCCCCTGAGGCGCCGGATGGTTTGCCAGAACCTCTTTGGAGCCGATCGATAGTCTTCTTCCATGGCCTCACCGAACTCCTCCCACGCCTGAGTTTTTGCCTCCATGACTGCCGCCGCTGCGCTCCACTTGGCCCGCCGGTACCCGTCAGCTGCTTCCGGAGACCCACAGACCAACCATGCCCTGTAGGCCTCCTTCTTCAGCCTGACGGCTCGATTCTCGATTACCGCTGCGACTGGCCCCAGCAGTCTTGCGGCCACAGCTTGCAACCGCCACCTCGACAATGGCAGAGCGGAACAAGGCCCATTCAGACTCAATGTCCCCCTCTGCCCTCGGGACCCCAGCAGAACAATGGAGTCCCTGGTCGGGGCACTGTCCAGCACCCGTCCCAGGGACTCCAAAAAGGGCGGGTACTCTGAACTGTTGTTCAGCGCATAAGTGCAGACAACAGTCAGGACCCATTCCCTGACCCGAAGGCGCAGGGAAGCAACCCTTTCGACTACCGGGGTGAACCCCAACGTACAGGCAGAGAGTCTGGGGGCTATCAGAAAGCCCACCCCAGCCCTCTGCCTCTCACCTGGAGCAACTCCAGCGAAGGAGAGAGTCCACCCCCTCTCGAGGACTTGGGTTCCAGAGCCGGAACTATGTGTCGAGGTGAGGCCGACTATATCTAGCCGGTAGCGCTCAACCTCTTCCACAAGCTCCGGCTCCTTCCCCGCCAGAGAGGTGACATTCCATGTCCCAAGAGCCAACTTCTGTAGCCGAGGATCGGACCGACAAGACCCCCACCTTGGTCTGCTGCCCAATCCACATAGCACCACATGCATTCAAAATGCCATCAATAAAATGCACCTGTGTTCGTTGTCCATAACATATGCCTGCCCATACCATAACCCCACCGCCACCATGGGCCACTCGATCCACAACGCTGACATCAGCAAACCGCTCACCCATATGATGCCACACATGCTGTCTGCCATCTGCCCTGAACAGTGAAAACCGGGATTCATCCGTGAAGAGAACACCTCTCCAACATGCCAGACACCATCGAATGTGAGCATTTGCCCACTCAAGTCGGTTACGACGACGAACTGCAGTCAGGTTGAGACCCCGATGAGGACGACGAGCATGCAGATGAGCTTCCCTGAGACGGTTTCTGACAGTTTGTGCAGAAATTCTTTGGTTATGCAAAGCGATTGTTGCAGCAGCTGTCCGGGTGGCTGGTCTCAGACAATCTTGGAGGTAAACGTGCTGGATATGGAGGTCCTAGGCTGGTGTGGTTACGCGTGGTCTGTGGTTGTGAGGCTGGTTGGATGTACTGCCAAATTGTCTGAAATGCCTTTGGAGATGGCTTATGGTAGAGAAATGAACATTCAGTTCACGGGTAACAGCTCTGGTGGACATTCCTGCAGTCAGCATGCCAATTGTACGCTCCCTCAAAACTTGCGACATCTGTGGCATTGTGCTGTGTGATAAAACTGAACATTTTAGAGTGGCCTTTTATTGTGGCCAGCCTAAGGCACACCTGTGCAATAATCATGCTGTCTAATCAGCATCTTGATATACCACACCTGTGAGATGGGATGGATTATCTCAGCAAAGGAGAAGTGCTCACAAACACAGATTTAGACAGATTTGTGAACAATATTTGAGGGAAATGGTCTTTTGTGTGTATAGAAAATGTTTTAGATCTTTGAGTTCAGCTCATGAAAAACGGGAGCAAAAACAAAAGTGTTGCGTTTATATTTTTTTTCATTGTAAATGACCTGGAAATACACTGTGGGTGAACGGGCTGTGATTGGTACACAGAAGGTGTTTCTCACAGTCAAGGAAGGATCCTCAAACAGCCGAATTTGAAGGACTGTTCCAATGTCCAGGATCGGAGGTGGCGGAGCCAAGATGGCGGCGTGAGTGCATCTTTATTCGGGAGCTGAGCACCATCAACCTAACAACTCAGTGAAACATTATACCTCAAACTACTTGAAGTAACCTAGAGCATTGGTGAGTACATCGTGCTAGCCTGGCAGTGACTTTGTATCGTGGAGAACTGTTGCCATATAATGACACATGCTGAGAAAACAAGTTTCAGCTAACTAAGCTGCTAAGCTAGTGCGTCACAACGGCTGCATGGAGGCACCGACAGCAAAGGAGAATCCGGTTATGCACAACCTACACGACTACTGCATGACAGATACCCCTGTGATTTCCCTTGTAGACACAGATTTTCCTCCTCTTCCTATTACACCAACAATAACACCGTCTAAACCACCTGCAGCGAAGAAGCTGAAAGCACAACACTTCTGGATATGGCTAGCGGGGACATAGTGCAGAAAATAACGATCGACCAGTAAGACCGGATAAGATAGAGGGCCTTAAGAAGACAGTTGACTTCGCCTGTGCTGAGATTCGGGAGGTAAAAGGGAAGATGACACAAGTTGATGCTTGAGCCTGCGAGACGGAAAAAAAAGTAACTTTGGTGGAACAATGAGTCACCGACCTAGAGAACTACTCGCGACGCTGGAACCTGCGTCTGTATGGTGTGGCTGAAAGCAAGGAGCAAGAGGGCCGCACAGAGGTAATACACATCTGCCAGACAATCCTGCCGGAGTATAAAGTGAAATTTCCTGACGTAGTTGACACGGTGCATTGACTCGGCCAACCAAGGAAAGATGTCTCCAAGCCTCGAGGGATCATTATACAGTTTGCCACCCGTCTCCACCGCGATACAGTTTTGAAAGCAGCAAAGAAGTCTACATTTCTGCAGGATAAGAATCTGCGCTTTGCTGAAGATCTGTCACTGGCCATCAGAGAGAGACGAAGGCAGCTGTGGCCCATGGTGGTGAAGGCTCATGAACAAGGAAAGACAGCGTATTTCATTGGAGGAAGAGCCTTTGCTGGAGGGACTGAACTGCTCCTAACCACCTGAAGGTGATAAACACCTCACCTGTTTACATGATACACACCTGTAACCGAGACGAACTGAAGTTTGTTACTCACTGACCCAATGTTACTCCATTTAATTGAGCTAAGCTGTTTCTTGATATGTTGGAGGGTACAATCCCTTGTCACAATTCTCATTTATTTTCTACTTGTGATTACACTCAGTCACTTTATATGCAATGCCCTAGAGGCTTGCGTTTTGTGTGTAACATATAGGGTCAAATAAGGATTAAGTTGCCGAGTGAAAATCTAGGTGCCTCCCTGTTGTTACAGCTTTAATATGTTTCACTCTACACTTTATATTCAGAAATTATGATGGGTCAGCTCCTGATAAAGGGATTATACTCTGTAAGTTCATTCTATTTCTGTCATATATGTTGTTCTGTTAATTGTTGTTAATATGTCATTATCTATCGTTACTCTCAATGCCAGGAGGTTAAGAAATAGTGTTAAGTGCAAAGCTTTGTTTGTTTTTGCCAAGCAGCATAAAACTGATTTATGTTTTATCCAAGAGTCGCATTCAGTGCCTGATGACTGAAGATTTTGGAGATCCCAATAGGGCAATGATTTGTGGCAAGCTCACGATTCTGAGCATTCTGCCAGTGTCACTACTCTGAAGTACAATTTTTCAGGGACTTTATTATCTACCTTGTGTGCTACTTCAGGTCATTTTATTGTTGAAGTGTTAATCATTGAAAACCTCACATTGGTAACTGCTAATGTATATGGTGACAACAGGCATAATGAAAAGGACATATTACTCGAAACTTTAGAAAAGCATATCCAGAATACTTTTAACAACTTTCCAATTTTAGGCATCGTAATATGGGGAGATTTTAATATGATACTAGATCACAATCTGGACTGCTGCCTCTGTGTAATTCCACTGCAGTTAATGAAAATTTGGACCTCTTTATGCAAAAATTAAACCTAGTTGATGTGTGGAGATTTAAGCACCGGCACGCTAATGCTTTTACATGGAGTAATAGAAATGCCACCAGGCAATCACAAATATACTTCTGGCTGGTTTCTTATTGATGAGATATCACTTAATATTATCACAACACCATTAACATCTCACTGAGCAGTTTTCATCTTTATCCCCTTGCACTCTGCTACCACTAAGGCATGTAGGATTACCTACTGGAAACTAAATAGCTCATTACTAAAACATGAGGCAGTTAAATCCAACATAAAGAGGATATGACTGAATTTTTTTTTCCTTTACCTCTGGAGGCACAGCCCGGAGTTTTTCGACTAACGGAAGTGCAGGGGCCTCGGCGATCGCTCACGCCCTTCACTTCCGGCGGTGCCCCCAGGGAATCGCCGTGTTGTTTACAAATACTTCGGGTAGAAAACCAGCAGAGTTTAGCTATATATCACATTTTTCACGTCACTATATCACCGTGTAGACTAATCTGTTTGTTAAGTCGATAAACACAGTGACTGAACGAACGTTACTATTTCTGTGTGCATGTTTTGTAAATAAATATAGCCGCGAGCGGCAATCTGCGGGTTCTAACCTGTTCCGCCCCAAACCAGCCACCGTGACCCTCACCACCCACCGTGACCCTCATCTGCCGTAGTGCAAGACGTTCCCCACTCTGTCCCTGAAAGCTCCAAGCAATACATACTCTTTCCAAGTCACACATTTCTTGAAATCGGGTTTTCAGCTAGCCTACATGCTAATAACATTTGTGGTATACTTTCACATAGAGACTCCATTTGAACATCAAAACATAAATTGAAATTTTACCTATTGATGCGTATTTCAAAGTTTCAATAGGTATTTTAATGTTTACCTTAAGTATACCTCAAAGCCACTTCTCTGTTTTCCCACTATCCTCTTGCTCCACCCTTCTTCACATATTTCAACAAGTCACAGTCTGCCAGCCTCTCCCTGTTCTCTACCAATCTGTCATTAGCTGTCAAATTTCTCTCTCTGCTGTCATCCAGCTGTCATTTCAGCAAAACTCCCAGCCCACCTCCACCCCTGCACCACCTCCATCAAGATACAGACTGTCTTAATCTGGATCTTCAACCCAGAAGTTCCCTCATCCGGTGACCTCAAGATTCCCTACCTTCCCCAGTGTCTAGGCCGGGGGGTGGGGGTAACTTCTTCAGTTGCAAGTTTCTCATCCACAGATCAGTTTACTCAGCTGGTCTCCTCCCCATGGTCTAAGTGGCAAATTATCAAACCATTCTAAATATATTCACGTGACCTCAAAAGTCACATAACTATAGCAACATGTGCACATGCAGGCTTTTTTATTCAAACATGACATAATAGCTTCATTTGCATGAAGTGGTATTATGTGGTAGTGAGGGCCCGTGTACCTTTTGATAGTTTGATATTTTGTTTTCAAAATAAAACGGATTTACGGAAATATGGCCGTTTTCCCGTTATTCCGTTTTGAGACACAAAACGAAATAACGGAAGTGCTTCCGTTTTCCCGTTTTCTCTTTCAAAACCAAATTACGGAAAAACCAAATTGAAACGAGACCCAGATGCATTAGCTAGGTACAAATAGGATAGGCCCAGTACTCTATGTCATTGTTTTCTCTCTGCTCAATTCCTACAACATTGCTTTTTGTGTTTATCTTCCTTAACCCCACCTGAACAACCACTAGTCTATAAAAATGTTATGTAATGTTTTATGTTTCCAAATCAAATGAAATCAAAATGATAGTAGGCCTATTTACCATATTGTTCAACCAGGTGAAGTTCCAAAAACATAGGCTAATCTGTGGCATTTTACTAAATCTAAAATAGGCCTACATGTGCCGCCCTCTTCAAGGGTAAAAAATGTCCTGACATCATGTTTGTTTCACTTATGTTGTAGGATGGGAAGTCATCAAATATTAGCAAAACTCACAGAGTGAGAGAGACCTGCAATGTCTGTTTGTCAGTCTGTCAGACTGTCCTGGCCATAATAGTATTAAACTTAAAATCTGCACCATATCATTAATGATTAACAAGACTGAGTAACTACATTGGAGTTGGAACCCAGGATCAACTGTGTGAACATACAAGGAGTTATACATGTAAGCAGAAAGGAGAGTGGAGAGAAACATGATGTAAAGAGAAAGCTTGGGTAAATGACATGCAGTAATCATTTCGTCCATCGCTGCTTACTTGGGTGACATGCATAAGATTTGTCTACTTCTCATGAGAATTGTGTCATATAACACAAGCGGCCTGCGTCTAGGACACAATGCAGCGGATAAGGCACGGCGACTTGTTGTTGACAAACTCCTTGAGGAAACTGACATTCTTTGTCTACAAGAAACTTTTCTTGCTAAACAGGACCTGGACAAGCTTAACTCTGTTCATAGTAACTTCCATGGGGTGGGGGAGTCAACCACAGATTTGAGCTTGGGGTTGGTTCAAGGCAGAATACCTGGAGGTGTGGCCATTATGTGGCATAAAAAATATGACCCTCTGATCAGTGTGATTAGATTGAGAGTAGACTGGTGTGTTGCAATAAAAGTTTCTTATAATGGTAATGTTCTTATCATTTTGAATGTTTACACACCTTATGAATGTTCCAGTAACGAGGACCAATATCTTCAAAAGCTTGCTTTTATTGGCTCTTTTATTGAGGAAAATGAATGTACCCGTATTTATGTAATGGGTGATTTGAATGCAGATATCTCTGATAGGAAGTCTGTGTTTGGCCGATACCTAGTTGAATTTTGTCATGATAATAAGCTCTTGTTAACAAGTAAGATCCATTTGCCAACAGATAGCTATACATATGTCAGTGAGGCTTGGAATACAACATCCTGGCTAGATCATTGTGTAAGCACAGCTGATGCCCATGAATGTGTGGATAAAGTTGAGATTTTGTATGGGTTTGCAACAATGGACCACATGCCTGTCTCCATTATGCTCAATGTAGAAAACCTACCTACAATGACCACGGATGATAATCAGGTTAATCATGGTGGGAAAATTGAGTGGGCTAAACTCTCAGAGAACGACCTGCTACATTATCATGACTTGACTGAGAAGACCATAGGTAACATTGAAATTCCATATGATGCTATAATGTGTGATAATTTCAACTGTGGTATGCCAAATCACAAAGAAGAGCTATGTGTACTATATGACAGAATTGTGCAGGGTCTGAATGAGGCTAGTAAACCACTCATTCAGAGAAAAGCAAAGAAGTACAGCTTCAGGCCAGGCTGGAATGAGTATGTGGATGAACTCCACCAGCAAGCCAGAGAAGCTTTTAAAAATTGGGTTATCGCTGGTAAATCAAGGCATGGACCTGAGAGTGAAATTAAAAAGAAAGCTGTTGCTAGGTTCAAATATGCAATTGGGAAATTGGCTTTAAACAAATCCTGTGGCCTTCATCTGATCTCTGCAGAGCATTTGAAATTTTCATGAATGAAATTTTCATTTTCAAGAATGAATGAATGAGTGAATGAATGAACTAGAAAATTTCACATGAAATTTTGAGTGTGCCTGATGCTCGCTGCCAACTAGTATCCCCATAGCAATATGCTAATTATTAATAGCAGTAAATGTATCACTGTGTGTCTGTGTGTGTGTGCATGCCTGTTATGTTCACGTGCTGTCGCGCGTTTGTGTATGTGTGAGTCTGTTTGTCTGTCTGTGTGTATGTCCACTTACAGATAGAAAAAACAGCTTAACTTAACAGCTAAAAAAGACTGCAGTCTAAAATGTCCAAGATGGACACAGAAAGACAGAGACAGACAGACCCAGACAGGCAGACTGACACATATGTAATTACCTCTGTATGATGAGGCTTTAACTGCAAAGAAGTCAGGTTGCTGAAATATTCAAATTTGACTGTGCTGTGACACACAGACGACTGGCCGAACGGCTGGAGTTGATTCAGCCAATCACCGGTTGGCAATGGCACAGTCAAATTTAAATACACCAAGAAAAGGTTCAAAAGGCCAAAAGTTCCTCTCAAACTCCAACTGTTTAATGAAAAACCGTAAGTGCTACAGCTACAAAAAGCACACCGTGAGCGAGAGGACAGGATGCGGATCACAAAGGTGTAAATTTCATTTCTGTGGTGTGAAAAATGAGGCCAGAACCATGATGGACATAGGTGGAATGGTCTGCTTTCTTCCAGAAATTTGGGCTCTCACTTAACATGGGAGTGAATGGGGCAGTTGGTTGGACTTGTTGTCCTTTTAGACCACCTGCAGCCAAAACCCTAAATCCATTTTCTTCAGCGGTCGCACCTCTGCGACCGGAATGGCTTTTCCTACAATTTGGTGTACAATTTGTGTATGTAGAGTGAACGATGTGGCCACACCAGCGAGTTTAAGAGAAAATTTCTTGATGATTTCAGAGTTGCTGTGCACTCTAGCGATGACATCACCCACTCTAACTCTCAACATTCCACGCAATACACACCCATTATAAATTCTGAGACGGGCTGAAAATTTCATGATTTTTAAACAGCTGGTGTAGAAAAACTAAAAGAGATATGGAAAATATGAATCAGTCACTGAAAGTCGATGGCAATGTCAACATTTCAGAGTTGGAATGGAGTTTCTACGTCAATGTATGAGTTCGTGAAGTGTGGGTGAAGATGAGTGAGTTTGAAGGATTTTCTCATTGACTTCCATTATAACCAAGTTTCAGAAAACGCTGAATATTTTGGAAAGTTTGAATGGGATTGAAAAGTTGAATCATATGTAAAAAGTCAAGGAACTGCTGAATATTTTCCAGTTTGAATGGAGTTTCTAGCTGAAAGTATGAATCCGTAGTTACCGTTTGAAATTTTGTGATTTTTGAAGATTCCGTAATTCATTTTCAATGGAGAAAACGGTTTGGCGGTGGCGCCCCCTATGTGCCAATCTCAAAATCTTTTTTTGGGTGTGTTCTTGGTCCCCTTCTGATGATCTTTACCCAGTTTTGTGACGATCGGAAAAACGGTTAACATTTTACAGCCGATATTCGCTAAGCCCTGCCCTTTCCAAGGACACTTTGCTTGACGGCAGCCGTGTTTTCCGTCCGATCTTGCTCATTTATAATAGAAATGAGTGTCTCGGTCCCCCGATGCCTCATACCAAGTTTGGTGTTGATAGCACAAATATTTCAAAAGCTTATTCATTTTACCGTTTTTAACATTATTAAAATTAGCAAAAATTCTGTAAGGGTGGCATTCAGGGTGCAAGAGGCTTTTTTGTAGAGGACTATCAGGAGGATGTGTGTGTAAAATTTCAAGTCAATAGCACTTGTGGTGCGGCGGGCAGAGCCTTTCAAGCTTTACACTCTATGTTATAGCGCCCCCATAAGGCCGATTGGGACCAAATTTTTTGAGCAGTATTTGGATGTCATTTATAGTCCATGTACCACGTTTCATGTCCCTAGGTCCTTCCAGCTGGTCATAAATTAATAAAACGCAAATTATGACGGTTAATGACGAATAGGCCACGCCCACTTTCACCTATCAACATGGCACTCAAGATATGAGTTAATAGCCACCCCTAGAGCATGCATACCAAATTTGGTGAAATTCCATCAAATGGTCTTTGAGATACAGATGTGTGGCATTTATAGCGCCCCCTATAGGCTGAGCTCAAAATGCTTTGGTAGGCAGCTTCCAAGTCTCATTGTGGACCTACCCACCAAGTTTGGTGATGATAGGTCAAAGGGTGTGGGAGTTATGGCCAATCAATTCTAAGCTCCGCCCACAGCAAAGATTCATTGGTCCGTGGCGGCCATGTTTTTTGACCAATCTGGCTCATTTATAATAGAAATGTGTCTTGTCATCCCCCAAAGCCTTGTACCAAATTTTGTGTTGATGGAGTCAAAATTGTAAAAGTTTATGTCACTTTACTGTTTTTCAAATTATGCAAATTAGCAAAAAATCTAGTAGACGGAGCTTAGTGGTCCCAGAGGCTTTTTTGTAGAGCACATTGAGCTGGACCTGTGTGTCAAATTTCAAGTCAATCAGACTTATGGTGTGAGGGGCGTGGCCTCCCAAAAAAGTCATTTTTAAGCCTTAATTACAGCGCCACCATGTGGCCGACTGGGCTCATATTTTAATAAAAGTTGATGCACATCATTTCCAATCATTGGGCCAAGTTTCAGGTTTCTGGCTCATTCCAGCTCACGGGAATTTGAGCTCAAGCGGCAGACAACAAAAAATAATAATAATAATAATAATAATAACAATAATAATAATAATAATAAACCGCTACAATCTTAGAAGGGTTCTACCCCTTCGGGGTTAGAACCCTAATAATAATAATAATAATAATAATAATAATAATAATAAACCGGTACAATCTTAGAAGGGTTCTACCCCTTTGGGGGTAGAACCCTAATAACAATAATAACATCGTAGATTACCTGGGCTAACCGTTAGCTGTTAACGTCTCTCTCTCCCTCTCCCTCTCTCTTTCTGTCTCATTGTGTCATACGGATTACTGTTAATTTATTATGCTGATCTGTTCTGTACGACATCTATTGCACATCTGTCCGTCCTGGAAGAGGGATCCCTCCTCAGTTGCCTTGTCTTCCTGAGGTTTCTACCGTTTTTCCCCCCCAAAAAAAAGGGGGTTTTTTTGGGGAGTTTTTCCTTATCCGCTGTCAGGGTCCTAAGGACAGAGGGGTGTCGTATGCTGTAAAGCCCTGTCAGGCAAATTGTGATTTGTGATATTGGGCTTTATAAATAAAACTGATTGATTGATTGATAAAGCTATTCCTTTATAAGTAGCTAGTTAATCTCTGTGCTACTACACTAAAGAAAATCTTCCCCTCTACACTGAAGAGAGAAATCATCCGGAATTGGCTAAGGTCCACAGACTCCTTCTCCTTAGGAATGAGGACACCCCCTGCCCTACGCCATGCTCTTTGGATAATTTGTTTCTCCCAAACTATTCTTAGCTGTTTCCACAAAAATTTAAGGATATCAGGTGCACTTTTATAAACTCAGTAGGGGACTCCATTAGGCCCTGGGGCCGAAGAAGCCTTTGCACGCCTGACTACCTCCTGAACTTCCTTCCACCTAGGTGGCCTGACATCCATCTCATGCTCTATCCCTCCTAATGGAGGGATATCCGGTGGGAAACCTACTGTCCTATTCTTCTCTAAATCTGAATATGTATTTCTCAAATATTCTTCAACCTCTAGCCTTTCTGCTTTGAGCTGCCCTCCCTTTTCCTGAGATGCTCTGCCCTTCTAAGAACTGCTAGCCCTCCCTTTCTTCTTCATGCACCCCAAACCTCTCTGCACCATATGAGTAAATTATATCTTCCATCTTTTCTAACTTTTCTATTGCATTTCCTCTAAGCCTGCTTAAGATTACTGACAAATCTCTATTAACTATCTCCCATTCTTCACTGTCATTTGCCCTAGGCCATCTAACTCTAACCTTTTGCTCCATGGTTCTCTCTCTGTCTGGCATACTGACCTCAGTGTCACCTGCATCCTCTCTTACTATCCCCTCCTCCTCCTCAGTGGCAGTGTTACTGATATCCTGTGAACTGTGGTTTTCTACCTGCCGCTGGACTTCATCCGACTGACTCGACTGACTTCTTAGGAAGTACTGATCAATGCGGCTACTCTGCCCTTTCTTTGCCACACACATCTTCTTTCCTTGATGAGTTCTGAGGCCTTTTATTGATGTTACTTTCTACCAGCCACAAGGACAAACCTGAAGCATCTTGTTCTCGATTGTGCTAATTTTGTCCTCTACAGATGCTCTGGCCTTGCCCTGAGTGCTGCTAATTCTAGCCCTGGTGGATAGGTCCGTGCCCCTATCCTTCACTGAGTCACAAATCCAATGCATAGTCGTGTCCATTCCAATGCCTTTTACCATGTAATTCACTTGTGAGTCAATTTCCACCCCAGCTCTCGCTGACTCTTGGGGTGTTTTCCCTATGTTGGCTGTAGCTAATTTTGGTTGTAGTAAGGCTGCTAGGCCTCACCACTGCTACCATGGGTTGCTAGCCCATGCTAGCACCTTTGGGGTCTTTTCCCTCCTGTCAGCTGTCTTTCCAAGCGGTCACATAGTCTTTCCCTTGTTGTCAGCTGCCCTATTCACAGCAGTCACTAGCTGTGCTCGTTCTGAATTCAAATAAAAAGAAAGGATCAGCGCTCAGTGAATAACTTCCTAAGCCCTATGATAAGCTATTATGGCAAGGCTTATACAGACCAGTGTGCAGTGATAACTAACATGTCTTTGGGGTCATCAGGTGGGAACCTCCTTTCACCAGTGTTTCGTCTAGTTGGTCCCACGACACCTCCAGGAGGCTAGACAGGGATCTCTGGCGTCCCAGAGACACTCCCCTAATGCCAGGTCTCACTGCTCCCCGCACCAACCCCACAACCTCCTTTACCTTACTTACACATGGCTTTCTTGGCCCAACAGCACTGCCACCTTCAACAAACCCAGGCTCCGTTAATGCAAGCTCCAGGTAGAGACAGTACCGATACTACCTTTCTTAGCACATTCACCGTACTCTATTTCACACGCTACATAGTGTAATGGTTTTGGGTCCGTGTAGCTCTTTGGAGTTAGAGGACAGGCAGAAACTCACTTTCACACACGTGTGGGATTTCACAAATGCTCGTTGTTTATTTTTATGTCCACTTAAAACACTCCAACCTTGCCAAGCCCGGTTGTACGGCTACTACAATTCCACACATGAACACAATAGTTGCCACACGTACTTACAACCATTCTGTTGTGTTGAGAGACATAAAGGAAAGCTGGAGCACATAGGTGTAGTCTGACCAGCGTTTGGGTGCGCTCTCAACAGACAGAAATCATAACAAGCGCTGCTTGATGACGCTGCTGTTAAGCGACACAGTATACATCATGTTAAAGACACATTTCATATATTCGACTGTTACAATAGCATAACTCCAATATAAGCTAAAGTTAAAGGAGATAGATAAACTCACAGGATCAGCAAACACACTCACCTTGCAGCATGGTCTCAAACAAAAGGGATTCAAATAGGCCACCCCCATACTTAAATAACCTTCCTCTTCCTGGATTTTCTCCTGAGAGGACTGATTCTTGGATCTCTCCACTTGCCACTGAGATGTCCCATATATTTTTTTGTGTGAATCGTTGTTGGCAGATGGAAGAATTCCAGCACTACCCACTATACCTGGTTTAACTCTGCTAACAATGGTCAGTGTTCAAGATTAGATTATTGGTGAATCTCAAATAATTTAATCAATAATATTCCATTGAAAAAAAATCTGTATCACTTATATGGGTAATAATATTGCCAGGAAACCTGTTGATCAAGATCATTACACCTGCTGAATGTGATGTTCCATGATTAAAAAAAGCAGAGTCCCCCCATTGTAGTTTCCAAAACTTGGTGTCAGCCTCTACTAATTGAGTCTCTTGCAAGAAAATACACTTAGTCTTTTGCTCCTTACAAAAAAGAAAAATGGCCTTATGTTTCAAATTGTCTTTCAGTCCCCTACAGTTTAAGGAAATAAAAGATAACATTCACCACGTTTAATGTCTACTTAGGAAAGCGCAAAAAAAAACAAAAAAAAAAACATGAATGAGTTGGTCTGTCCTACATATTTCAAAATAATTTAGCGCAACAACTCTCTTAGATCAGACTGTAATCTAACTACTTGACCAAGTCAACATACCTATAAACATCTGAAGACTAAAGACGGTATAAGGTAGGATTCACATGGCGGTTGTCAATCAAAGAGTAGCCTTCCTTGAGGAACACTCTTTTTCCTTTCCTGCGGGCCTCCTAAACCAGCAGCCACAGCTTGGCGCGAGCCTCCCAGTCCTTTTTGGAAAAGTTCTCTCTAAAGTGGATGTGCGTTTCGTTGCAAACTCTTGCATACTTTGATTCTCTCCATACAGCATCTCGAATGGTTCCCATCCCGAAGTGTATGATGATAGCTCCTGGCGTCTTGTTGGAAGTAGCAGCGCTGCTCTTCATACCCAAGCAGTGGACAGTGTCCACTGTGTCTTGCAGCCAGTCCACAGACATCGGGACAATTCTGGTGAGAATTCTGAGGATGACTTCTCTCATATCCTCTCCGTCTTTTTTCGGTAAACCAGTCAGTCTCAGATTCCACCTTCTCTTAAAGCAGGCTTGCTCTTCATATGCTTTTTTAGGGAGTTGTTTTACTTCAGGAGATCATAAACTTTTGTCCGCAGTGCATTAAATTTGGTCTTGTTCTCTTTGAAAACTGTTGTGTTGGCTTCAACACGCCATTCAAAACGTTTTAACAGTTCTCTCTGCTCGCCCATCTTTTTGGTTCGAACTTGAATTGCATGGAGAATGTAGCATTTTCCTCTTCCTTCTTGTCACTTACGCTTCTCATTTTTGGGGATTTTGGGCTTTTACTTGGCGTGTGTGTCGGACATCTTCTTTGTTCTTTTGGAGTAGGTACGTCTAAAGCCATATCTTCCAAATCACTATCATCACAGGCGTCGTGCAGAGCTTTCAGGTTATAGTTGTGGTCAGTCATCCTTGCAAGCATTCTGCTCCTCAGTTGCTAGTTTCAGACAAACCGGGAAGGTACACAATATTTTAAAAGAAAAATTTGTAGTTCTGGGGATGTTGCACAGAGTATTTACAATTTAAGGACTCAACATAAGACTTTGACGTACAACTTGCTCTGACATATTACAAAAGTGGTGGGCGATAACCTCGCGAGAGCGAGGTGGCAGCAGTTTTTAGAGCCAGGCACTGTAGTTGCTCTCCACCGACTGCAAGACCCAGGGCATGCTGGGAATCACCTGGCTCTTAGCTGATCTAACAGCTGATTGGTTTGGAGATGGACTCAACAATATTACATTTTATATTAACTTTTAAGTTTTTGTTGAATTTCTGAGATTTAGATTTTTATTTCTCTGATTTGAACATTTATTCTGCCAACAGAATACATGTTGTGTTACTGATGATGAAGTTTATTGGTCAGAGACTGAATACATTCATCATAAACTATACATAGTGTATTGTATATGAACATTGGACTGTTTTAATTATTGTAAGTATTAGCATCACAGAGACTTGTTGTCAATGAGATGTGAGGATTCTTAAAATAACATCTGTACAGATATGAAACCCTGACTATACGTATCTGATCTTTAATGAAAGCTGTCGAGAAACTGTCTGACTGCAGCTTTTTGTCACTGCCTTCTGCTGCTCTCATCTACTTTCCAGGCGAGGTGCAATTCATCTTGAATGAGCCTAATTTAATTTCCTCTCTCCTTGCATGGTTTCCTTGCGGCCTTTCATGCATCCCTGATGGGAGGGACTAAGACACAGGGAAAAGACACAAGTGAGGAAGACTATATTCTTTTAATTGTGATAAGTGGTAGAAATGCTCGCTAATTTAAAGGCACACAGCTGACGGTGTGTCCCAGGAGTGAGCAGAGACTTTGCAGCGTCGTATTCCAGACTGACACTCAATCGGAAAACGCAACCCTTTTTTCGCAGCTGGGGTTTCGCAGGCAGAAATGCCTTCATACCCTTAAATACTGACTGCTGCAGTGGTTAGCCTTCACTGGTGCGGACCACATGGAGGGAACTGCTGTAGCAACATGTTAGAATGGATGAGACACCCTGCTCTGTTCACGCTCACTCATTTACAAATATCAAACCCTGGATGCAACTCAAGAGACTTAGGGTGTTTCTCAAATTCAAGGAAGGATCCTAAAACGGCCAAATTTCAAGGATGCTACGTCATCAAACCCCACCAAAGGACTGTTCCAATGTCAAGGATCCTTCTGAATTTCACCGAGGACTAAGTCCTTCTTTCAGAGAAATTCCAAGGATGCATGTGGGTATCCTCAGTGGGTATAAAATCCCCACAATGCTTTGCACAAGATTTGCTGGAAGTGAAGGTGGGGCCTCTTCAATGAAATCTGCGCCAGCGGAGCTTGGTAGGATTTAGATAAATATGGAATTTATTTGGATTAATATCTCCAGGAGTTTTTATGATACAAGCGTGAAAAAAAATATTGACAGAAACCTCATCATTTACGTTTTCCAATTCAATTCAATTCAATTCAATTTTATTTATAAAGCCCAATATCACAAATCACAATTTGCCTCACAGGGCTTTACAGCATACGACATCCCTCTGTCCTTAAGACCCTCACAGCGGATAAGGAAAAACTCCCCAAAAAAAAACCCTTTAACGGGGAAAAAAAAACGGTAGAAACCTCAGGAAGAGCAACTGAGGAGGGATCCCTCTTCCAGGACGGACAGACGTGCAATAAATGTCGTACAGAACAGATCAGCATAATAAATTAACAGTAATCCATATGACACAATGAGACAGAGAGAGAGAGAGAGAGAGAGAGAGAGAGAGAGAGAGAGAGAGAGAGAGATATGCAGGTAATGACAGTAGCTTACAACAACATTAATGAAAGTAATAATATTATAGTTATAGTTCTGGCTACTGTGGTACAATATGTTGAAAGTATGTATTAATATCTGACAGTATACTTGTGTGACAATAGTCATATGTGTATAATAACAGTAGAAGTATGACTAATGACTAATGATGGCAGCAGCAGCAGGAGGCATCTGGCAGGACCACGGCAGCAGCACAACCACACGCGTCACACTGTCCAGGCACCGCTGCGGTATGAGTTATTCTGAGAGACAGTGGAGCACAAAGGCTCCGGAGAAGAAGCCGAGTTAGTGACATCCAGAATGGCCGAGTTAGCAAGATGCAGTAATAGGATGAGAGTGAGAGAGAGAGAGAGAGAGAGAGAGAGAGAGAGAGAGAGAGAGAGAGAGAGAGGGAGAGAGAGGGAGCCCGGTGTATTATAGGTGGTCCTCCGGCAGACTAGGCCTAAGTCAGCCTAACTAGGGGCTGGTACAGGGCAAGCCTGAGCCAGCCCTAACTATAAGCTTTATCAAAGAGGAAAGTCTTAAGTCTAGTCTTAATTGTGTCCACTGCTGAATAATAAGATTTTTAAATAACATGATTTAGATAAAACATTAAAGTTTTAAATTAATCATTTACAGCAGAGGTGGAGCGCTAAGTGTCCACCTCCCATCCTCCCCCCGCTATTCACATGATAACAACATGACCATTGCTTTCATTCGGTCAGCTTCAATTGGTGTATTTTTCAGGGGAATCGTGGTGAGAATGGCCACAGTAAACACAATGAAATATCCTGCAGGTCAAAGCATCCCTAATTTTTTTTTAAGGTGAGCATATTTTAACAAATTTCCGTCATCACTGAGTAGCTGGATTACTAAAATGATGTTGTTACTAAACCCTGATTGAAAGAATACGGATTTATTTTTATATCTGATGTGCTGATTATTCCAAATGAAACATTTATGTGGGGAGAAGTTATGTTTATAGATTAATGACCATGCCAAAAGCATTTTCTTATGAAAATTGACAGGATTAGGGGGAGTTTCTCTATCTTTTAATCACATAGAAGTATGTATTCAAGACCTCCAATGGTAGAGAAAACGTATGACTATGTAGAAACTGTTTTATCCAATTGACTTTAACGATATTATTAAGAGTAGTGAAATCAAGAAAATTTAGACCACCAGAATCATAAGTGTTCATAATCACAGACTTTTTTTTACATAGTGTGTCTTGTTCTTCCAAATAAAGTTGAATAATAATTTATCAATGGCATTACAGAGCTGCTTGTCAACAGACAGGGGGGTAGCTGCATAGGTAAGGCAAGACAGTCCCTCTGCCTTAGTTAATAGTATTTGTCCTTTCAGAGATAAATCTCTCTGAGGTTTTTTCTTGTCTTATCAATAATTAAATTAAAGTTTTCAGAGCATCTATCTATCTGATTATTCATAATGGTAATCCTGAGATATGTGAGCTTGTCTTTGATGGGTATGTTGTAAATGTAAGTAGTGTCACAGTCTTTAAGAGGAAATAGCTCACATTTCTTCAGGTTTAAGCGAAGTCCAGAAGCTGAAGAAAATAGATCTACTGTTTGGATAGCAATGGGAACTTGGGTAGCATTTTTTTTTTAAAAAAAATAGCGTGATATCATCAGCCAGCTGGCTAATTATGATTTCTCTATCTGCGATGAAGATACCCTCTAACGGATTGTTTTTTATATGAGTGGAAAGTAATTGTGTGCACAGGATGAATAAGTAGGGAGATGCGAGACAGCCCTGCCGGATGCTGCACTGTAATTCAAATCTCGGGGAAGTCCCACTTTTAATTCTGATGGAGCTGTTGCCTTTGGAATACATAGTTCTGAAAGCTCCACAAAAGAATTCGCCAAATCCAAATCGTTCAATTGTTTGAAATATAAAGTTATGTTCTACGGTGTCAAATGCTTTATAGAAGTCCAGGAAGAGGATGAGACTGTCGTCAGGGCACAGGACTGCATAATCGATAAGGTCTAAAACAAGCCAGATATTATTGGAGATATGTCTCTTTCTCATAAATCCAGATTTGGTATCATCAATATTTGGATATAAAACGTTTTTCAGCCGTTCAGCAAATATTGAAGCAAATATTTTGTAGTCAGTGTTCAGCAACGAAATCAGTCGCCAATTATCAATAAGCAGGGGGTCCTTTTTGGGTTTGGGGATTAGAGTAATCAGGCCTTGTGTTAAGGTAGGAGGTAGGGTTCCCTGTTCCACACTTTCTAACATTACTTTTAGTAGAAAGGGAGCTAGGTCTTCTGTCTGGTAAAATTCTGCAGAGAGGCCATCAGCTCCAGGAGATTTGTTGGTTTTGAGATGTTCGATCGCATAATTGACTTCCTGTAAAGTTATGATTTCGTTGCACATCTCTCACAATGATTTGGGGGACATTATTCAAGGAGTTCAGGAACTTGGTTGCTGAATGATGACAGTATTTGGTTTTGTATAAATTGCTGTAAAAACTAAAGCAGAAGTCTGCTATTCTATTTGGATCATCAGTAACAGTGCCATTAATATTGAGTCACTGAATTAAATTAAGTTTTCTGTGATGTCTTTGTAGGCTGAAAAAATAGGCTGAATTCTGTTCACCTTCATCAATCAATTTCTTCCTTGACCTCATAAATGCACCTTTAGCCTTGTTCAAGTAAATTTCTCACAAGTGAATTACATGGTAAAAGGCATTGGAATGGACACGACTATGCATTGGATTTGTGACTCAGTGAAGGATAGGGGCACGGACCTATCCACCAGGGCTGGAATTAGCAGCACTCAGGGCAAGGCGAGCGCATCTGTAGAGGACAAAATTAGCACAATCGAGAACAAGATGCTTCAGGTTTGTCCTTGTGACTGGTAGAAAGTAACATCAATAAAAGGCCTCAGAACTCATCAAAGAAAGAAGACATGTGTGGCAAAGAAAGGGCAGAGTAGCCGCATTGATCAGTACTTCCTAAGAAGTCAGTCGAGTCAGTCGGATGAAGTCCAGCGGCAGGTAGAAAACCACAGTTCACAGGATATCAGTAACACTGCCACTGAGGAGGAGGAGGGGATCGTAAGAGAGGATGCAGGTGACACTGAGGTCAGTATGCCAGACAGAGAGAGAACCATGGAGCAAAAGGTTAGAGTTAGATGGCCTAGGGCAAATGACAGTGAAGAATGGGAGATAGTTAATAGAGATTTGTCAGTAATCTTAAGCAGGCTTAGAGGAAATGCAATAGAAAAGTTAGAAAAGATGGAAGATATAATTTACTCATATGGTGCAGAGAGGTTTGGGGTGCATGAAGAAGAAAGGGAGGGCTAGCAGTTCTTAGAAGGGCAGAGCATCTCAGGAAAAGGGAGGGCAGCTCAAAGCAGAAAGGCTAGAGGTTGAAGAATATTTGAGAAATACATATTCAGATTTAGAGAAGAATAGGACAGTAGGTTTCCCACCGGATATCCCTCCATTAGGAGGGATAGAGCATGAGATGGATGTCAGGCCACCTAGGTGGAAGGAAGTTCAGGAGGTAGTCAGGCGTGCAAAGGCTTCTTCGGCCCCAGGGCCTAATGGAGTCCCCTACTGAGTTTATAAAAGTGCACCTGATATCCTTAAATTTTTGTGGAAACAGCTAAGAATAGTTTGGGAGAAACAAATTATCCAAAGAGCATGGCGTAGGGCAGGGGGTGTCCTCATTCCTAAGGAGAAGGAGTCTGTGGACCTTAGCCAATTCCGGATGATTTCTCTCTTCAGTGTAGAGGGGAAGATTTTCTTTAGTGTAGTAGCGCAGAGATTAACTAGCTACTTAGAAAGGAATAGCTTAATCAATCAATCAATCAATTTTATTTATAAAGCCCAATATCACAAATCACAATTTGCCTGACAGGGCTTTACAGCATACGACACCCCTCTGTCCATAGGACCCTGACAGCGGATAAGGAAAAACTCCCCCAAAAAAACCCTTTAACGGGGGAAAAAACGGTAGAAACCTCAGGAAGAGTAACTGAGGAGGGATCCCTCTTCCAGGACGGACAGACGTGCAATAGATGTCGTACAGAACAGATCAGCATAATAAATTAACAGTAATCCGTATGACACAATGAGACAGAAAGAGAGAGGGAGAGAGAGAGAGAGACAGAGAGAGATGCAGGACAGACGGTAATGACAATAGCTTACAACAACATTAATGAAAGTAATAATATTACAATTATAGTTCTGGCTACTGTGGTACAAGATGTTGAAAGCATATATTAATATCTGATAGTATACATATGTGACAATAATCATGTGTGTATAATAACAGTAGAAGTATGACTAATAATAACAGCAGCAGCAGGAGGCATCTGGCAAGACCACGGCATCAGTACAACCACACACGTCACACTATCCAGGCAAAACTGCAATACGAGTTAGCCTGAGAGACAGTGGAGCACAAAGGCTCTGGAGAAGAAGCCGAGTTAGTGACATCCAGAATGGCCGAGTTAGCACGACGCAGTAATAGGACACGAGAGAGAGAGAGAGAGAGAGAAGGAGAGAAGGTGCCCGGTGTATTATAGGGGGGTCCTCCGGCAGACTAGGCCTAAGTCAGCCTAACTAGGGGCTGGTACAAGGCAAGCCTGAGCCAGCCCTAACTATAAGCTTTATCAAAGAGGAAAGTCTTAAGTCTAGTCTTAAATGTGGAGGCGTGTCTGCCTCCCGGACCGTAACAGGAAGATGATTCCACAGGAGAGGAGCCTGATAGCTGAAGGCTCTGGCTCCTGATCTACTTTTGGAGACTTTAGGGACCACGAGTAACCCCGCATTCTCCGAGCACAGTGTTCTGGTGGGATAATATGGCACTATGAGCTCTCTGAGATATGACGGAGCTTTACCATTTAGAAGTATAAGTTAACAGTAGGATTTTCAATTCAATTCTGGATTTTACAGGGAGCCAGTGCAGAGAAGCTAAAACAGGAGAAATATGATCTCGTTTCTTACGTAGTTCCTGTTAGTACACGTGCTGCTGCATTCTGAATTAGCTGGAGAGTTTTTAAGGACTTACTAGAGCTACCTGATAATAGAGAGTTACACTAATCCAGCCTTGAGGTAACAAAGCGTGGACCAATTTTTCTGCATCTTTTCGGGTCAGGATAGGCCTAATTTTCACAATATTATGCAGATGAAAAAATGCAGTCTGTGAGGTTTGTTTTAAATGAGAATTAAAAGACAAATCTTGATCACATGTTACTCCGAGGTTTCTTACAGTAGTGTTAGAGGCCAGAGCAATGCCATCTAGAGAAACTATGTCATCAGATAAAGAGTCTCTGAGTTGTTTGGGGCCAAGAACAGTAACTTCAGTTTTGTCTGAATTTAACATCAGGAAATTGGTGCTCATCCAGGTTTTTATGTCTTTAAGGCAATTATGAAGTTTAGTGAATTGATTACTTTCTTCTGGCTTCATCGATAAATATAACTGTGTATCATCCGCATAACAATGGAAATTTACACAGTGATTTCTAATGATGTTACCCAAAGGAAGCATATATAGAGTAAATAGAATATTATTGATTAAATTATTTGAGATTCACCAATAATCTAATCTTGAACTGACCATTGTTAGCAGAATTAAACCAGGTATAGTGGGTAGTGCTGGAATTCTTCCATCTGCCAACAACACTCCTCACAAAAAAATATATGGGACATCTCAGTGGCAAGTGGAGAGATCCACGAATCAGTCCTCTCAGGAGAAAATCCAGGAAGAGGAAGGTTATTTAAGTGTGGGAGTGGCCTATTTGAATCCCTTTTGTTTGAGACCATGCTGCAAGGTGAGTGTGTTTGCTGATCCTGTGAGTTTATCTATCTCCTTTAACTTTAGCTTATATTGGAGTTATGCTAGGTAGCCTGTGAAATAGAGTACGGTGAATGTGCTAAGAAAGGTAGTAGCTGTACTGTCTCTACCTGGAGCTTGCATTAACGGAGCCTGGGTTTGTTGAAGGTGGCAGTGCTGTTGGGCCGAGAAAGCCATGTGTAAGTAAGGTAAAGGAGGTTGTGGGTTTGGTGCGGGGAGCAGTGAGACCTGGCATTAGGGGAGTGTCTCTGGGACGCCAGAGATCCCTGTCTAGCCTCCTGGAGGTGTCGTGGGACCAACTAGACGAAACACTGGCGAAAGGAGGTTCCCACCTGATGACCCCAAAAACATGTTAGTTATCACTGCTCACTGGTCTGTACAGTTAAGCCTTGCCATAATAGCTTAACATAGGGCTTAGGAAGTTATTCAGTGAGTGCTGATCCTTTCTCTAGAGCACAAAATTCTTGTGTTTATTTGAATTCAGAATTAACTTGATGGTGAATCAGAAAACGAATAAAATATAAACCGTGGCAGTGATACACTTGAGATAAATCTGTTACCTGTCTTCACTCTGTATGAAACTCCAGTGATGTTGTGATGTATCAGATCAGTCTGATCAGCTGCCGTGCTGTGCTGTCCAATCAATAACTGATATCCAATCAGGGGTGTGTGTCAGCTGGTAAAAGACTTCCGCAAAGACTGCACTCGTGTATCCTCCCTTCCCTTTCCTCTGAAAGCCTCCTCACTAATCGACTCCTCGAAGTGCATTTAATGTATTGAGACGTCCTACAAGATGGTGAGTCTCAATCAATTTCCAGGTCAAGTGATCAAGGATAGAGGATAGAGGATAGAGGAGTCAAGGAGGGATATTGAGATGACCCCGAGATGTCCGAGAATATGTCAAGCCTCAATCAATTTCCAGGTCAAGTGATCGAGAATAGAGGATAGAGGAGTCGAGGGGGGATATTGAGATGAACCCCCAATATCCCTCCTCTATCCTCTATCACTTAACCTGGAAATCGATTGAAACTCGCCATCTTGTAGGACGTCTCAATACATTAAATGCACTTCGAGGAGTCGATTAGTGAGGAGGCTTTCAGAGGAAAGGGAAGGGAGGATACACGAGTGCAGTCTTTGCGGAAGTCTTTTACCAGCTGACACACACCCCTGATTGGATATCAGTTATTGATTGGACAGCGCAGCACGGCAGCTGATCAGACTGATCTGATACATCCCAACATCACTGGAGTTTCATACCACAGGAAAGACAGATAAGAGATTAAACTCCAGTGTATCCCTCCCAAGTTTTATATTTTAGAGGAAAAGATGTCTATTTTCTCTAAAGACATTTTGTTTCTTCTTTCCTTGTGTCCCATCCTCGCATCTCTCCCCTGTGTCTTACGAGGGCAGAGCTTAGACGTGAGGAAGAGACGCAAGTGAGGAAAACGTGGATGCGAGATTTGGTATTGGGATGAAGCCATTTTTCCTAGTTTCTTCTCTCCTCACGTCATCCTCGCATCTCTCCCGTGTCTTGCGAGGGTGGAGCTAAGATGCGAGGAAGAGACCCCAGGCTCAACAAAACTCTGAGCCTAATCCCGATCTCTGAGTTCATTGAGCATGAGCTGGGAAACTCTGAGTTTTCGGTTCCAGAACAGCCGATCAGAATTAGTTCAATCAACTCTGAGTATGTTCACCCTGAGGGAAGCGTGTTCACAGTGAGCTCCAAAAGCCATCATCAATGGAGTGCAGATGACATGATTTTCAGTGGCAGAAAGCAGAGTTAAAAGCAGAGCAACTTATTTCATCCCAACTGAATCAGAGATTTTAATGACAGCGAATGAAGACTTATATGCCAGCTGCAGCTAAACAGTGTGAGGTGGGATGGGAAAAGAATACAGAGTGTATTAATAGTTAATGTAGAATAATGTTATGTAATATGATGCATTAAAGTGACACTTACCTTTCGGAAAATTTTACACTTTTGTTTAGGTTAAAATGCTATTAATAAGCTGATGGCACACTAAAATGTCAGTGAATTCCACCAGAAAAAAAACCTCATAATTATACCATTCTCATATTGTGCTGGTCTCATGTAGGATGATTTAGTGCCCCCTTGTGGACATGCTGAAATAGCAGTTATATTAGTTGAATGGTGGATCAAGCATGCAGTTCATCACTACTCTGTCCTTGGTGGATATGGATCGCATATGCCTGTGAGAGCTGCTGAGCAGTTATATTTTGTTTATATTATAAGTGTTGAATTGTTTAGCATCAAATTCATTCAGTTTGTTTTGGTTGTTTTATGGAGAAAATGTTGGATGGTTTAATTAAGCTAGTACAGAGCTAACAGACTAAATGGCTAACACCACAGCTAGGCTACAGTGTTTTAGGCTACTGTATGTATTTATTTTGTTTAATATGATTCATTTGAAATATTGTATAGAATAATGTACACAAGGCTACATTCAATGTTTAAATGTAATATTTCTGCTTTGTTGTTCTGTTTCAGTTTTACAGTTTGTTCCATGAGACTGAAGGACTTTCAGTGAAGTACAAAAACCCATCACATCCTTTGGTCTTTATTGGACTCTGTTATCTATCTGTCTAGTCTGATACTGGAACATCAGATGAGGACAGAATACATATGGTTCTAAAAAAACTCGAACCAATCATTGCATTCAGACCAAATGCAATGATTGGTAGGAGTTTTCTGCTGTCCTGTCTGTCTTCCCCACGTGGAGGCCTCCGACTGATGTAACGTCTCACGTAGCATCTCTCCACCACCCGGGTCTGTGAGACAACAAATGTGCTAGTAACAGGGACACTTGTGGATACAATCTAGTAACAGGGATGCTTCTGGATATAAACTAGTAACAGGGACGCTTCTGGATATAAACTATAAACACGGTGCAACAAGAAGTAAATTCTTCAGTGCAACACAGTCACAAGTTTCTAACAGATATTAGAAACGACTGCATAGATCTGACGCTACAACCGAGAGAGCTCAAGATGTGTAGCAAGCCTGGCCTGCTACGTCGAGCTAGCCCTGAGATGGTGAAACCGTGGTTTCACCTGGAGCTGTCCCGATGGGGAGATGCTGGCAGCACTGTGACAGGAAGCGGGAGCGGGGGAAGCGCGGAGGGGTTAGCTCTCGGCTAAGAGCTAACTGCTTCTCTGTGCTCCGCGCTCACGTGTGTGTACTTGTGTGAGATGGTAAGACATGGGCATGGCGTTCATGTGTGTTCATGTGCTTTCACTGGTCTTGCGCGCAAGTGCGCACATGCGAGCGCAGTGCACAGAGAGGCAGTGAGAGCTACAGGCTACAATGAGGCTAAAATCTAACTGTAGCTAACTTGTTTGGCAATTGTTTAGGCTGTGACATAATAGGTAAACTGGAAAAAGGTCCAATACTAACAAGCTGAAAGGAGGCATATCACCACCTATCGCAGTGGAGTCGGACATACTTTGGTCAATGAGTCCATGCCCCGCCCGTGCTTGTATACTGGGACAAGGAGAGTAATCCAATTAAATGACCTAGCCGAGCTTTAAACATTGCTCCACTTGACTGTGCATGTAGATGTACTGACTGAAAAGGCCTATCTGAAAGAAGAGGACCTGACCCGCTGGTGTCAGGACTACAACCTAATCCTGAACGCCAGCAAAACTAAGATGAAAGGAACTACACTCCCCTTAATATCAACAGGTCCTCAGTGGAGAGGGTGGACAGCTCCTGAGCTCTACCCCCCTCCCACACTGATGCCCCCCTCTCTCACACACCCGCCCTACTCCTCAGGAGCCCCCACCGCATGGGAACAGCACCAAACAGAATCATAAGACCCTGCAAAGAGAGGTCCATTCAGCTGAACACACTGCAGGCACTGCTGAATAAGGCCAGCAGAATCACTGAAGATCCCAACCACTGGGGGAAAATTAGCCTGTATAATGGTTTATTCTGCTGAACACTCTATAGATGCTGCATTACCCTGCATTAAGGATGTTTATACCAGGTGCTGCAAAACTAAGGCCAAGAGAATCATAAAAGATCCCATCCACCCTGATAACTGCCCTTTCACCTTGCTGAGGTCAGGAAGAAAGTACCAGATACACCAGGCAACACTAAGAAGCTCAAGAGGAGCTTCTACTGTCAGGACACAAGGATACTAAATGAGGACCCTGCCTAAGACACAAATTGAAGGAACTGACAGATGACATTTCACTTAAAAAGCATTCATATTGACACACACCCACGTCGCTTACAATATGATTTCATTCATTTATTTCTCGCATCATCTTCCTCCAATGTCTAAAACCAGCCAACAGAACTTGCTAACCAGCTTTGGCTAATGTCTGTGGAGAATTGTTTTGCCCTTCAGCTAAGCCCTGCCCACCAAAAAATATCATACTCTCTATAAATCAACATATAAAAGGAAAACTTCTAATGCAGATTTTCTTTCATTGTAAACGATATTGAAAGGACCCCAGGCTGTCCCAGTATTCATCAGTTGATATACTGAAATGCTACATAGTATGATGTAGGTTATAATGTATAAGGCACTGTTAGTGATTTATAAGGTGTGAAGAGGTTGTGCAAAAAGTGGGAAGCATGCCAAACAATTTTTTAGGCATTGGGCAGGGTCTTGTGTTTTTTATTTTGGCTTAGGGGATGGGCATATAAGTTTAAATGAATCAATGAAAGGTTGTATTTTGTATTTATTTTACTGCAGATTTTTGAAGGAAACATGCCTTCTAAACCCTCAAGAGTTATTTTAAAAAACAACCAACCAACCAACCAACCAAACAAAAAAAGCCAAAAGTTAATCTTTGAACATGACCAGAAACTGTAAAAAAAGAAATTATCATTGGAGGGTCGTGCATTTCCGCATTTTGAGGAGGGTTAAAAAAAAAAAAAAGAAAGTCACACCCTAGACACCCCCCTCCTCTGATAAGTAAAGAACAGTACCTAGCTGATTAGATATGACCTGTTGAATGTAGATTTTGTAATAATTACTCTAAAACTCATTTGTCATTAAAACCTTGTGTTAGATGACACAAAAATGTAGAATTTTCAGGTTAATTTAAAAATGTCTTAATATTATTCAGTCTAGCCCAGGGGTTGGTAACCTTTACTATCAAAAGAGCAATTTTTGACCAAAAATAATAAAAACGAGATCTGTCTGGAGCCCAAAAAATATTTTTAGCCTTATAATGAAGGTAACACAGACTATTAAGTCTAAATTAGCCATCAACATTACAAGTAAGTCTAAAGGAGCATTCATTAATATGTTTTACCACAGGGTGGCTATTCTGCAGTAGGCAACTTATGATTATTTGGAACTTTAACTTTGTTGAGCTGGTGGTAAGAGCAAATGACACTGTCCACACAATATTACATTCTCTATTCAATTTTACTTCTCTAGATTTGGAATTCATAGCTAGTCTTGCTAGGGAGCCACCGCTCTTGAGGTTTTGCAGAACTTTTGCAGAAGGCCATAGACATTTGAAGCACCTTTTAGCTGACAAAATGTTACTTTTTTTTAATTTGGTACATAGGTGCATAATTTACTTACTACAACAATGATAAACAAAAACTAAAATGCTAAATGAATGATTTTTTTTTTTTTTTTGGTCAAAGCCACAGGGTGCCACTGAAGAAGGGCTAGAGAGCCACCAGTTGCCTACCCCTGCTATCCTGTATTGGAAATTGCCCCATGTTTGGCCCTTATTTTTTCCTATTCATTTCATAGGCTGTGGCTGCTTGGACTTTTTCCTGTATAACTATACAAATGCATCATCTCTATGTTTTTGTTGAGCTATTAAATAACAAAGAAACAATAACACAAATTTCAGCAAGATCTCACTATAACTGTCCCTCACTCTGTATGGCACTTAATTGGCTTCTCTCTCTGTGTACTTTACATAGTATTGTGTTAATCGTGTTGCACCTGCCCGTTCAATCTAAAGCCAGGGGACAACTGAACACCTTAAGAGGTTCTTTTCAGCAGCCATGACTCAGCTGATGTCACACACTGTACACAACAAAGGCCTATGCAGTGTCTCAGTATTTATATGTAGGTAGTTCATCAACGAGTGCTGTCAGTCACTTGAAGCTGGAAAACAAAAAGTGACCAACACCTAACTTACTAAACTCTGAAAAATTAGGGTGATTTCTCATTTCTGGCCTTGACATTGAATAGATAAGTAAAACGTCAACTATACACAGTGCTGCCTTTCTCTGCTACTGCTGGATGAAGTGTATTTAGTTATTTCACATGGCTTGACTCCACGCTTATACAGCTGTTTCACATCAAAGGATATTTTTTGTGGTTAGATGGAGTATAGAATGTTACTAACTAAAAAGTAGGAGTAAAACCTCTGAAATCGATCAAACACAGCTTTAGAAAAAAACAGCTTCTTTTTATTAATTTATTTTGATGTTGAACAACTGGCTATAAACTTCAAATCTGAATTTAGTTCAATATGTACACAATCACAAAGTTTCATGTCTGTTACAGTAGTAACTGCCATTGTAATTGTTCTGTCACATTAACCCATTTGCAAATCTGAAGGAATGGCTAGCAGCTGATGAAGTTCAGGCCATCAGCTGTAGATGAGAACAAAAAGCTTTCATGTAAATGTTTGTGGTACTGGAACCACACTGAAGCTGTTTACATGACTTGTCCGTTACCTCCTGATCCAAAGTTCTCTTTAATCAAATAGCTTGTCTCATTAAATCACAATTACGTTTCTTGGTCACTTTACTTTTATCTTTCAACCCCAATATGGGTTATTAAGCTATTCAGAGATCCCACTGAAGCCTTCCACTTCTATTCCCACCCAGTCACCAGCTTTAAACCCGGTGGTGCCTCCTCAGTTCTTTTTGGTCTTTGGCGAGTCGTACTTCCTCTTGCTGGAATACCAGAGTAGCAGAGGGATGCCGATGGAGGGCAGAGTCATCACGCCAAACGCAGCCCAGTCCAGCTAGAAATGGAGACATAGGAAAGTGAGTGAGGAGGCACGAGGCAGGACAAAAAATACAGGTAACCATGCTGTGTGAGCAACCAGAGAGTTTTTCTGAATGGAAGAGGAGAAAAATCTCACTTTCATGAAAACTGTACTGTTCAGTTTAGGTTAAAACTTTTTTTTAATCTTTACATTAGATGTCGGCCGATGTATTTTTAAAGGCCAATAAAACACGGGTGCTGGTGAGAAAGAAAATTTGACTGAAAAGAAGCTGTAGTTAAAGTTCAGTCAGGAAGACAATACTTTTCATGCTCAAGCTGCAAGTTTTCTTCCTCACCCTGCCAGTCACTCCTTGCACACATGCTCACTCACTTTCTCTGGCTATCATTGTCTGGGGCTGTCAACTGTGTCATCAGCTTATAAATCTGGAACTGAACACCAAACTATCTGTAAAATAAAGCAAGTGCAGCACGGCACTGTACACACACACTCAGTTGGAATGGAGCCTGTGTTGCGTTCAGGCGTTGTCATGTAAATGACAAATTCCACCATGTGAATAGGCCATAGCAAAACACAGCAGCATGTCAAGTGGGCTGAACCCGAGCAAAATTGCTCAATTTTTCATTTATTATATAGTCTGTTATTATTTATTGTTGTTTTATGAGGCTCTGGCGACTTTGAGTTGTCTCTTTGTCTTTAATGTTACTTGGCTTGGCTTTCTCTCTCATGCATTCTTCGTACCTTCCTCTGTGCTGTCTCAAGTGTTGATATAGATTGGTCGTGTTGTCGCGGGACGTGGCGACTTTAACTCTTAAAGTGTTACACAGCACGTCTTTCTGTTAAACGTCGCTGGACCTAAATCTGAATTATCGCCAAATAATAGACGATTATTTTTCCACCACCAACTCAGCCTGTTCTTCTACTCATGCTCTTCTTCACATCCATGTTGGTTACTGCTGCACGCCGGATGGTCATCTGACCATACATGCTGTACACACCAGGATAGCTTGTAGGCATAATGTCAACGAACTCCACACACTACAGCAGAGGTCACATTCACAGGCACACACACCAACATTTACATTTAATCGCAAATTGCAGCCTTTTATGTGGTTATATAATCACACAGCCTGACATCGCGATTGCAACTGCGCTTAGATTAATCGTGCAGCACTACCCCAAAGGATGAGCTGCTAAGTGAATGCCTCAGACAACAGAAACCTGATGAGAGCAAAAAGGTGGAGGAGCAAACAACATGGAGGGACAAGCCCCTACATGGTGCATACTACTGTCAGGTAGAGGAAGTGGCTGATATCAAGAAGACCTACCAGTGGCTAGAGAATGCTGGACTGACAGACAGTACGGTGGCACTAATCATCGCAGCACAAGAACAGGCCCTAAGCACAAGGGCCATAGAGGCCAGGGTCTACCCCAGCAGATCAGATCCAAGATGCAGCCTGTGCAAAGATGCCCCTGAGATGGTCCAGCACATAGTGGCAGGGTGTAGGATGCAAGCAGGATCAGCATACATGGAGAGGCACAACCAAGTGGCTGGCAGTGGTGGTTCTAGCCTAAATGGCGCCCTGGGCAGCGCAGCACAGCACAGCACTGTACACTCACTCAATTGGAGCGGAGCCTGTGTTGCGTTCAGGCGTTTTCAAGTAAATAACAAATTCCAGCACAACAACAACAACAGGCCATAGCACAACACAGCAGTCTATCAAGTGGGCCGATCCCTAAGAAAATTTTGATACTACTGCACTTAACAAACACACACACACACACACACACACACACAGAGGAGGGGAGCCAAACCATGATACTGCCTCCGCCATGCTTGATGGTAGATACTGCACATGCTGGAGATAATGCTTCGCCTGGCCTTCTGCATACCCCAACATTAGCAGAAGGAGGATTAAGCTGGAAACTGGACTCATCCGACTACAGAATCTACTTCCAGTTCCTGGCTGTCCAGTTCTTGTGAGCTTGGGCCCAACAGCGCTGGGCTAACTTCTGTCTCTCACTGATCAGGGGCTTCTTGACAGCTTTGCAGGACCTTACGCCATGATCTAGGAGTCGGCCACGTACAGTGCGGGTGGAACACTGGACACCAGTTTGGTTTGACCACTGCTGCTGAAGCTCACATGATGTCATTCAGCAGTTTCCCTGCATGTGCGGATCAGGATGCGGTAGGGCTGGGCGATATGGCCTAAAAAAAAAAAATCTCCGATTCATGATTTAAATCGACTTTCCCCCTCTACTTAAAATCAATTTTCAGGAAAATATTTGCGGCCTGGTCGCACGTACCTGGGCTCCAAAACTTTCAGCATGTGAATAAACCCCGGCTTTTCCACGGTATATATGGGCACCATATCTCTTGCAAGATACATTACGACTGCATCCGTGATCGCTTTCCACCGGGCCCCTTTCTTGTTTACACAACGGCATGTCAGTTCTGTCTCTACACGGTGCATGCTGACAATCCTCCTCTGCTCTGTGTTGCGCACGGCGGAGTTCGGCCCCGATGTGCACACACACAGACACAGGCGCACGCACGCGCGCGCGCACACACACACACACACACACAGACACAGGTGAGCACATTAGAGCGCGGCTCAGGATGCATTTTCCCGAGTCCGAGACAATTATAACCGAGCCTGGCCCGAACCTGCAGCACGGCACCGAACACATAGTCTATGGAGAGGAGCCTGTGTTGCGTTCAGGCGTAAATAACAAATTCAAGCACTTGAATAGGGATATTTTCGTAGGGAGCAACACAGCATGCCTCTGTTTGAGGTGCTGCAGTAAATTGGTAGTACTGCTACCTTGGGTAGCAACAGCCTTGAAACACACTTTGCAGCAGGGTGCTGTTTGTTCTGTGTCTGACGCCACATAACCAAACTCGTTCCCTTTCATGGGAACGAGTTCTTCCCCGCTCACTGCCATGATGTTTGTGTATCGAGCTCTGAACTAGGCTTGTGCCTTTGATTTAAAGCCAAATATCTAACTGAACCGATATATCCAATTATATACCTAATTTTACCACTGGGGGTTGCATTTGAGCTATTTTTCCTAATAAAAGCCTATTATAGGTGTAATGCGCTTCCAATCCACTAGGTGGTGATAATGCTGTATTAACCGCCAATACACACAAGGTTACACAAGAAGAAGACTTCTCTCGCAGCAGCAGCAGCAGACAGCTGAGCGGAGCCCGAGCCTCTGAGACAAACTAAACAAAACACTTGAAGGCTCCTCCACTTCATTTAAAAACATACATAAACCTTATTAAGTTGTCATAATGCATGTTTCAATGCAAGATAAGTTGAATATAGTCCCTTGACACACCGCTGATGTTTGTATTTCTGCAGAGTGTACCCAACTGCTGAAGGACTGCATCTGCACTTTCTGGCTATCTGGCGGCAGCTGTACCCTTCCTGGTTGAGAATCTGTATCTTAAGGCGTGTTTCCTGCATTAGGTTCCTTGTTTTGGCTATTTTTGTCTCTGAAGAACTTTCACGTGCTGGCTTTATATCAGGGATGCAGACAGGTGTATGGTCAAAAAAGAGAGAGCTTGTCGAAGTGAAATTCTGAATATTAAAATACACAAACACTAATTTGGAAGAATACTGTGTATTCCAAAACAGAACAAATCCATTGAGCCATCATGACCATCTTGCTAGAGGTCCAAATCTTTATAGATTTCTTCATGCTCTTTACATTGAACAAAGCGGGTAGATTGGCCTACTACAAATAACATGTCAGTTTCAAACTAAGAGCCATCTGGATATCCTGGGGCAAGTGCCCTTTAAGTGTTGGATAATAGTTTTTACATCTGGACTGTATGATTAAAAAAAAAAAAAAAATTCTGAATGTTAAAACACACTAACACTCAATTTCCCTCATTCTGCAAATGAACAAAGTTGAATGTTTCAGCAAAACTACCAAAACAGAGTGCATTTCAACCTACCTCTTTCCACTTTCTTTCCTCTTTCCACAATTTCCACCACCGACCCGTGCGTAAAAGCGCAAACAGTCCCTGAAGGAGGGACAGCCATGAGGCAATGAATGAGGAAATAATCGCCCGGGCGTTTAATCAGACCGGTGTTTAATACGGAAAATGGGGTCAAACCCCCAGCGGCTATTAGGTGCCCGGCAGCTATTTGCCACTGGGCGACTATTTGGAAATATACGGTAACTCACTCAAAACTCGCGGAGGAGCAAAGTGGCGAACAATTTGATTCAATAACACTCGTATTCACTGATGAGCATGTTATTGACCTATTTAAGTGCAATACAATGAAAACAACCAGCCAGTGCGCCTCGAGTAATGACTACAGAACTTCTCTCTCTTTTTTTCTCCCGATTCCAAGGTACGGCAGCTGCCATACCTTGCCATACCTGAATGACACCTATGGGCACATAATATTGATTTAACAATAAAGGCCAAACACAAGTTAATTACTGGTTGTTGTGTCTGCTAAAGAACAGTAAGTACTGCAGGGGTTTGGGTATTCAGATCCACCAACCCTGATCACTGCAGGTCAATCCACTCAGGAGTCTCAAACAGCAAGGGACATACACTTTTTTTTCACTTACATAGTGTGGGGAGAAGCGCCGGTCAAACTCCCGCTGAGCCAGGATGCCTCCCTGGCCAGGGGCACTGGTATATCCAACCTGCAGTAAACAAAGTAGACAGTAGACAAACTCTTCAGCTTCCTTCATTACACCACATATAGTAACTACTTTGATTCCAAAGGATTATCAACTGCTTTTACCACAACTTGTCCTCCCTCCTGGGCCAGGTAACTGACAGAAGCAGAGGTGAAGTTGAAGTAACCAGCCTTGAGGGGGCGCAACACCACTGTGTGGGAGACATTGCTGGCTCTGGAAGTTCAAGAGTTAAATCTGACAACTTGAAAAAAGATGACAAGTCCAGTTATGAACATTTCAAACTAGTTAAAAAGAGAACAACCTCATGACCTGACTGTCTTCAGATTTTAGGTGTTAACCCTATGGGCCCTAGGCGTTTTTGGGGTATTTTTACTGCCTTTACTTTTAAGCTCATATCACAGTCATTATAAAGGCTACATATACATGCTATATCTTGTTTTTTTATTTATATCAATGAAAAAAACAAATCTGTGTTACTAAATTCTTACATTTTTACATGTATCTCACCATAGCAAGTTGGAAAATGACATATTCTGCCATATATGAAGAGGGGAGACTCTCTGGAATCTGGCAATATAAGAACCATGACGGTGGGACATTCTGTCACTTCACAGCTGTTCAAAACATGTGGTTTGTGCCAGGCGGACACGATTGCCAGTATTTTTTCATTATTGCAAGAAATTCCATTGACTCATTCACAAGTCAAAAATGTGTTTTATCTGAAAGAAACATACAATATTTACATCTAAGATCACAGAAAAATGGTCAACCAAGTGCAATGATGTCCTCCAAGATAATATTTGCCACTTTGTTTGCAGTAAACAAAGTTTGTTGTTGTTTTTCAGTTTCAGTTATATATTGGGGGGTGGGGGGAGCATTTGGGGCATTGGAGGGGGGGGCGGGGGACACATGGGGGACGGGGGACAGCTGTTTAAAATCACACAAATATGCTGTTTTCCTGTTTTTAATTTATCATCCATATCTACACTGACTGATCAGCTCCCAGTCTCACTTGCTACGGAGGGCAGGGAAATAAAATCAATGAATCAATAAATACAAACGAAAAAGATTTTGGTTCAGTAAATGTCTGCTATCAGTCAGCCTGGTGAAGGCAGTTTGGCTGGCCCACAAAAGTATAATGGACCAGCCTATCCTCTCTGCTCCACAGGAGCTGCTGCTGACAGACCGCTGCATATGTGGCCAGAGACACTGAATGCAGGTCAGAGTTAGTGTGGATTTAAAACTACTTTCTCTATGGCGACGATTAAAATATACCAATCACATTGTGCGATAAAATATGACAATGTCTGCGACATAACAAAATTCTCTGGGTGTGGAACACGAAAGGAAAGTGTCGCCCAACACTTTTTCTCTGAAAAATCCGTCATGTCTAACTTCAGTGATGGAGGTGTATTTTGTCTCTCTTTCAAAGATACCAGGGTACTTTACCTGCTAGGCTTTTATTACATTTGTACGTTACCTATAATTGTCACCATCAGTTGCACTGTGTCATAGGTTCAGCAGTCTGTGATGTTGACATGTCATCATTTCACTTTTTAAATCTATGTGCAGCTAACAGAGGCAGCCAGAGGTTACAAAATGATTGATGGTAGATCAAGTCAGTGTCAGTGTGAAGCCCTGAGTAACCGGGGATACAGATGTGTGTTAAAACTAACATCACTGACTTCATCCTACAGCACTAACAACTGCAGGCTAAGAGAGGACCATTAGGTTCAAGGATACGGTGCAATCCTGTCCCATTTGACATTCAACATTCCCGAAACAATTCCAAAATCTTCAGGGGGAAAAGAATCATCCGACAGCTCCACCTCTAGGGCAGCGCTGTAGAGACAGACAAAAAGACGACACTCGGTTAGATAACTGTATATACAGTACATACAGTACAATATATCTGTATGTTGAATGTTTACCATCTGACAACTCTCTCCAAAACACAGGGAGGCATTGTGTGAAACTTCCTGACAAATATCACAGCTTCAACAGTGCTTTTCTGGTCACACTTTGCCATGATTCAACGTGGTGTTTTTTTCTTCTTTTTACCATTCAGAAACAGAATAGCAAACATTACATAGGCTTAAGAATACTTAAAAAAATAACAACAAAACATGTACAACATTAACAACTTTTATTAACAAATACGCAAATGCAGCAGTCAACCAAACAGAATGAAATAACAACAAATTGTTTGTGGGCTACAGTCCACTTGCAGTACAGTAATCGACACAATTGAATTAAATTAAAACACAGCCCTATACCATCCAATACTTATAGGCTTATCAAATAATATAAAGGTAACAATAAATAACAATAGCACTAACGATAATGTGTGCTATACAGCATGTCCTGAGAACGCAACGGCTACAGTCCGTTGGTTTATTTTAAAATCTATCAACATAAATCAAATTAAAAGCACAGCTCTACAGCATCCAGTACTAGGGCTTATCCAGTAAGAAAAATAGAACAATAAATAACAAGGCATGACTGAAAATGGGCATATATAATCCTATCCTGAGAACGCAATAGGAAATACTGTCCGTTGGTTTATTTTTAGAGCCTACCTTTACTTTGAAAAGTTCACCCTCTCCAAGTCTTAACTTTTCTGTCCGTCAGAACAGGCTACTCCTCATTGAAAATGAAATAAAAACAAACTATAATGATAATTATAGCAGCATCCTATGCTTCAAAACTATTCAAGTTTTTTTTTGCCAGAAAAAAAACAGCATGTTTACTTATTCCAGCTGGAGCAGGGCATGTAGTGGAACTTTGCCCACGGTGCTGAACACCCTCTCTGATGGAGAGCTTGTGGCACAAACGCACAGGTACTTTTGGGCAACCCTCGACATCAGAAGAAAATGCCTGGCCCCATCACATTTCCACCAGAGAAGGGGGTCTTCATCTGCCTGAATAACGGCAGGGCTGTACAGCGATGGAAAAAAATGTTTGTGCGATGAATTTATTTGCCTAGTAGCACACGTTGCTTGCGAGCTGCTTGTGTGTGTGTGTGAGAGTGAGAGACTGACAGTCTATTTTTTTGTAATTTTTTGTATTCATAAGGTCTTTATTTATTTATTTTGGTATTTTTACACGTTATTTTGGATATTTAAATTTTCTTTTTTGCATTCGTAAATATTCTTGTTAAATAAATGTTTATTTCTCTTTAAAAGGGTGTACTTGCATCATTGTGCCTTTATTATCATCATATAAGTTTTAAAAATGGTCTAAAAACAGCAAATTACAACAATAATAAAAATTGTCTTAAAAGCACAATATCGGGCAATATTATCGCTTATCGCAATAATTTCTGACGCAATTAATCGCCCAGCAAAATTTGTTATCGTGACAGGTGCTACAAACTTTCTGGCCTGTGCTACAAAATTATCACCCTCTGTAGCACCGGTGCTATGGGCTAAAAAAGTTAACGTACAGCCCTGAATGGGCTCGCGACAACAGGCAGTTATCTCTGCTCCTGCTCGCTCCTGTATGGTGCCAACAGGACCTGCCACCGCATCTGCTTCTCTATGAAGGAGATTGCCCAGAGTCATCTTTTTTTGGGTGGTTCGGGTTGTGCTTCTCCCTCCTCCACTCTGATGGCCACTGGACCTGCTGCTGCTTGCAGAAGTTATGACGTGTTTTTTGGGGGGGGGGGTAACCAACTCACTTGATGCTTGCCATCTTTTCTTCTCTTTCTCACGTCCGAGCTGTCACGTGACGACGTCACATCCAAAAACTTTATCAAATGTCATCTCCCGAATCAACAGTTAAGAGAAACACTATAGCCTACTACTAGTTTTAAATTGTAATTGTAGGCTATTAAATTGCAAACTCAACCGTGCTTGACAAGCACTCATTATTTAGGCATTAAATAAATTAATGTTATATCAGGCCCCTGTAGGCCTATATTTAGGGATGTCCCGATCCGATATTCGGATCGGTATTGGCTGCCGATATTAGCAAAAAACGTGCATCGGCATTGGATCTGACTGCATGGAAAAATGCCGATCCAAGAACTCCGATCCAGTTTTTCATGGAGTCCGATCCAGGTTTTCCAGCCAGCCCAGGGCTCCGCGACTCAAGCAGTCCATTCCAGTGATCCCCTCCAGCACTTACTATCAATCCACCAGGCCAGCCGCCAGCATGCAGACACACACGGAGGGTAGGAAGAGTAGCGGCCTATTTAGTTAACTGACTATTTGTTTTCTGCTCTGGTTTTTTGAGAGTGATATTTTTATTTGGTTTACACTCTTACTGTTTAAGTAAAGAGCACTGATGGCATTGTTTTGGGCACAAGTGAAATTGGAGCCATGGATGGACTATTGCTTGTTTAAACAGTTGTACAATATTGTGTGTGGTTTTTTGTCGATTCTGTTGGTCCCAGGAAACAGCAGCACCAGGCTGGCACTAACACTACTAAAATAACTGAAAAGGAAAGGCTGCATTGTTTGTTAAATGTCAACAATGTCTTGTGGTGTTAATCTATTTTTTATTTATTAGGGGGGCAAAGCACAAGTCTTGCTGCTATTTTAATTTCAATGTTAGACATTTTAAAGATTTCTTGTGTTGATTTATTTTCTATTTATTAAGGGGCCAAAGCAGCCAAAGCAAACCAGCTATATTTTTTATTTAATATTGTTCAAGTTTAAAGTTTGTTTATTTAACCCTGTTAACAATAAACGGGTCAGCTTCTCATACCAACTGTTGTGGATCATTCTAACTAACCTGATTAAGTAGTTGTTCTTGTTAGAGTAAAATCGCTTGATCAAACCTTTTCTAACATGACTGACAACAAAATAAGTGAATATGTATAATACGCGCTTGGATTGGATCGGTATCGGCCAAAACTCAAGGCTGTAATATCGTTATCGGATTGGAAGTGAAAAAGCTAGATTGGGACATCCCTACCTATATGCGCAGCATTTTTTTTATTTATTTTTTTTAAAATGATGGTAATGAAACTGATACCGTTGCTATTTTTAGATACCGCGGGATACCTCATTATCGTATTATCACCCCACCCTAATGTACACGCACAACTAACAGCCCTAATTTTTGAGTTGACCCCACTCAAAATACCAAGAACTTATAAACCTAAAGCCTATCCACCTTATTCCTAGCCCCCATGATACCTGGCGTGAATTATGTGCGCAACTTCCGGCGTTGAACCAAAACCGGTGATTTCAAATGGTAACAGTTTGTTTACAGTACTCTAATTTTCTTTCCAGGTACAATATGGAAATAAAACGTGGAACACACCACCTGCTATAGCTCAAACGGGATTATGTGATCATACCTCTGCCATCTCTGAAAGCCATTTCAAAGCATTGTTTTTTTTTTCTCCTTTTCAACCAAGCATGTTGGCAATTAGCTTGCCTTGCTCCGTTGAAATATTGTTTACTTTAACATGGCCCAAGCTAGCTTAAGGTAAACATAGGCACCTTCTAAAGGGGATTTCTGATGACTTATTAAGAGATACTAACACATTCAGCAAACATAGTTCAGTCAGCATCAAACTATAGAGGCAGAGGAAAAGTATAAAAAATATAAAAATAAATTCACCAATATTATGAGGATATGTAAGAAAGAATAATATAACAAACTATTGGAGAAAAATTACCCAGAATGCTTGTGACTAAGCATGTGCTGGTATGAGATTTTGATGGTATGATAACCGTGGGCAAAAATACCACGGTAACCGGTATTACTGCGGTAATAATAATAATAATAATGATCATCATAATAAAACAGGTGTCGTCCTATTTTCACGCTCTAGACTTTCAAATGGTAGGCTAATATTTGTTTGACCGTTCATGAGCGACAGCACGTACCAGGCATCTCCTGTAAGTGCAACGTATCATCACACCAGTTGTTTAAATGTGTAGGCTAATACATACACGATGGTGACTCCGCCCAGCAGCTTGTTGAGTTCCTTGTTGTTGTGAACAGCCAGCTGCAGGTGACGGGGGATGATACGGGTCTTCTTGTTGTCGCGGGCAGCATTTCCAGCCAACTCCAGGATCTTAGCAGTCAGATATTCCAGCACAGCCGCCAGGTAGACGGGGGTGCCGGCACCGACACGCTCCGCATAGTTTACTTTGCGCAGCAGCCTGTGAAACAGGCCAACTGGGAACTAGAGCCCAGCACGGGAGGAGCGGGTCTTTGCCTTGGTTCTGGCTTTTCCTCTGGTCTTTCCGCAGCCACTCATTTTTCTGATGCTCTCTAAAGTCGGGACAAAGTGGGTTCTTCTGATAGCCAAAATAGTCCCACACCACCGACTTCGTCCTTTTCGCCAGTGGGAAAAGTTCAGCTTTGCCTCCTTCAGCCATGTTTGCAGTTTGCACGTGAGTGGATTTATACTGATTACTGACTAGTACTAACTGACTGAGGCTGCATGATTTCAGAGTGTGTGCCAGTTAAAATGTACGACTGGCACAGAATTATTTCTGAGTTTTGAGTTCCTGAAGTTCCCATTTATGAAACATAGGTTACACCGATGGCCTTCACCGTCAGAACGGAAAATGGGCGGTTAGTGACACCGTGACATTGTTTTACCGTGGTAAACCGTGACACCGGTAATAGGCACATGCCTAGACAAGACCATAAATAATATGGAGGTTGTGGCGACTGGTTTTAACAAATTCTTCGTAAACGTGGGACCAGAATTAGCATCAAAACTATGAATGAACACATGTGGAGTTATGTACTTAACAAAAAAAGGTGAAATAACTGAAAACATGTTTTATATTCTAGTTTCTTCAAAATAGCCACCCTTTGCTCTGATTACTGCTTTGCACACTCTTGGCATTCTCTCCATGAGCTTCAAGAGTTAGTCACCTGAAATGGTTTTCCAACAGTCTTGAAGGAGTTCCCAGAGGTGTTTAGCACTTGTTGGCCCCTTTGCCTTCACTCTGCGGTCCAGCTCACCCCAAACCATCTCGATTGGGTTCAGGTCCAGTGACTGTGGAGGCAAAGTCATCTGCCGCAGCACTCCATCACTCTCCTTCTTGGTCAAATAGCCCTTACACAGCCTGGAGGTGTGTTTGGGGTCATTGTCCTGTTGAAAAATAAATGATCGTCCAACTAAACGCAAACCGGATGGGATGGCATGTCGCTGCAGGATGCTGTGGTAGCCATGCTGGTTCAGTGTGCCTTCAATTTTGAATAAATCCCCAACAGTGTCACCAGCAAAACACCCCCACACCATCACACCTCCTCCTCCATGCTTCACAGCGGGAACCAGGCATGTGGAATCCAGCCGTTCACCTTTTCTGCGTCTCACAAAGACATGGCGGTTGGAACCAAAGATCTCAAATTTGGACTCATCAGACCAAAGCACAGATTTCCACTGGTCTAGTGTCCATTCCTTGTGTTTCTTGGCCCAAACAAATCTCTTCTGCTTGTTGCCTCTCCTTAGCAGTGGTTTCCTAGCAGCTATTTGACCAAGAAGGCCTGATTCGCACAGTCTCCTCTTAACAGTTGTTGTAGAGATGGGTCTGCTGCTAGAACTCTGTGTGGCATTCATCTGGTCTCTGATCTGAGCTGCTGTTAACTTGCGATTTCTGAGGCTGGTGACTCGGATGAACTTATCCTCAGAAGCAGAGGTGACTCTTGGTCTTCCTTTCCTGGGTCTGTCCTCATGTGTGCCAGTTTCGTTGTAGCGCTTGATGGTTTTTGCGACTCCACTTGGGGACACATTTAAAGTTTTTGCAATTTTCCGGACTGACTGACCTTCATTTTTTAAAGTAATGATGGCCACTCGTTTTTCTTTAGTTAGCTGATTGGTTCTTGCCATAATATGAATTTTAACAGTTGTCCAATAGGGCTGTCGGCTGTGTATTAACCTGACTTCTGCACAACACAACTGATGGTCCCAACCCCATTGATAAAGCAAGAAATTCCACTAATTAACCCTGATAAGGCACACCTGTGAAGTGGAAACCATTTCAGGTGACTACCTCTTGAAGCTCATCGAGAGAATGCCAAGAGTGTGCAAAGCAGTAATCAGGGCAAAGGGTGGCTATTTTGAAGAAACTAGAATATAAAACATGTTTTCAGTTATTTCACCTTTTTTTGTTAAGTACATAACTCCACATGTGTTCATTCATAGTTTTGATGCCTTCAGTGAGAATCTACAATGTAAATAGTCATGAAAATAAAGAAAACGCATTGAATGAGAAGGTGTGTCCAAACTTTTGGCCTGTACTGTACATGCAAATTCTTGCTAAATAAATCTTCAGTGTTCATGAAAAAAAGACAAAATTCTAGAGTCATGGTAGATGATGTGTGGCAAATTTCAGAATTTTATCTCAAAAACTGAATTTTTGACAGCATTTTGAATTTTGCTATAATGTGAACAATTGGAGTCAATGTAAAGATGGCAATTTTAAACATCAGTTTTTCACTTATGGAGCAAATCAATCATTGTTACAAACAAATTACCAACATCTCCATGCTGTCTAGATGCAATATGTGTATTTTCAGATTTTTGTTTCGCTAACTGAATTTTTTTTTCAGTGGTTTGAAATCTGCTTTTCCATGCATGGACGGCTGCTACACATGCATGTTTGGCTTAGTCAATTTGTGAAGCTACACATGAATTATCACTGACTAATTAGCTCAGTGAGATAGAAATTGATCCTTAGTCTAAGAGGTTGTGAGTTCAAGCCTCAGCTGATGCAAAAGGCAGATTGTGTTGCTAAATTCCTAAATGTCTTGCAATTCTTCTGCTTGTTGCTCAGAATTGCCTAAAAATGCCCGGACCCGACCCATCGCTGCGCAGCAGCTATAATTATTATTTTTTTCTTATTTTTATACTCGTTCGAAAATAAAATTCATTCATTCATTCACACTTAACATAATTCAATATTAATTGTAGCTCCATATAAAGTTAATAAATGTCATGTTTCTTAGTTAATCCTCCGCTCGTTTGCGTTAACGACGCAGTTCACATATTTTTATAACTTCAGATTTATTAAAAACTGTTCTGAGCGAAACATGATACTGAATTTAGCAGCAGACTTAAGTAATAGTAATATAAAGTAATAGTAAAAGAAATAACTTTTGGCATTTATTTTTTTATATGATATACAGGAAGTACTGTAAATGAGTAACACATTCTCAGACCTAATGACTAAATAGCCTACATATTTCAAGGTATGTTGCTGAGTCTATTTTATAACGAGCAATTTTCTAATGTAGGTTGAGAATGATGTCAGATGGGGAAAGACAGGGATATCATGTACTGACATTGAGTGACAGACCTGTCAGTCTACATGTCATTCTCTATTGCAAATTCTGATTTCATACTTTTTCGCTATGTCTCGTGAATTTAGTATAGACTGGTTGTTAGTTGTTACAGACATGGATAGTGCAACAGGTACCAGAGCTCCGCCAAGACATTTTAGGAAATAGTAAGTTAACATTAGTTAAATATTTGTTAAATATTTGTTAAAAAATAAATCGGTATTTGCTAAACTGAAGGCAAATTACTTTAGAAAAGAACCAGTGTTGGCGGTTAGCCACCAAGAGTAGCCGTGGGACTAACCACGGACAGTCTATGACTAACTAGCTTACTACTACTTCTGCTATCTCACTGGAAGTTGAGCGCATAATCATTTCTACAGTAGTGCCCTCAATTTAAGTAGTTTAAGTAATAGTTTTTACAGTGTACCTCGTACAGGGATCCTGATATACTTGCAGAAAGTTGTAAAACATCAACTTATAATACAGAAGAAGCTACAGTGTAGGGTGTAGGCTTATTTTACAATTTTTTTCGTATCTTAGATCTCACAAGGCAAGGCTAAAAACTAAATACACTTAAAGCTGCAAGCAGCTTTGGGTGGGACCTCGGACTCTCTTTGTCGGCCTTCAGCTCACGTAGACAGTGCGAATTATTCGTAAGAGTCGTAATGTCGATAAAACAAGCAATTTCAAGAGTACGCAAGGTCATTTTTGGCAATAGAGGGACTTTATATTACCGTATGTTACAAAATGAATTTAATTTTCAACCGATGTTTTAACTAAAATGTAACTGTGATATGTCAGCTATGGAAACAAAATGTCTTCTCCAAAACATCCACATTGAAACGAAATACACTGTAATGATAAAGAAATTCTATAACGTTAACAACAACATGGTGTCTGTCATACTGTTAAGAATTGAAGTGTTCCCCATGTACTGTTAAAAACAAAGGTCTGTGGTGACCAGTAGCGGCTTGTGGTGAAATTGGGTGGGAGGGCTAACGCATTAGGCCTATGGCCTATACTGAGCAATAGTTCAGCTGCAGTGACAGTAACATCACACCGAGACACAGTACCAGGTTACAGCAACAATGCACTACAACAAAACTAGAGAATTAGGCTAACTACAAAGACATTCTGGAGCCAAAAGCTCTTGCACGCACGCATGCGCGCACGCACACGCACGCACGCACACTATTTTCGGCTGTACACACAGACAAGAAAGGTAAATAAAGGAAAGGAGTAAGGCTCCGTTAATAAGAGGTTAGGGCTTGGGCCTTCCTTATTTGAAGAGAAGCTCACATCAACGGCCTTTCTGGGATGCATACAGGTTAATCACCAAGTCATTTAAGTCCGATGATTTTTGGATGAGGTCCCGCTCGATAGACAGCATTTAAAATAATTTACCTCGTTCAGCATGATGCTAACGCAATTCGCAAGACTCACTCTCCCACTGCAGCAACAGCGGGCAGGCTCTCACTGTACTTCCACGCACTGTCATTGGCCAAAAGTCAGTGGCCTGGTCTGGATTAATTTAGCCCAACTGGACAGTAAATCAAGGGGGCTTGTCATGACACCTGTCACTCACGATATGATAACAAGGATTGGAAGCTGATTCTAGGAGCATGGGTTGTAAAAAAAATCAGCCCACAAATCCTGCGTTTTTGTGACTATTTTAGTGCTGTTGCTGCTATAGGTTCCGCCAAATACAATCAGTTCTAAGGTTCAATAACTAATATTTTAATATTTTCTTTAATTTAATAATTTTCTCGTCTTTATTGTAAAAGATAGGCAGGGCGTAGCTCTGCTAGCCCACTTATACCAGCCGTCTCTGGTGGTGACAGTACTCCTGGTTTGTTGTGTAACACATTGTGATGTAAGTACATGAATATATAAATACATAATATACATTTTAACAGGACAACAAATATTAACATGGATAAAACATGAATTATAAAGAGGAGTAAATCATAAAAGAAAAAGATTTGTAACATTTGTGTAACATTTCCTCAAAGATGTGTATACTTTCCTGATCTTTGTAACACTCTGTTATGGACTTGTACTTGAAATGAGGTTATTTGCTGTAACCCTGCAGGTCATTCAGTTGGGTTCAGAGCAAGCGTCAACCTCCGGGGGTGAAGAGTGAAGCCAATGCGGAAGTGCCAAAAACTGCAGTTCATTGAATGGCCACTTGAGGTTGGCTCCAGAAGCAAGTCAATCCCCATAGACCCCCATGTTAAAATGCTCAACTTTACAGCAGAAATAAACATGTTTACAGCCTGGTACAAAAAAAAACGGTTTTGGTCTCTATAGCTAATTTCCCCTTTCATGTAGGACACTTGAGGAAAGTTAAAATGCCTCGGCAAATGTGATGTTTACTCCACAGTAAAGAGGTTGTTTCACAAGAAATTAAGATTTTGCAAATTATGACACTGGGTTCTAATCCATAGGTTTAAGAATTACTGTTACAAATCTTTTCATTTATTTAATGTGTACTTTTTGAAACCTTTTAAAATGAATGTTTTCATGAATGCAAGATTTGACTTTATTTTGTTAAACTGTTTGTGTAATGGTTATAATTTATGTTATATAAAATGGATCAGACAAAATTTACTTTAGAGAAAAAGCAAATTTTTTGAAAGCTGTCATTCATCAGTTTCCTGTGATGACTGGAAACATAGTGGTGATTTAAACCATTAACAAAACATAATAGTTATTAATGGCATCTTAATGCTTAAGATTTACCCAAGTTTGCATTTATCTTAGCAGAATGTAAAGAAAATGAAAAGCTGATGTTATGTGCTGGTTTTGTTTGGACATTTCTTTAAGACAAATGAAGAAAATTCACTGAGAAACTATTTTCCTTTTGTGAAAAACAAGGAATTATCTGCACACTGAATAGTTTTAAGCCCCGTAGGAGGTATTATTTATTTGTGATGTGACATATGAGAAGGCTCTGTGGGTATTGCGGCTTATATAGCGGGGCTAAAAAAAAAACATAACACACAATTGGCTGATTATGTTTCTATTTGCCTCACTATAAAAACGTCATAATACCTTTGCCTGAGGAAGACCCTCTCAGAGTTGGCAACATAGCGAACAAGTGATACCTCCTTGGGGGCTTCAAAACTATTGTGTTCACCTAATTCTTTGTTTTTCACTTTGAGCCTTTTTATCCAGTCACATTCTTCTGTGTTAAAACTAGACTTCTAACAGAGCAGTAAACAAAGGGTACTGTCCAAAATCTTCTCAGGCTCTGCTGCTGGGTGTAAGGTGCTTAGTTATCTTCAAGTACAAAGTTAAAATAATCAGGCCCACACAGAAATGGACTGCTTAATTATTTGTCAACGACAATGTTAAACATTAATGCTTTATGTTTTATCTGTAGTGTATGATTTGTTTGTCCTTTCAATTGACAGTCAGATTTGATTGCGAAATACAACATTCAGTCAGTAATAAAGACAGGAGTGCAAATATAGAATTTATTGAAATTTTAAACAAGCTATAGATGAATATAAAAAACTCAACATTAGCCATGACAGCCTGGGCTATGTTCAGGCCCAACAAAATGTGTCCTAAAGGCCAAATTCAAAAGCAGTGACACTGCCAACAGTAAGCAGTTCACTGCGTTTGGAGGTGGTCTTTAAGACAATTAACTAATTTACTTAAAACATATCATTTCCCCTAGGTGTGAAATGAACTCCATCTTTCAAAAATAGCCCAGGACTGTCATGTCTAATGTGAGGGTGCTCAATTATGGCACCATTTAAACCAGGGCTCAACAATAACGATTGCCCGATTGCCCCTGGGCAAGTAAAACTCAAGGTCGGGCATGTAAACTAACAACTCACTTGCCTGATCGGGCAAGTTGCTAAAAATAGTAAAAGTTAATAACTAATTTACTACTAACTAATAACCAGTTTCTGCTGTGTGTAGCAAGTGGCCATGACCTCAACACTGGTGATGTACTGAAAGAAATTAACATCTTGTAACAAGTGTAACATTGCCTTTCTTTCACAATTTCTACATTTCTTTTTCATGTTCTAGAGGATGATAATTTCGCAATGCGCTGTTCATAACAGTAACATACATAACAGCCCCCTTCGGACTTTTATCAGTGTCAAAATCAGAAATATGCGAGAAACTGATTAGGACTACATGTATTTGATTGTGTACTGCTGCAGCACAGTTTTAGCTACATGTTTGATTCAAATTCTAAATGAGGCTAAAGAGTTTAACCTAGAAATCTTGTATTTACATATTTTTGCTATCAGGCATTTATTTAGGAAGTTGTAGGAATGAGCCACATCAGCTGGTCAGTTTGGTCAATGTGTGTACTGTCAGGTGTGTGTGATGATGAAAAATACCCACAAACATTCAGTGTTGTTCCTTATTAATTTATCTAGGGAAAGGCAGATGACATGATTTGGAAGTGGAACTTTGATGGCTTCTGAAAACCAAACTGCAGAAGACATGAAACTATGAGCTTATGAGCTTTTTCGGAAATTTGAAGTTTAAAAATGGTCAAACAGTGTGCATGGGGTACATGCGACTCCGACACAAGGTATCCTGAGAGGCTGTGCGACGAGTGTGTACTTTTTACACTTTAAACCACATCTCAACTGAGAAAAGTGTCTCCTTTGGAGACAGCATCAACTCAACGTGAATAAGTTTAACAATGATGTCTACATCTGTTTTAAGGTAAGTCATAATTGTGTTTGAGGCAACATATTGTCACTTTGCTGGAAAGAAATAAAGTTATCTTTAACATTTCTAGCTAGCGTCAGCTAAAGTTAGCCTAATGTTAGCTCCTAGCTGCGTTGTTCATCATGTCACCTTGTTTGCTGGGAGTTCATTAGCCTATTTTGTTCTAGTTTTGCACTTTGGTGATCGTACATCATTGTTAGCTGTTGTCCAAAGGGGTCTAGTTAAGCTAACGTTAACTTCTGGAGCTTAGCTTCAGTTATTTATCTGTAATTGCAGGGATTACAAAGGTTGGCAAATGTAATGCTGAATGATTCAGTGTAAATACTGTAGCACCAAACTAACGGAGAGACACTCTTGGTAAAGATGGTAAAAAGGCCGTTGTCCTTTTCTCATATTCTGAGCCAAAAACCTTAACTTCAGTGGCACTTTAACTTGTTGTCTTTGATGGCGACGGCAACTAAATGCAGTTCACAACCGTACACTGTGACCTGTAAATTTTGGCTCGTAATTTAAGCTTTTCATCGACCTTCTCAACAATAAAATGATGAATATATCCCTCCAATGCGTAGTTTAGGCCTTTTTGGTTAATTCTCAATGACATCTGATCGTTATGTCCCCAAAAATCATCAATTGCCTTCTGCGAAATGCCGTGTACTGTGACACCTGCCATAGCGCCGGTCACTGAATGTTGACAGTTTGTCCAAGTGTGGAGGGGGGTGTGGCTTAGCCATAGGTCAATTACTAAGCACTATGTGTGTATTATATTACAGTACGTTACAAAATGTATTTAACAGTCATAATCACAAAAGCAGCAACAGTATTATCAGTAATTAGATGAGCAAATTTACTCCATCAGATTCCTATTCCTATATTTTGAGGATAAGATGAGAAAAACAGCACAAAACAAAAGAAATCTACTGTGTAAATATGTTCAAAATGCTTATTTACTGATATTTATGAAATCCAATATGGCTGCTGCCTAGTGATGCCACAATATGCAAATTAGATGAGTTAATTTACTCCCATCAGATTCCCCTCCCTTTTTTTTGAGGATGAGATGACAAAAACAACACAAAACAAAATAAATCTACTGTGTAAATATGTTCAAAATGTTATACTGAGATTTATGAAATCCAATATGGCTGCCGCCTAATGACGCCACAATATGCAAATTAGATGAGTTAATTTACTCCCATCAGATTCCCCTCCCTTTTTTTTTTGAGGATGAGATGACAAAAACAACACAAACTTTGGGTCATGATGAATAGTTTTCTGATTTACAGTATGCCTTTATCTCTCACCACTTTCAAGCCACAGTCTTTTGAAATGTTGAAATGAAAATGGAATATTTTCCTCAATAAACTCTGGCACCTAAAGGGTTAAAATGGAGTTTGTGTGTGACAGCGGTTGCCATGTGCACCTGGCAGAAGAGCAGAGACAGACAGAGACAGAACACAGAGAAGAGACCTGTTATAGTGGAGATTTAACTCCTCGAACAAGTTCTTCCCCATTCCCAAACCGCTGATAAAGTTATACAGAAGATCTGTTTAGCAGCAGTTGAGGTGGCATGTGTGCGTCTTTAAAGCCGATACAATAAACGGTGTAGGAGGAGATGTTTTTTTTAAGAGCATGTTTGAGGCGAAATCTTACTTTGAAAGGTCACATAGCTCACTTCCGTTTGGAATTAGGTCATGGGTGTCAGCGCGTGATTTGTAAGTCAAACACACCAGTTTTGGTTTGATATTTCTACGACATTCCTACGGGCTGCAGTGGCCAGTTTAGTGCACCTAGGTGGCGCTAGAGAGCCCATTTTGGCACTTCAGGGGTTAATAATGTGTATTTGCTGTTTCAAATGAAGATTCTGCTGCTGTAATCTGTCCTTTAAAGATTGTGAGACACACAGACCAGAGAGCCCTGTGGCTGTGTCTGTGTGTGCAGCCGTTGTCATGGCGATTAATGACTTGCCTGCACGTGAGGGGCATACAGAGAGCTCATCAGAGAGCAGATCAGCAAAGGCTGTTTAATATGGGTTTTAACTCCTCGAACAAGTTCTTCCCATACCCAAACCGTTGGTCCAATCAAGAAAATAAAGTGATGGTGAGAGACAGCCACTTCTCGTGAACGCACGTGTCGTGTTTTATATTTGTAGAGTCAAAAATGTGGTCAGAGGAGCGAGTTTAAAATGTGTTGCACCTCAGCTGTTTCCAGAAATTTCTCCTCTGAGTTTAAATGGGAGTGAATGAGAAAAAAATCGGCGCTCCCTTCGCTTTGGAGCCACTCAGCAAAAATGTGTACATGTGAGAGATTCCATGTCAACATATCTGTGAGCAGGACACATTATCCTACGTTTTGTGGTATAAATTGTGTCTGTACAGTGAAAATTGTGGCCATGGCAGCGAGTTAAAGACAAAAGTTTTAGACGATTTTTAGAGCCCTCTCCACTCTAGCTCACAGCATTCCGTGCAATACACACCCATTATAAACTGACAATTTCTCCACTTTTGCTCATGGTACTTTGAGAGGCACAGATTAAAAACGGTAAAAGATTTGAAAAAGATGAAAACAGGTCTGAATAGATGAGACGTGGCAACATTTGAGAGTTGGAATGGAGTCTGTAGCTCAAAGTATGGAGATGCTGTAAAGGCTAGAAAAAGCCCAAAGATTGGTCTCTTTCCCCCCCCCCTCCGCTGCCATTCATTTCCTATGGGACAGCTTTCGAAGATCGTCAGGACGTTTTTCTGACATCTCACCTTTAGGAGCCCATAAAATCCAAACTAATCGAGTAATGAAAAAGTTATAAATAAGATCTGATAAGAAGGAGTTGATCTGTCATCTGTGCAAGTTTGAAGCCGATAGGATAAACGGTGTATGAGAAGATTTTTTAGGAAAGGCAGTTTTAAGGCAAAATCTTACATTGAAAGGGCAAATAGCTCACTTCCTGTTGGATTTAGGTCAGGGGTGTGAGCACGAGAATTGTAGGGCTTGATAAAGGCTGTAGTAGTATGTGAGAGATGGAAAACACTAATATATAATGTGTAGGTGCTGTTTCAAATGGAGATTCTGCTGCTGTAATCTGTCCTTTAAAGACTGTAACCACGCACACACAGAAGCTTGTGTCTGTCAGAGTGAAGCCATTGTTATGCTGATTAATGAGCTGCATTGCAGTTGAGTGAGAGACAGGGTGACAGCCCAAGCACTTTAACATGGGATTAAAATCTCTTGAACTCCTCCCTTGAATTCTCAAACCGTGGGTCCAATCGTCAATCTGATCATACCAACAGAGAGATACACTCGTCCCGAATGCAGACATATAGTTTTTATGTTTGTGGAGTCAAAAATGCGAACTTAGTCGCAAGTTATAGATGTGTTGACCCTCATCTTTACTTTCGAAGATCGTCATAAGGTTTTGTGTCAAGTCACCTTTGAGCGCTTATAAAATCCAAACCGTTCAAGTAATGACAAAGGCATTCAGAAGTATTGTTCACCAGGGGTAGAGCTGTCGTGTGTGAGTTTAAAGCCGATACGATAAACGGTGTAGGACGAAATATTTTTTGATAGAGAGAATTTCTGAAAAATGATATCTTACTATGAAAGGGCAAATAGCTCACTTCCTGTTGGAAGGGGTTGATTTTTTCATTTTATCAAATTTTTCGCCAGTCCTGACAAGCGTCCCAATTTTGGTGAGGATTTGAGCATGTTTAAGGGGTCAAATACAGCCTCAAAGAGGCGGTGGGAGAAAGAAAGAAAGAAAGAAAGAAAAAATAATAATAATAATAAACGCACCAAAAATAATAGGGACTTCGTCCTTCGGCCGAGGTCCCTAAAAATGTCAAGAAAAATAAATAAATAAATGACCTTTCCTTCCAAAATAACCTAGAATTACTGCCCTGCTATTGTATGCCTCTGCACACCAGTTCCTCTTACAGTTTACATCCGTCTGTGAAAACATGGATGCTTCAAACATCTTCCCCCGAGCAGCACATAAGATCTATTCAATCAACACAGTTTCAAGGTGACACCCAAGATTACTGTCACCAATTCACCAATTCAATATCTGACCAGATGTCTCTCCTTCTGTTCTTGAGTTAGGATGCTAAATCATGGCCATAAAAGTGTTTCATGCCTAACATTATGATGTCACAGTGAAGTTGACCTTTTGAAAGTAAAATGTCATCACTTTATTATTTTTATCCTATTAGACATTTGTGTGAAATTTTGTCATAATTAGCGCAAGAATTATTGAGTTATGGCCAAAAACATATTTTGTGAGGTCATTCTGACCTTAATCTTTGACCACAAAATTCTCAGTTAATTCTTCAGTCCAAGTGGAAGGTTTGTGTCAAATTTTAAGAAATTGGTCACATTGACCTTCACCTTTGACCACCAAAATCCAATCACTTCATTGTTGAGTCACAGGGTCCGTCCCAAGTCTCTTAAATTACTGCTAGTGCTACTGCTAGCCGACTTTGCAAGCTGTTTAGCCCCTCCCACCTAGGAAAAAATGTGAGGAGCTAGCGCTAGGAGCGATGAGCGAGCATTGTCGGTTTAAGAGACATGAGACGTCCTTTCCACTGTAGCCTCACATGAAGCGACATCCATTCCTGATGATGGCGGCACAGCTGGATCTGCTGCATATCTACATCCCAAGTCACATTATATTCGCTGATCAAAGCCGTAAAGGACCCTCACAGCTGATCAGGAAAAACTCCCCAAAAAAACCCTTTAACAGGGAAAAAACGGTAGAAACCTCAGGAAGAGCAACTGAGGAGGGATCCCTCTTCCAGGACGGACAGACGTGCAATAGATGTCGTACAGAACAGATCAACATACTAAATTAACAGTAATCCGTATGACACAATGAGACAGAACGAGAGAGAGAGAGAGAGACAGAGAGAGAGAGAGAGATGCAGGACAGACGGTAATGACAGTAGCTTACAACAACATGAAAGTAATAATATTAATTAATATTAATAGGCTAATTAATATTACCTACAAGCTATTGAACATTCCACTCACATGACATGCAGGACAATTAGCCTAATGATGGGCAAATGTGTGTGTGTTTGTGTGTGTGGTGTTATGTCAACACGTGTGGTTCTGGACATGAGCTACTGCACATTTAACAGCCACACATCACCGACAGTCCGCTGAACAACGCAACGGATTGTGAATGAAATAAACTTAATTACAACATGACAGTCTTGCACGAAATATCATTAACGTTACTCTTTGTAGTCACGTAGGCATGTGAATTACAGCGTTTCATTGCAAAGAATGTATGTAACGGGTACACTTGCGCTATTTCTCCGCCATCTCGTTCAAATGAGCCAGATAAAGGGGGTGGGTATTTATATGTCATGGCCTCAAGCTGAAAAAAGACTTCCTGTTAGGAACCTCTCGACCATCCTAGCTCGTAGCTGCTTAAAGCTTGCTGCTAGCTCCTAGCGCTAGCTCCTCACTGCACAAATAAGAGACTTGGGACGGCCTAGAAGATGGCGGACTTCTGGTTCAAGCGAGGAGCTAGCAGTAGCACTATAAAAATAAGAGACTTGGGACGTACCCCAAGTGAACACTGGTGCCAAATTTGAGGAAATTCCCTTAGGGTGTTCTTGACATGTTGGGTGTTTCTCAAAGTTAAGGAAGGATCCTCAAACGGCTGAATTTCAAGGATGCTACATCATCAAACCCCGCCAAAGGACTGTTCCAACGTCAAGGATCCTTCCCAATTTCACCGAGGACTGAGTCCTTCTTTCAGATAAATACCAAGGATGCATGTGTGTATCCTTAACGTGTATAAAATCCCCACAATGCTTTGCACAACATTTGCTGGGGGTAAAGGCGGGGCCTCTGTTACCAATTTGTATTATTCATTCTTTGTATTTGGTGAGAATTTACACTATAGCTTTCCTAATGTTGCTAACATGTTGTAGACATTGTGGTCACTGTTCATTGAATAACCAAATCAGTGTCTATAATTCAAATACTTGTTGAATTTATGACTGACGGACGCACGCACTAGGGTTGCAACAGTATGACTTTTTCACAGTACGATAACAGTCTCAGAAAATATCAGTTATTACTATTATTATCAGTCATAAGGACTGATATTATCAACTATTATTATCAGTCAGAAGGACCCTTAAAGGAATGAAAATAGAGGGTATATTTATGGTTAAACAAATGTTTTATTACTGTAATACAAACTTGAAACCATTTTGTTAATGGAAGTATGAGTAAAAAGTGTATTTTTTCCAATATCGTAAATAAGCAAATACACATGGTATAATAACCATCAACTTTAATATCACAATATACCTTTAAACCTGTATACCACTGTAACCCTTGTACAGACAGGCTCAGTATTAGGGGTGTAAATCACCAGCTTCATCATGATACGATATTATATCGATTTGTTTGGATGACGATACGATGCCGATATCACAAAGTCTGTCACGATACGATTTCAATTCGATTCGATTCAGGAGCCTGCGATCGATATGACGCAATATCATATGCCCATCAAACACAATCATTTACATCAACTCACAAAAACAACTAGAATATGATTTGACCATTTTATTTCTGAGCTCTTCCAGGTATCAGGCATTTAAATGAAAAACAGTATTCTTCTGTAACAAAAAATAATAAAAATAGACCTGTTCACTAAAATGGTGACACAGATGTGCTATGTGAATTTCAAAATAAAGGTGTATCTTTAAGATGATGATATGGATCAATGTTTTCATTTTGCATCAATGTAAATGGATCATTAATCAATGAATCAATGTGGATCGATGTATCGTTACACCCCTACTCAGTAGGGATGCACCGAAATGAAAATTTGTGGCCGAAGCTGAAGCCGAATAATATTAAACGCTTGGCCGAATACCGAGTACCGAATACCGAATATTGTTAGATTAGTGTTGTCAGGGTACTAATATTGGGACCCACTGTACAATACCAATGAAAATATCATGGTTCTGAGTAGTATCACGATACCACAGCGAAAATGAGGCAGATGTGCCTTTTGTCATTTATAAAAAGATAAATCACTTTTCTATAATACATCAATGATATTTCAATGGAATAAATTAGTGATTGACTTATTCATACTTCAAAAACAGCATCAATAAGTGATTAACATAGGGGGATTGAAATAAAATAAATAAATGAAATAAAAATCAACCAGCCACCCTCCTCCCCTCATAAGTCCCTTCATAAGTAAAGAACAGTCCCTAAAGTGCGGTGAGGTTTGTGGGCCGTGAATGGCTTGTTTCTCCTCTGACACATCACGTACCCGTGTTCGGCTGGCTCGGCTGTTCAGGTACTTTTGGGCAGTCATGACGCCAAGAAGAGGATATTATTGGAGCCGACTTCTCCGTCGCGGTAAGCCGATTTGACAGGAATACATTACTGTCTGTGTGTGTGACCCCCGTTCAACCCACAATCGGTGGGATTCGCCTTTCGTTTCTGCTGATGGTTGAAATCTGTAGGCTGCTCGCACAGTGTGCTGAATGATTTAAGTCTATTTTGCTTGCTCAAAACTATTTTTAGTCGCAAATGCCAGTGCCGTGACGGGCGGCTCGCCACACTGCCGACATTTTACTCCGCTGGTCACGGCACGCTGTTTGATTGCGTTATCAAAACATGCCACTATTATTCGGCCTTGCTTTTAACTTATTCCACCGAATATCGAATGTGTTTTTTTGCAATATTCGGCCGAATATATTCGGTTACCGAATATTCGGTGCATCCCTACTACTCAGTATGGTATGATTCTATATTATTACTGTGGTGTCTTAAGCATACTATTACCATCTTGCCATCTCATGCATTTCAACAGCTGCTTCTTAGCACGGGACAACTGTGCCAACAATACATATCTATTTAGGCCTGTTTTGATCAACCGTTTAAGTCTGTAGCAAGCTGTCACAATGTCACTAAATTAAGTTGTGATGTACAATATAATCATCTATAGTTGGTAGGGTTGGATATCGAGGGTAATAGCCCAGAACCAAGCAGTATTGAAACTTCTCCAGTCAAGCAATCCCTGCATTCCATACTTTTCGTACCCAGATGCAGAAAAGGAAAGGACTATTTGTACGGTTTTGCTTGCAGCCAGTTCCCACAAGCCTTCTTCGTTTTAATGTCATTATGTTATATCAGCAGCTACAATCCGTAGTCTGTGGTGTGGTGAAGTACAGTCTGGTATATTTGATGGAGTAAGCAGTTCAGCTTGCCGAGATGCCACCAAAACGTTCTGAAGTGTGGCTGTACTATACTCCTCTGGTGTCTGCTGGCATTTTACACAAATGGATGCTTGTATTCACATGATGGTACAGCAGGAAAAAAAGGTACCAAATGAAGTACTCTATTTGTATCGCTGTCACAACATGGGTACTGGTACTGTAATTTTTATTACAATACCCAGCCCTATTATTATTATATTAGCTGGGTAATACATTAAGAAACAGGCCATCTGGTAAAAAGTACATTTTTGAGATTTACTAAGATCATCACATGAATCATTAGCATACAGCTGTTGATAGTTTTGGTGTCTTTTTCACATTACCATGTTGAATTTCTATAAATGTGTTACAGCTTCATGTGGAGTCAAAAACAATCAAGTTGAACCATAGGCGTTTGTAGCCCATTTTTGGGGGTGGTAAATTGAATCCCAGCACACCTAAAATTTGAGAGATTTTTATTTATTTTTTGTCCTTTTTTAACAAGCTAGGAAAGTGTCAAAACCACCCCCATGGTTTGATCCACCCCATCCCTCCCACCTTTCCCCGACCCGGGCTCTGAGCGCTCTATCTGCACAGAGCAATGCGCTGCCTTCCAGAGTGGGTGATATGAAGTAGTGGTGTAAGTACCTGGCTGAAACCAGGATATGTGGCACATTTCCTAACTTCTACCACTCAATACCAACACATTATTATCATTACCTGTCCTCATTTTTGCTGCATTTAATCGCAGGTCACTGTTTATATTGTTAGGTAGGAGCTAGCTGACGTTTTTTCTAGCTAGGAAACGTTACAGGTGGTCAGTACCACTGTCCTGTGTTTGAATTGGAATGAGAGAAGCTAGCTGTTGTGTCATGTGCATGTGTTAATATTAAAGCCAAGGTGCTACTGACTAGCTAACTGACTGGATGCCCATTAACATTATAACTCCTATTGTGTGTGTGTGTGTGTGTGTACAGACAGACAGACAACCTCATCATGGATATAAGATTGTTTTTTCGAAAAAAAAAAAAAAAAAAAAAAAAAAAGAGCCAGGTTCAGGTAAGAGTGTAAGATAAAATGGTCTGTCTATCTAGAATGATGTTGTAAGTTGGATCAATGTATCAGTTTATATCTCTTATTAGATATAAAACGCATTGTTTGGTTATTTGCCTTTTGGTTGACAGTACAAAGAGAGAAAGAGGAGCTGAGAGAGGACTTTATTTATTAGTATTCTTATTAGTATTTTTGGTACTCACTATAGGGGGCTGGTTTACTCCAGAAACGTATACTGTTTGAGCTGCTGTATCAAAATGAGTTGTCTTCCCCCAGAAATTAGGGTTACGATATGTTTATTTTATGATTCCAATCCATTCCTCTTTTGCTGTGGCTCAGCATTTAAATAACCTTTGTCAGATTTGATAGTTTAGTCACAGACTTTCCCAAAAAGTGTCGTGCTTTTCTTTCACAAATGTGGGAATTAAATTGCGTTAAAATGCACAAAACAGTGAAATTTATCTTGCCTGGCCGGGCAGCTCTCTGGGTGCTCAGCACCCCTAAACCTCTGATCCTAGAATCGCCCCTGAGTTGAACTAATCTTATCTCCCATTTGATCTGATTCACACCTCACAAAACATTATTTTTTCCTACATAATTAAAGGTTTGTGTCACAAACTGTCAATTGACAACTTCACAGCAGCTATAGGAGAGTATTATCACAGTCAACACAGTCCCTACCTGGAGCCCACATTGTAGATGTTGTACTGCAGGGTCAGATCACGGCCCTCCACAGCGTAGCGGTTCAGCAGGGATTTAGAGGCCAGCAGACGAGCTCCCTCTTCTCCTGAGCCAAGGCCAAACAGAGCCAGGACCAAAAACACGGGTAGCATCTTTGTCATCTGCAAGAAAAACAGGCCAGGTTAATGCTATTAAAGGCACACACTCCATAAGGTCCAAAGTATGTGGACACCTGCAGCCAGCTTCCAAAATTCATATCACATGGTTGTATTTGGCTGACGTTTAGGTGTCCACATACATCTGGCTATAAAGTGAAGAAGGCTCACTTTGTCCTTCAAGGTTTCCGACACATTCAAATATTTGAGGCAGCCTGCCACGATTAAAACATCGGCTGCAATGTTTTGATTTTCTATTTTTGGAGCTGGACTGTTTTATATGTGCACTGTTGAAACATATATACTGTTCAGTTATTCATTGCTCCACACTCTTAAGGTGTGGAACATTCTCTGTGCACTGACGGAGCAGCAGTACATCAGGCGCAGATAAGTGACACTTAAACTTTCATTGTGCTGGGTCTAAAGGTTTGCCTCTGCAGCAGCTGCATATTTCTGCAAACACTGAATGTCATACTCGCCTGAAACCAAGAATTGCTTTCTCATTAGCTTAGAATGAGCCGATAATGTCTACATATAGAGTGGGTCCTCTTCCGCTCACTCTGACATGTTATTTCTACAGTAGCCCAGGAGGACAAACCTAACACTGGCTTGAGAAAGAGCCATTCACATTTTCACATTGGCCACTGTGGTTTTCCTACACGCTTGGCACACGGGAGAAATTTTACTTACAATTGTTGCAATCTGTAACCTCACTGCTAGATGCCTCCAAATCCTACACAGTAGACTAGACCTTTAATTAATCTAGCCAGCAGTTCAATAAACATGTTTATGCAATAAATTGCTTAAATAAGGCTTTCATTTAAACCTGTTTCTTGCCAACAGTTAGCTATAAACAGAGTGTGGTAGAAAAAATGCCATGGTTTGGTCTTTTGAGAGGCCTCACAGTCCTATACATTTAGCATGTTTCCTCTTATTAAGCTATCTATAATGTTTAGCAGAGATCAGGGGTGTCACACCAGCATGCATAGATGTCTTGGCAACTGTAACTGATTTAAGCTGAAAATGTCAGATAAAGGAGTACCCATTATTGTCATCATTGAGCGCAGCAGATGGTAATAAAGTCATAACGTGGTGCACACAAGAGCAGCCAGACTGCAGTCAGGTGCGCCCTGCAAAGTGCGTTGGGTGCTTACGAAAACACACTTTTGGTAATTTCATGGCCATTGACACACCTGTGATGCACTTGGTCATGGGGACAGGGTGCACCCTGTGTGCAGAGAAGGACACTGTGTTACCACTTTTTTACGATCTGGAACAATAGTGAAGAATGATTGCCCAGATGTCCCAGATCAAAAATAATTTCTTCTGTTTTCTTAGTATGTACAATGTGTAGAAAAGTAATGTAACTATTTTAATTTGCTCAAAGCAATGTAACGTATTACATTTAATTACTTTTTAATTATTTTTCTAACAGGTGTTTAAAATGAGCAATAAAGATGAGAAGAGACTAAGCCAACAGAAGGCTTTCCGACATTGTGAAGAGACACAAAGCAACAGAATGAACAGTAGATTCTACACTTTATTGTAAAGAATAAATTCAGATAAAACCCCTCTGTAACCCCCATCATTTGGATTAGTAACTTTAATTTATTACATGTTTTTCCTCAGTAACTGGTTATGCTTACATTTATCTTGTAATTTAATGAGTTACTAGTTACCCCCAACATGGCCAGTAGGAGAGGAGAGACACTACGGGCTAGTTTTAACACTAGGTTTAAACTATTTTGATGGATTTTTTTTTTTTTTTAACCGTGAGCTATGAATTTAAGAGTGACCTATTTTAAAGTAATTTTACTTCCTCCTTTTTTTTTTACTCCGTTTCTCTGGGCTGCAGGGTTCTATGAGGCTACGTTCGGCCATTTGTCAAAAACTTGACCCTAGAAAATCTTCCTCTTTCCTCAAGCCAGGTGTTGCAGGTCTGGAGCCTCAGTTCGTTATTCTTTTATTCATTAAAGGTTAAGTTAAGTGCAGATTGACCTGAGGTACAAATTTTCCACAGGACCGGAGAGCCTTAAAGCCATTCATTAAAGCGTTCCTTACAAACAGAATAAAAGCGCTTCTGATCTAAACGTTGAGGGCATTCATGGATGGATGAAGTAAAAATTCACAAGAACAATTCACAAGAACTCGCCTGAAAGTCAAAGTGATAAACCAGAATGTTTCAGACGCTTACGTGGACAAGACGAGACATATCTGACGTTAGCTTGCAGTGACAGAATTGTTAGCTTTAAGAACAGTCCTGTCTACGTTTACATCACACACATAGGGCAAGTAACACTGATGAATCTGATTCTAAAATTACAAGTCAGAATATGAGTGCTGTTTTTCTAGTGAAAAGAAATACAGCGTAGACTGTTACCGTTCACTGGTGCTCTCCGGATCGTGGATATCGAAGAAGGTCGCGAGGCGCATGCTCAGAAGCTTAAAGCCGCTGTTAGCATGACGTGGACTAAAGAGGGACTGCAGACAGGTCAGCGCCCCCTAGTGCTGGGAGGTGGTGCCGTTTCCTCTGATTGTTGGTGGGTCATAGAGGGGGGAGCATTTTCAATGCAGAAAGGACCTTTAATGCAAGCTATTTTTACATGGTTGCAGGGGCGTAGATATAGACAGTGCAGGCAGGGCAGTTACGCTGGGGCCCATGGGATAAGGGGGCCCATAGAGATTGGGCCCTCCAACTATATGGTAGAAAGAAAACAGGCCCTTGTGGGTAACAGAAATATGCCTGTGATCAAAGAAAACTTGCATGTAATTCAAAATGGTGCCATGTGCTTTATACGCATTCGAAAAGGCAAACACTTCTCCATCATGCTCTCTTTACTGTTTTTTGTAAAATAGGCAGTTGTAATCTATAACAAAATAAACTATAAATAAGGCATAAAAAAGTATTCAACTAAATAATTCTAATTCAAATTTCCTTTGATGCATAAGCAGTGTCTCTCCTGATCCATCAATCAATCAATTTTATTTATAAAGCCCAATATCACAAATCACAATTTGCCTCACAGGGCTTTACAGCATACAACATCCCTCTGTCCTTAGGACCCTCACAGCGGATAAGGGAAAACTCTCCAAAAAAACCTTTAACGGGTCCATGTCTCTCTCATGCTCTCAACTTTTCTTTTTTTTTTTTTTTTTTTACAGTCAGTTTGATTTCTTTACTTTTTCTCTGTGTGCAGTTTTAGTTCAGTTATGGCACTAATTACTTAGAAAGTTAAGAAAAAAAGAAAGAAAGAAAAAACATTTTATCCCTGCTGTTTTGATGGCATTGGGTAAAAAATTGATGGATTGATGAATGGATGGTAAATCTCCAAACATAAACTTTACCAACAGCCTTTTTTTTTTTTAGCTTTTTTTTAAATTGTTTATTTATTTATTTATTGTGGATATTTCTTATCTGAGCAAATGCTTTTGTGAAATATACACATTATACCTTGTGATGATGTATGATTTAAAGTATATGAATATTTTGAGTTTATGTGATGATGAATTACTCTGCTGTAACTCTATGCAGTACTTTCCATTCAGGAAATCCAGGCAAAGGAAAGTGAGGGAGTTGGTCAGCAGTCTGCCTGCAGTGGGCCAATTCAGCCACTAGGTGGAAACAAATAACCTTTATGTAGCATATAAAACACATTCAGACCAATGTGCTAATTACAAAGTAGCTGACCTTAAAGAAACACACACACACACACACACACACACACACACACACACACACAAATACACCAGCACAAATCTTCTTTGTGCAAATTCAATAACTCTAAATGTCCACCTTTTTCTCTAGCATATGATTTTAGTGTGTGTGTGTTGTCTTTTATGTTTTGATCTTTTTTGAGTGTACAAATGCTTAGACACCTCCAAATCAGAACATTTGTTAAATGTCTTCTTACTTTACAATAGCCTATAGCACTGGTGACAAGCACATCTCAAAGCCCAACATAGGAAGACTGTACCTATGGCTGCTTCTAACAAAATATAAAACATAAGCTTAAGCAGAATCACAATCAAAATGTTCTTTGTAAAACATGCAAGACTTAAAACCAGTGCCATGCACACACATTTTGCAGAGCAGGTGGCTCAAGTAGCAAAAAGAGCATCTCTTCAAAGATTTCTTTTTGCATGCGCAAAGTGCTGGGGCCCGTTGCACAAAAGTAGGATTCAGACATCCAGGATAAATGACTGAGCTGGGTTCAACGAATCCAAAACAAGAACGTCCAGGCTTAATTGGTTGCACAAAGACCAAGCCAGGATGAGCAGACACGGATTCATAAGCCAGGTGAAACCAATCCTGGATCAGTGCGCGCACGTGGCTTCCTCTAATAGACCCCGCTATCGATCACAGACTCACCGATTCACCATGGCAACAAGAGCGGCGTACTTTTCCCCGTCGGAGGCAGAAATCCTCATGGAGGCTTACGAAGAGGTAAAGGATCGAATCATAAAGAAAGGCAACACCGCCACAATAATAAAACAACGAGAGAAAGCAAAGTTGCAGACCGCCTGAATGCGCAAGTATTGCACAAATACACACTCACTGCTCCGCTGAAACATCACAATTACAATCCAAATAGTTAATTAACATCTCCGAAAACGTAGTTGTACTCTGATTATGAATTAGTTGAAATTGTAAGTGAAACTGACTGCAGATGTGAGTGAAATTGTGTAAATGTAACTCCATCAGACTGTATAACTCTTTGATGAATAGATGAGCTCACTGACGTAATTGAATTTCCCTTTGGGATAAATAAAGTTCCTCTTATCTTACCTTATCTTAGCTCCTCATGCTCCATGCTCCTCTGCTGTTTCATTATATGTATGCAATTTTGTGTGTGTGTGTGTGTGTGTGTGTTTGTGTGTATGCTGATTGATCATAAGAATATATATATATATATATATATATATATATATATTCTTATGATCACATAGTCAGCATTGCAGACCATCTGAAATTATAAGATGAAGACTAAATAAATTAAATCAATCAATGCACATCACAAGCAATGCACAGTGTTCATTAATCGATATCAAAACGTCATGTCCACCTTTAACATTAATGCTGTGAAAGGATTTCCTATTCACAAAATCGGGGGATTATATATGTATATATATATATATTTGTATATATATATATATATATATATATATATATATATATATATATATATATATATTTGATATTGTCGATTAATGAACACTGTGCATTGCTTGTGATGTGCACTGATTGGTTTAATAGTCTTCATCTTATAATTTCAGATGGTCTGCAATGTTGACTATCTGATCAGCAATGTTGTGGCAAAGTGGCCCGGCTCAGTCCATGACTCCCGAGTCTTTCGGACCTCTGGAATCTATTAGCGCCTATCACAAGGTGAGCCACACAACCTCTGTTAATAACCACTTTTTACATCATGGCTGTGTCAAGAATGTCACTCTATTTATGAGGTTGTGATGATGAGATTTTGTATTGACAGGTGAATTCTCTGGTGTGTTGCTGGGGGACAGGGGGTATGCCTGCCAGCCTTTTCTCCTCACACCATACACAGACCCTCAGGAAGCACAGCAGGCCTATAATCATGCCCATGCCAGGACAAGGGCCAGGATCGAAATGACCTTTGGCCTTCTGAAGGCACGCTTTCACTGTCTTAACCACTTAAGGGTCAGCCCTTTGAGGGCATGTGACATCACTGTGGCCTGTGCTGTCCTCCACAATGTGGCCTGCCTGAGGAAGGAGAGAGCCCCCAGAGTGCCATCACACATGGACTGGGACAATCCTGCCATCTTCCCTGATGACGACAGTGGTCAGCTGGTCAGGGACCAATATGTGTTAAATTATTTTAGTTAACATGCATGCTTTAAATTTAAGCTAAATATGTCCTGCAGTGGCAGAGACGCATGCTCTGAATTTCAGTTAAATATGTCCTGGAGTGGCAGAGATGCATGCTGTGAATTTCAGTTAAATATGGCCTGCATTGGCAGAGGAATTTATGTTTTTTTTTATTCAATTTAAATTGATTTGGCCTCTTATGTTGTTTGTGCTGTATACTGTGTGTATACAAGCTTGCAGGGAGGCTACTGCATCCATTCATTTGTCTGCTCATTTGTTGTGTATGGATTTGTCCTGCATTTATTTCAGTGTGCAGACATGCGGGGTGTATCATATACAGACTTTGAATGTGTATTTATTCTTGTGTTGTATAATATCCTTTGATTCCGTGCTTTCTATCTTGTAGAGTCACCGTGTGACTTCAGTTTTGAAAGGAGCTGATGGTTTACTTGCTTTGATTTATCCTTATTCAATAAAGGAACATCATGTTACTCTTTGATGTGTATTTATATTTATATGGGATTTGTATTTTATATAGTCTATGGGAAACTGTAAATTATCTAATGATTGCAAAATCATCTAAAATCATCATTTATCTAAAATGATTGCAATTAATGATCACAAATGTTTAAATAATGATAGTGGGTCTGGTTGAATGTGATAACAACGTGCAGTGGGCAGTGGAATAACTATTGGTTTCCATTTGTGGTGACTGCTGACTGAGATAAGGGATGAGATTAAATAGATCCTGGAACTTAGCCTGGTCTGGAGCAGGCTAGCTCCACAGAATAAATCTCCATGGTAACTTATGTCATAACATATCCCGCTGTCCACTATCCCGCTTTTGTGCAACCGGATCACGATTAAGTTGAGCCAGAATAACCAAGATATCCCGGCTTAATCCCTTATCCTAGTTTTCTGCAATAGGCCCCCAGTGTGAAAATAATAATAATAATAATAATAATAATAATAATAATAATAATAATAATAATAATAGTAATAATAATGAATAGAATAAAATAAAATAAACTGTCACAGAGCCTTTCAAACACAGCTGCAATTCAAAGTTTTATGGCAAAGAAATGTTTTAGAATTTTTTAAAACACAATAAAGAGAAAAATATTAACTAGAATAAAATATAATAATAAAAAAGATGACTTGACCCCTATAAATTTAAGACCCAATAAAAGTCTGGTTTCTTAGTGGTTGGTGGTCCATGCACTTATTAAAGTTGTAAAAACAAAAAGGTTAAAGCCGTGAAAAAGACACATCACAAAGAACTTTATTTATCCTGAAAAGTTAGAGCAGTGCAGATACAAAGCATGCAATATACATGGACTAAAATAACAAAGTAAAAAAGGCAATGTAAAGCAAATATAAAATTCTATGAAGGCGCAACAGGTTTTATGACAATCAGACAGATACTCATTTATTTACATCCAAATTTCTACCGGGCCACACTCTTCTTCGGAAATACTCTCGCTTCCTATTGGTCAACTACAGAAACATTTTGGGGACATGCTTTAATGGCTTAGTTAAAAAAACTCCACGAGTTTGATGACATTTGAACAAACCCTCATTGATTTATGGCCAAATTTTCGAATTGCATTTGTTTTTAACTGGTGGTGCCCCCTATTGACCCAATTCAAAATAATTTCACACGTGGTTCATAATTATTATTTAGACAACATATATAAGATCCGCACACCAAGTAAAGCTCCCGTCAAAATGCCATTTGTTATAGAAGTGATGTTTTGAGCCCTCAGGCTCTTCTTCAGACTAAAAAATGTGAGCAGAGGTGCCCTTTTAAATACCCCCAATTCCCAAATAACAATTAGTATAATCATTGACAGCTGTACAAAAAAATACATATACTGAATATAATCGTCAAATGAAAAACAATCAAAAATATAGAAATAATATAATTACTATTTAATATGCCCTGCAAGTTCTGTAATGATTGGACAAACAATCTCTGATTTCTAGTCTAATGAGTATTATTCCACGTTCATTTTTCTACAGTTGTGGTGCCTCCTAGTGGTCAATTTACATGAAACATTCAGGATATGTTCCTGGTACCTCTTAAGACATTGTGTTCATCCTAAAACCAGTTCTCGCATCCACGTTTCCCTCACTTGCGTCTCTTCCTTGTGTCTTAGCTCCGCCCTCGTAGGACACGGGGAGAGATGCGAGGATGAGACACAAAGACAGAAGAAACGATATGTTTCGAGAAATGAGACAATAGGAGTTTCTCAGTACTCAAGTTCAGCAGTTTGGATTTGTGGACTTGGCAAGTTCGGATTTGGCAGCGAACTTGAGGGCAGTTGGTCTTTATTGTGATCGTGAGCACTGGTGAGTTGGAAATCAAAAATCAATAACGGACATGGATCGGAGAAGGCGTCTTGGTGCAGTTTTTGCAGCAGGATTGCTGTACCTGCAGGCTGAGGAGGAGGCTGCCCAGCTGAGGAGGCAGATGCGAGAAAGACAGCGGAGAATGAGGATGAGGACATGCTATGCTTGCATGTCTCTATTGTTTGATATGTTTGTCCACTTGCGGACAGAGTACCCAGAAAACGTAGTAATATCACAACAAAGAACAAAAACTCAGTCACAAGTAAAAGTGCTGCATACCAAATCTGACTTGAGTAAAAGTATATGGGTATTGTCAGCAAAATGTAGGCCTACTTAAAATGAAAAGTTAAAAGTACTCATTATGCATAGTGACTCAATTTCAAGTGTTGTAATCATCATATGCATGAATAAGTATTGAGTATTAACTGATCAATTTACACGTAGGCTACATGTAAGCAGCATTTAAATGTCATGGTAGAACTAATTTTAACACCTTTCACTAGTATACTAGTCTAATCTATAACAACGCACATCAGCTTGTAAATATGAAACTTACAACATATAAAACAAACTATCTGAAAAGTAACTATAGCCATCAAATACATGTAGCTTGAGTAGCTTTAAGTATAAAGTAGCACAAAATGGAAATACCCAAAGTACAAGTACATCAAATTTGTACTTAAATACAGTAGCTACTTGTGTAAATATACTTAGTTATTGTCCATCATTGAATTTGTCTCATCATTATGCTTTCTGTCTACATTTTTATGGAGACTTGACAGTTTACTTGGTACACCTAGAAAAAAACAAAAGCTGTTTAATGTTGTATTAAGTCTAACATTATATTGAAGTGTTGAGTTGTAGATTGTGGTGCTGTTGAACTGTACTGGATTATACTGACAGCAGTTTCTCATTTAGTCTGTCCTCGCCAATATAAATGGGATCAAATCTGTCAGATGTTAAGAGGAACATTTTATTCAGCTGCACTTCAGACATCAGGTATACAATTCATATCAGATAATCAATATTTAAAATGCTGTTGAATAAATACTACAATGAATACAATTAATCTTTAAATACAATAAATAAATTACAATAAATTCTAATTTATTGTAATTTATTTATTGTATGTGAAGATTAATTGTATGTAAAAAATTATTTCCATCACAGCATGTCCTTCTATATGTCTGTATTTTATATTAATTTTTATATCAATGAAAAAAAGAAAATCTGTTACTAAAATCTTACATTTTTACATGTATGTCACCATAGCAAGTTGGAAGTAGACATATTCTGCCACGTATGAAGAGGGGAGACTCTCTGGAATCTAGCAATATAAGAACCGTGGGTGGGACATTCTATCACTTCACAGTTGTCCAAAACATGTGGTTTGTGCCAGGCGAACATAATTGCCAGTATTTTTTCATTATTGCAAGAAATTCCATTGACTCATTCACAAGTCAAAAATGTGTTTTATCTGAAAGAAACATGTAATATTTACATCTAAGATAATAGTAGCCTAATAATATTATTCCTCACTATATGAAGTGACTGATAACAAGATCTGTATAATGGATTGTAAAGAAATTCGTCAGGTTTTTATTTTGTAGACAATTGATCTATATTTATAGCGTGATGAGATGGCAGCACAATGATGTGTTTGGTATCACCAGAAAGCTCCAGTCCTGCGCTTTCATGTGATATGTGTGGCATTTCTTTGCGACCCTGCATTCGTGAATAATCCATCCAAGAGTAATGTGTGTGCAAAGCTGTATGAAAGCTTTGTTATACATAATTTTAGTGTAACTTTATCATTTTTTTTTCGCTGTGAAAACACTGGACAAGTGCTTGGTCTTGTTGGAAAGCTATGGTTCCGCTGTTTCACGTGATATGTGTGGCTTCTCGCTGCGGAGAAAATCCATAGAGAAGAACAGGTGTGAATTTGGACGCATTGTTCGGGCACCCTCTATAGGGCACACGCATAACATCCATGCCGCAGCTCGCTGAGATACAGTATAAAAATATCTTTGCATGCGTGCCCTCGCCCACAGTATTTTACTCGATATGCGTAAAACCAAAGGTAAAACTAAATGTTGAAATAGCAGTAATACCACGTTCATTCAGAAAATGACACAAGGGATGGAAAGGGGGGATGGCAGTTTTAGAAGGGGGATGATTTTGACCGTTTTTATTTCAAGGGGGGTGCCATCCCCCCTCATCCCCCCTCAACTCGAGTACTGATTATAATCAGAAGTCAGGTGTGGGAATTGGATATAGATTAAATATGAACAAAAGCCAGCTGCGGGGAAAAGGTTTTATAAGACATTTTATGAAAATATTTTGGCTATTTATATTTCTATAGTAGCTATTTATATAGTTTTTGTATGTCAGTTATATATGTTGAAATGTTAAAAACATAGACACATTAATTTCTTACAATGACAATGAAAAGATGCAGGGCTGGGCTGTGTTTATATTGTTTTATTCTAAATGCATGTAGCCTATACAACACAGTACAACAGCCAAGGCAAGCAGAGGTGGTGATATCATCAAGTTCGCTGCTGTTCCCTCCTGTTCTGGGGAAGTCCAGATTCTCCTGTGGACTTGCCAAGTCCGAACTTGCCTAGTCCACAAGTCCGAACTGCTGAACTTGAATATTGAGAAACTCCTCTTGACTCCTCCAAGTGTATTTAACGAATTGAGATATCCTACAAGATGGCAAGTCTCGATCAATTTCCGGGTCAAGTGATCGAGGATAGAGGACGGAGGAGTCGAGGAGGGATATTGGAATGAACCCATTGCTTCCATATTTTGCATGGTCGGACCAAAGGTTGTGGAGTTATGTTCTGAGCCACGCCCACCTCTAAAGTTCATTGGTCAATATCTTCAAAACGGAATGAGACAACAATGACAGTTAAAGTGTTGGTGATAAAATCCTGAAAAAAATCTCAGATCATTCTACTGCTTTTGGATATACTGTTAAAAATTGGGGTGACATTTGGTTGAAAATGAGATGAAATAGAAAATGTTGTTCATACAGTACAAATTACAACAAGATATTAAATATCACTGCGGGCTTAACGTTAAACAGATCTGAACACCATTTAAAAGATGCGTCATCTAGTATTCAAAGAATACCTGTGTCAATTTCGGTTACATTTGAATGAAGACTTTTGGAGATACAGATGTTAATTAATTTTGCACAGTGACAGACATCTGAGTTGACTATAGGTTGCAAGCAACAAATTTTGTCACAATTCAATGGATATGCTGAGAAAAATCCGCTCTGTAGGACATACTGGTGATTTATTATGTTTTTTTGATGTTTGGAATGTGAAATATCTTAAAATTTAGATTTATTGTAATAAATCCATGCCCTCTTTAAGAAATAACTTCCAAATTTTATGCACAGACTGAGACATGACCCTAGATGGTGCAAACCGAATTTCATACAAATCTCTGTAGCTGATTATGAGATATACACTTTTTGTATTTGTAGTGCCCACTAGTGATCAGTTTGAATAAACCTTTCAGGATATGATTCAGGATTTTTCCCACAAGTTTTGTGATGATTGACACAACAAAGGAGTAAGGTCCATTTATGTGCTGAGCCACGCCCTTCTAAAGTTCATTGGTCAATATCATCAAAACGCAATGAGATCAATCAATCAATCAATTTTATTTATGGGAAAGACCATGTGACCGCTTGAAAAGACAGCTGACAGGAGGGAAAAGACCCCAAAGGTGCTGGCATGGGCTAGAAACCCATGGCAGCAGCGGTGAGGCCTAGCAGCCTTACTACAACCAAAATTAGCTACAGCCAACATAGGGAAAATACCCCAAGAGTCAGTGAGAGCTGGGGTGGAAAATGACTCACAGGTGGATTACACGGTAAAAGGCACTGGAATGGACACGACTATGCATTGGACATGTGACTCAGTGAGGGATAGGGGCACGGACCTATCCACCAGGGCTAGAATTGGCAACACTCAGGGTAATCAATCAATCAGTTTTATTTATAAAGCCCAATATCACAAATCACAATTTGCCTCACAGGGCTTTACAGCATACAACATCCCTCTGTCCTTTGGACCCTCACAGCAGATAAGGAAAAACTCCCCCCCAAAAAAACCTTTAATGGGGGAAAAAAACGGTAGAAACCTCAGGAAGAGCAACTGAGGAGGGATTCCTCTTCCAGGATGGACAGATGTGCAATAGATGTCATACAGAACAGATCAGCATAATAAATTAACAGTAATCCATATGACACAATTAGACAGACAGAGAGAGAGAGAGAGAGAGAGAGAGGGAGATGCAGGACAGACGGTAATGACAGTAGCTTACAACAACATTAATGAAAGTAATAATATTATCGTTATAGTTCTGGCTACTGTGGTACAATATGTTGAAAGTATATATTAGTATCTGGCAGTATACATGTGTGATAATAATCATATGTGTATAATAACAGTAGAAGTATGACCAATGACTAATGATGGCAGCAGCAGCAGCAGCAGGAGGCATCTGGCAGGACCACGGCAGCAGCACAACCACACATGTCACACTATCCAGGCACCGCTGCGATATTAGTTAACCTGAGAGACAGTGGAGCACAAAGGCTCCGGAGAAGAAGCCGAGTTAGTGACATCCAGAATGGCCGAGTTAGCAAGATGCAGTAATAGAATACGAGAGAGAGAGAGAGAGAGAGAGAGAAGGAGAGAAGGTGCCCGGTGTATTATAGGGGGGTCCTCCGGCAGACTAGGCCTAAGTCAGCCTAACTAGGGGCTGGTACAGGGCAAGCCTGAGCCAGCCCTAACTATAAGCTTTATCAAAGAGGAAAGTCTTAAGTCTAGTCTTAAATGTGGAGACGGTGTCTGCCTCCCGGACCATAACAGGAAGATGATTCCACAGGAGAGGAGCCTGATAGCTGAAGGCTCTGGCTCCTGATCTACTTTTGGAGACTTTTGGGACCACGAGTAACCCTGCGTTCTCAGAGCGCAGTGTTCTGGTGGGATAATAAGGCACTATGAGCTCTCTAAGATATGACGGAGCTTGACCATTTAGAGCTTTATAAGTTAACAGTAGGATTTTAAATACAATTCTGGATTTTACAGGGAGCCAGTGCAGAGAAGCTAAAACAGGAGAAATATGATCTTGTTTCTTAGTTCCTGTTAGTACACGTGCTGCTGCATTCTGAATTAGCTGGAGAGTTTTTAAGGACTTACTAGAGCTACCTGATAATAAAGAGTTACAGTAATCCAGCCTTGAGGTAACAAAAGCGTGGACCAATTTTTCTGCATCTTTTCGGGTCAGGATAGGCCTAATTTTCGCAATATTACGCAGATGAAAAAATGCAGTCCATGAGGTTTGTTTTAAATGAGAATTAAAAGACAAATCTTAATCAAATTTTACTCTGAGGTTTCTTACGGTAGTGGTAGAGGCCAGAGCAATGCCATCTAGAGAAACTATGTCATCAGATAAAGAGTAAAGTAATCTTAAGTAGGCTTAGAGGAAATGCAATAGAAAGGATAGAAAAGATGGGAGATATAATTTACTCATATGGTGCAGAGAGGTTTGGGGTGCATGAGAGAAAGAGGAGTGAGAGGGTAGAGTCAGGTAAGTCTAGGTGGCAAAGAGAAATAGAGAAGTTAGTTAAGGAAAGGAGACAGTTAAGAAAGCAGTGGAAAAAGACTACAGAAGAAGAAAGGGAGGGAATTAATGTGTTGCAAGAGGAGTTGAGAAGCAGTTCTTAGAAGGGCAGAGCATCTCAGGAAAAAGAGGAGGAAGAAGGAACATGTAAGGACAGCTTTTTTCAGGGACCCTTTTAAGCCAGGAAAAAGGAGGGAAGCTCAAAGCAGAAAGGCTAGAGGTTGAAGAATAATTGAGAAATACATATTCAGATTTAGAGAAGAATAGGATAGTAGGTTTCCCACAGGATATCCCTCCATTAGGAGGGATAGAGCATGAGATGGATGTCAGGCCACCTAGGTGGAAGGAAGTTCAGGAGGTAGTCAGGCGTGCAAAGGCTTCTTCGGCCCCAGGGCCTAATGGAGTCCCCTACCGAATTTATAAATGTGCACCTGATATCCTTAAATTTTTGTGGAAACAGCTAAGAATAGTTTGGGAGAAACAAATTATCCCAAGAGCATGGCGTAGGGCAGGGGGTGTCCTCATTCTTGAGGAGGAGTCTGTGGACCTTAGCCAATTCCGGATGATTTCTCTCTTGAATGTAGAAGGGAAGATTTTCTTAAGTGTATTAGCGCAGAGATTAGCTAGCTACTTAGAAAGGAATAGCTTAATAAATACTATGGTGCAGAAGGCAGGAATACTAGGTTTTGCAGGGTGTTTAGAGCATACTAGCATGATCTGGCACCAGATTCAGGCAGTGAAGATTAACAAAAGGGACCTACATGTAATATTTTTAGATCTTGCAAATGCGTTTGGTTCAGTACCACATAGCCTCATTTGGAGTGCGTTTGACTACTTCAAAGTGCCACAGGTAGTTGTTAACTTAGTGAAAGCATACTTTCAGGATATTAGGTTGTGTCTAAGTACGGCAGGTTTCACAACAGGTTGGCAGAGGCTAGAAATAGGCATCATGGCAGGGTGTACAATTTCTCCATTACCATTTACTATGGCTATGGAAGTAATCATCAGGGCTTCTAAGTGGGTGGTAGGTGGGGAGAGACGTTAGGGCTTACATGGATGACATGACACTGGTGACCACAAAAATGCCATGTACAAAGAGGCTACTAGAGAAGGTAAATAAGAACCTCAAGTGGGCCAGCATGAAGATCAAGCCTCGTAATCTAGAAGCATCTCGATACATAGAGGGAAGTTAAGTGATAAGAAGTTTGTCATAGATGATGAGGAAATCCCAACAATTAGGGAAAAGTCAGTAAAGAGCTTAGGTAGGTGGTACAATGTGGAGTTGAATGATGAGGAACAGGTGGTGAAATTTAGAAAAGATGTGGCGGAAGGATTGGATAGAATAGATAAATCAGAACTTTCAGGAAAGTTGAAGTTGTGGTGTTTGCAATTTGGGCTATATCCTAGGTTAATGTGGTCATTGTCAGTTTATGAAATTCCAATATCCATTGTGGAGAGAATTGAAAGGTCGGTTAGCTCCTATATTAAGAAGTGGTTGGGCGCTCCTAGGTGCCTAAGTAGTGTTGCATTGTATGGAAAAGGGATACTTCAGTTTCTAGTTTAACAGAGGAATTTAAATGTACCAAAGTCAGGACAGAGCTCTTGTTATCTGGGAGTAAGGACGTGGTAGTTAGGAGTGTGGTTCCAAATCCAACCAAGGGGAGGAAGTGGAACCCAAGATCGGCAGTTCAGGAGGCAGAGGCAGCTCTTAGGCATGTAGAGATTGTAGGTAATGTTCAGTTTGGCCGGGGAGGCCTGGGGCTTGGCTCAGGCAAACCGGTATGGAAAAAAGCAGGTCTCAAAGATAAAAGAAAGCTGGTCATGGAAAAGATACGTAGACAGGAGGAGATATTGAGGGGTGCAAAGGTAGTGGCCCAGGCTAAACAGGGACAGTGGTTGAATTGGGAAAGTGTAGAGAAAAGGAAGCTTAGTTGGAGGGACCTGTGGAGTATGGAGGAGAATCATATTAGATTCCTGGTAGGGGCTACATACGAGGTGTTACCAACCCCCCAGAACCTAAAACTGTTGGTAAATGGGGACCCATCATGCCCATTGTGTTCAGGTACCGCAACCTTAAAGCATATTTTGTCAGGCTGTAAAGTTAGCTTGTCACAAGGCCGATATGCATGGCGACATAACCAGGTGTTGAAATGTTTAGCTGCAGGCATCGAAGGGAAACGAAGACAGGTAAATTCAGAAGGTGTTAAGAATAGGAGTTTAGCAATTCAGTTTGTCCGTGAGGGGGAGAAATACAGAAGGGATAAGTTAGTAAGGAGGCAAGGGTGTGGCCGCCTAGAAGGTGCTTGTGATTGGGAAATGCAAGTAGATTTAGGGAGAAAGCTTGTTGTTCCCCAGGAGATAGTTTGTACCAATCAGAGTTGTGGTCAGTGAGTCAACGGATAGTTTATTTCATTGAGCTGACAGTTCCTTGGGAAGACTCAGTGGAAGAAGCCTATGAAAAAAAAAAGCTTAAATATGCAGACTTAGGAGCAGAAGCTGAGCAGCGAGGATGGAAAACTAGGATTTGTCCAGTAGAAATGGGGTGTAGGGGATTCATAGCAAGATCAGCTGTCTCGCTCCTGGGGGAACTCGGAGTGCAGGGACAAAGTTTGAGGAAGACAGTGAAGGAAATGTCAGATGAAGCAGCCAGAGCAAGTCAGTGGATCTGGAAGAGAAAAAATAATGTCAGTTGGGGGCCAGCAGGGGGAACTACGAAGCAGGGTACATAACTCCTTGAGATCAGGTGGAGAGATCCACCAATCAGTCCTCTCAGGAGAAAATCCAGGAAGAGGAAGGTAATTTAAGTCTGGGAGTGGCCTATTTGAATCCCTTTTGCTTGAGACCATGCTGCAAGGTGAGTGTGTTTGCTGATCTTGTGAGTTTATCTATCTCCTTTAACTTTAGCTTATATTATAGTTATGCTATGTAGCGTGTGAAATAGAGTATGGTGAATGTGCTAGGAAAGGTAGTATCAGCACTGTCTCTACCTGAAGCTCGCATGTACGGAGCCTGGGTTTGTTGAAGGTGGCACTGCTGTTTGGGCTGAGAAAGCCATGTGTAAGTAAGGTAAAGGAGGTTGTTGGGTTGGTGCGGGGAGCAGTGAGACCTGGCATTAGGGGAGTGTCTCTGGGATGCCAGAGATCACTGTCTAGCCTCCTGGAGGTGTCGTGAGACCAACTAGATGAAACACTTGTGAAAGACGTTAGTTATCGCTACTCATTGGTCTGTATAGTTAAGCCTTGCCATAAAAGCTTATCATAGAGCTTAGGAGGTTATTAACTGAGTGCTGATCCTTTCTCTAGGGCTTTACAGCATACAACATCCCTCTGTCCTTAGGACCCTCGCAGCGGATAAGGAAAAACTCCCCGGAAAAAAACTCTTTAACGGGGGGAAAAAATAGTAGAAACCTCAGGAAGAGCAACTGAGGAGGGATCCCTCTTCCAGCACAGACATGCGTGTAATAGATGTTGTACAGAACAGATAAACATGATAAATTAACAGTAATCCGTATGACACAATGAGACAGAAAGAGAGACAGAGACACAGAGAGAGATGCAGGACAGACGGTAATGACAGTAGCTTACAACAACATTAATTAAAGTAATAATATTATTATTCTAATTCTGGCTATTGTGGTACAATATGTTGAAAGTGCATATTAATATCTGATAGTATACATATGTGACAATAATCATATGTGTATAATAACAGTAGAAGTTAAAAAAGCAAAGAAAGTTCGCCCCTTGGTATAACTCTCAAACCCGTAAGTTAAAACAAATATCGCGAAAATTTGAAAGGAATTGGCGATTAACCAAACTGGAAGAATCTCATTTAATCTGGACAGACAGTCTCAAAACTTATAAGAGGGGCCTCCGCAATGCCAGAGCAAACTATTACTCAGCATTAATAGAAGACAATAAGAACAACCCCAGGTTTCTTTTCAGCACTGTCGCCAGGCTGACTGAGAGTCAAAGCTCTATTGAGCCTTGTATTCCTTTAGCCCTTAGCAGTAATGATTTTATGAGCTTTTTTAACAACAAGATTCTAACTATTAGAGGCAAAATTCATGACCTCCTGTCCTCAGATAGTACCTATCTAACCTCAAACACAGCTGTAAAACCTAATATATATTTAGATTGCTTCTCCCCAATTTCTCTTCAAGAATTGACCACAGTGATTTCTTCATCTAAATCATCAACGTGTCTCTTAGACCCCATCCCAACTAGGCTACTTAAGGAGGTCTTTCCTTTAGTTAATACTCATATATTAGATATGATCAATATATCCTTATTAACAGGCTATGTACCACAGTCTTTTAAGGTAGCTGTAATTAAACCTCTACTAAAAAAGCCCACCCTGGATCCAGAGGTGTTAGCCAACTATAGACCAATATCTAATCTTCCCTTCATGTCAAAGATCCTTGAGAAAGTAGTCGCAGACCAGCTGTGTGATTTTCTCCATGATAATAATTTATTTGAGGAATTTCAGTCAGGATTTAGAGTGCATCATAGCACTGAGACAGCACTAGTTAAAATTACAAATGACCTTCTGATTGCTTCAGACAAAGGACTCGTCTCTGTACTTGTTTTATTAGATCTTAGTGCGGCGTTTGACACAATTGACCATCAAATTCTACTGCAGAGACTGGATCACTTAATTGGCCTAAAAGGTTCTGCACTGAGCTGGTTTAAATCTTATTTATCTGATTGTTTTCAATTTGTTGACGCTCATAATGAATCATCCTTACGTACCAAAGTTTGTTTTGGAGTTCCGCAAGGTTCTGTGCTCGGACCAATCCTATTTACTCTATATATGCTTCCTTTAGGTAACATCATTAGAAATCACTCTATAAATTTCCATTGTTATGCGGATGATACTCAGTTGTATTTATCGATGAAGCCAGAAGAAAGTAATCAATTAACTAAACTCCATAACTGCCTTAAAAACATAAAAACTTGGATGAGCAGCAATTTCCTGATGTTAAATTCAGACAAAACTGAAGTTATTGTTCTTGGCCCCAAACAACTCAGAGACTCTTTATCTGATGACATAGTTTCTCTAGATGGCATTGCTCTGGCCCCTAGCACTACCGTAAGAAACCTCGGAGTAATATTTGATCAAGATTTGTCTTTTACTTCTCATTTAAAACAAACCTCACGGACTGCATTTTTTCATCTGCGTAATATTGCGAAAATTAGGCCTATCCTGACCCAAAAAGATGCAGAAAAATTGGTCCACGCTTTTGTTACCCCAAGGCTGAATTACTGTAACTCTCTATTATCAGGTAGCTCTTGTAAGTCCTTAAAAACTCTCCAGCTAATTCAGAATGCAGCAGCACGTGTACTAACAGGAACTAAGAAATGTGATCATATTTCTCCTGTTTTAGCTTCTCTGCACTGGCTCCCTGTAAAATCCAGAATTGAATTTAAAATCCTACTGTTAACTTATAAAGCTCTAAATGGTCAAGCTCCGTCATATCTTAGAGAGCTCATAGTGCCTTATTATCCCACCAGAACACTGCGCTCTGAGAACGCAGGGTTACTCGTGGTCCCAAAAGTCTCCAAAAGTAGATCAGGAGCCAGAGCCTTCAGCTATCAGGCTCCTCTCCTGTGGAATCATCTTCCTGTTACGGTCCGGGAGGCAGACACCGTCTCCACATTTAAGACTAGACTTAAGACTTTCCTCTTTGATAAAGCTTATAGTTAGGGCTGGCTCAGGCTTGCCCTGTACCAGCCCCTAGTTAGGCTGACTTAGGCCTAGTCTGCCGGAGGACCCCCCTATAATACACCGGGCACCTTCTCTCCTTCTCTCTCTCTCTCTCTCTCTCTCTCTCTCTCTCTCTCTCTCTCTGTATTCTATTACTGCATCTTGCTAACTCGGCCATTCTGGATGTCACTAACTCGGCTTCTTCTCCAGAGCCTTTGTGCTCCACTGTCTCTCAGATTAACTCATATCGCAGCGGTGCCTGGACAGCGTGACGTGTGTGGTTGTGTTGCTGCCGTGGTCCTGCCAGATGCCTCCTGCTGCTGCTGCTGTTATCATTAGTCATACTTCTACTGTTATTATACACATATGACTATTGTCACACATGTATACTGCCAGATGTTAATACATACTTTCAACATATTGCACCACAGTAGCCAGAACTATAACTACAATATTATTACTTTCAATAATGTTGTTGTAAGCTACTGTCATTACCTGCATCTCTCTCTCTCTCTCTCTCTCTCTCTCTCTCTCTCTCTCTCTCTCTGTTTCATTGTGTCATGTGGATTACTGTTAATTTGTTATGCTGATCTGTTCTGTACGACATCTATTGCACGTCTGTCCGTCCTGGAAGAGGGATTCCTCCTCAGTTGTTCTTCCTGAGGTTTCTACCGTTTTTTTTTCCCCCGTTAAAAGGGTTTTTTTGGGGAGTTTTTCCTCATCCGCTGCGAGGGTCATAAGGACAGAGGGATGTCGTATGCTGTAAAGCCCTGTGAGGCAAATTGTGATTTGTGATATTGGGCTTTATAAATAAAATTGATTGAAATTGATTGATTGAAGTATGACTAATGCTAACAGCAGCAGGAGGCATCAGGCAGGACCACGGCAGCAGCACAACCACACACATCACACTATCCAAGCACTGCTGTGATATAAGTTAACCTGCGAGACAGTGGAGCACAAAGGCTCCGGAGAAGAAGCCGAGTTAGTGACATGCATTACAGCTGAGTTAGCGAGATACAGTAACAGGACATGAGTGTTCGCAAAGGAGAGAGAGAGAGCAAGAGAGAAGGTGCTCGGTGTATTATAGGAGGTCCCCCGGCAGACTAGGCCTAAGTCAGCCTAACTAGGGGCTGGTACAAGGCAAGCCTGAGCCAGCCCTAACTATAAGCTTTATCAAAAAGGAAAGTCTTAAGTCTAGTCTTAAATGTGGAGACGGTGTCTGCCTCCCGAACCGCAACAGGCAGATGATTCCACAGGAGAGGAGCCTGATAGCTGAAGGCTCTGGCTCTTGATCTACTTTTGGAGACTTTTGGGACCACGAGTAACCCTGCATTCTCAGAGCGCAGTGTTGTGATGGCATAATATGGCACTGTGAGCTCTCTAAGATATGACAGAGCCTGACCATTTAAAGCTTTGTACATTAGAAGAAGGATTTTAAATTCAAGTCTGGATTTTACAGGGAGCCAGTGCAGAGAAGCTAAAACAGAAGGAATATGATCTTGTTTCTTAATTCCTGTTAGTACAAGTGCCGCTTCGTTCTGAATTAGCTGGAGAGTTTTTAAGGACTTACAAGAGCTACCTGATAATAGAGAGTTACAGTAATCCAGCCAAAGCATGGACCAATTTTTCTGCATCTTTTCGGGTCAGGATAGGCCTAATTTTCGCAATATTACACAGATGAAAATACGCAGTCCATGAGGTTTGTTGAGATATCAACAAGCTTTTGATAAGCTTGTTCCAATAATAATCCACAGAAAGTTTGGTATGAATAGGACCTATGGTTTAGGAGGAGATGTCAAAAATGTGCTTCTCAAAAAAGTCAAAATGGTGAAAAATCTTGCCATGCAAACCTTAATAGTTCTTGAGGCCTTTTTGTAGAGCACATTCCGTTGGACACGTGTGTCGAATTTGAAGTCAATCCGACATACTATGCAAGAAGGGTGGCCTTTCAATGACAAAACAATCAACCTTAATTATAGTGCCCCTTCTGGCCAATCGGCATTATATTTCTTGAGCACTATTTGCACACAACTACCAAACGTTGGTAAAAAATGTCATGTTTTATGATATACCATCTCATGGTAAACATGTCTGACTACTACTACTACTAATAATAATAATAGTAATAATAATAATCATGATGATGATAATAATAATAATAATAATAATAATTATAGCTGCTGCGCAGCGATGGGTCGGGTCCGGGCATTTTTAGGCAATTCTGAGCAACAAGCAGAACAACTGGAAGACATTTAGGAATTTAGCAACACAATTTGCCTTTTGCATCAGCTGAGGCTTGAACTCACAACCTCTGAGACTAAGGATCAATTTCTATCTCACTGAGCTAATTAGTCAGTGACAATTCAGGTGTAGCTTCACAAACTGACTAAGCCAGACGTGCAGGTTTAGCAGCCGTGCATGCATGGAAAAGCAGATTTCAAACCACTGTAAAAAATTCAGTTATCGAAACAAAAATCTGAAAATACACATATTGCATCTAGACAGCATGGAGATGTTGGTAATTTGTTTGTAACAATGATTGATTTGCTCCATCAGTGAAAAACTGATGTTTAAAATTGCCATTTTTACATTGACTCCAATTGTTCACATTATAGCAAAATTCAAAATGCTGTCAAAAATTCAGTTTTTGAGATAAAATTCTGAAATTTGCCACACATCATCTACCATGACTCTAGAATGTTGTCTTCTTTTCATGAACATTGAAGATTTATTTAGCAAGAATTTGCATGTATATGTTTACAGTACCGTTTACAGTCAAACATTTTGATGCACTGTAGGCTCAATTTTTGATAAATCAAAAATCTGGGAAACGTAGTTTTTGTAGGACAGTCTGAAGATGCTCTGTAGCGAGTTTGGTGTCAATTGGGCAAAAATTGTGGGAGGAGATACGTTTAAGAAGTTTTACAGTTTTTGAAAAAAAAAACAGAGTGATAAACGTCATAATTTTTAATAGGTTTAAATGTACAAAAATATATTCAGTATTGGGGCTACAGTTTGATGAAAGTTGTGAAGTTGTGGCACGCATGGTTGATTTGTTATGAATTTTCAAAGTTTTGAACTTTAGACGCTTGCTGTAGCGCCACCATCAGGACTATTGACTTGAGTTTACAGCTGAGGATATCTGGCATGAGACTGGACCTTTGTGCAAAGTTTGGTGAGTTTTCACCCATGGGAAGTATTTCCTCGGAAGATGAAAGAAGAAAGAAGAAGAAGAATACCTAGGATTACAATAGTGTCCTGGCAGCTTAGCTGCCCGGACCCTAATAATAATAATAGCCCTTGCCACCCCCCTCCTCCGGTAAGTAAAGAACAGTCCCTTACCATAGTGGAGGCTATATAAACCACAGCTGCAGCAGGTTAGTCACTCATCAGGTGTAAAATTGTCACTGACAGCAACACCCATATCAGTCAGCTACAGCCATGTTCCGTCCTGCCAGCGGACTCCGTCTCTTTGCGCTCCTGCTGCTGCTGAGCAGGAGCAACTTAGCGGTTCATAATGACGCCACAGAGTCAGTCAATATTCAGCCGGTACCCGATACTGAAGAGGAGCCGGCCAATGAAGACACGAACCATGCGAGGAACGGCGGGAGACGGCTAGCTGACGCTGTGCGTAATGGTGAGTCGAAACGGTTACGCATGGGGCAGTTACAGTACATGTACATGATTTTTGACCTCATTGTTTTGTCATGCTCAGTAAAGCGTGGCACATAGGCTATTGTTTCAAACTGAGCGAATAGATATTATTCTCTCTTAGTGCAGTGATGTGTGTGGCAGGAATAGCGGGTGGATTTTAAAAAAGCATGGTGTTAGATTTCGTTTTCAGAAATAAATGTTTTCAGATAAGCAGAGAGAGCATTTTGCGTGACTGATGTGAGCAGAAATTTATGGCTGCATACTGGGACACTGGGAGAAAGAAAAAAATAAATAGAGAAAGAAAAAAGAAAAAGAAATGAAGAGATGAGGAGAGAGAGCACAAGGGACAAAAAGCACAAGACAAGCAGAAAAGTTCAATAATTATGGGTACTAATGCCTATGTGGCAATCTAAGTTAAATAGCTACTTGTTTCCACCCATGGCCTCCATTCATTTTATAAACCAGTTATGTTCCTCAGGGTTGCAGGGTGTGAGTGACAGGGTTCATACAAAGCATAATGCCAGTTAACATTAGGACTCAGTATCAAAACAGTCATGTCAGGGCTATATTGTTCATAAAAAATTTTTTAAGCAAATGCCAAATGAAAAAGGCCACTGGTGGACCAGAGGAATCAGTTGTACAGGGACAAAAAAGTCAATGTTCATCCAGACATTTCTGTGATTGTTTGTGATTCATTTATCCTTGGCAAGCAAGCAAAGACACCACAGCTCCTGCTGCCATAGACCCCTCAGGTGTGTGCTGGTCTTACATGCCTACCTACAGTATATACCAGCATAGATGCCTGTAGTGGTGCCCAATTCTTACATACCAAACAAATAAACAACAAAATAATAAGCAAATGAAATACCAATTTTAAGTCATGCAAATATGTAGAATAAGTCAAATACTTAAAAACAATAAACAGCTCAATAACAAGCCATTCACAAAGACTTTATTTGTATAGTACATTTAACACACATTATCAATTCAAGGGGCTTTATGGGCTGCATAAAATAATAACAGGAAAAAACAAAAATAGCAATCAACAAGGTATATTATTAAAGGTAACAAAATGTTAATATGTTATGTTAATGGTGAAAAAAATATACAGTACTAAGTCCAAGATCATCTTATTCCAAATGTGGTTGCAAAATGTGGCCTCCCATGTTTTGTGTTGACTCTAAGAGAGTAAATATAATTAGTTCTCAGCCCTGTAGGTGATTTGCCAATAGGAAGCAGTATTTCATAAAAATTGTCTGGATAAGTGGTAACTAATGCATAGATTTGAGAATGGCTGTAATATGTTCATATATTTTGTTTTTGTTAAAACTCTGGCAGCTGCATTTTGAACATGCTGCAGTTGCCAGGGACAATAATAACCTGCTCAAGAGGAGGGCATGGGTCAGCTTTTTCAGATCCTGCATAGACATGAGTCCTCTTACTCTAGCTTCATTTTTTAATCATAAAAGGCGGACAATATCATTGATTTAAAGGAGTAATTGCCCTCCAGCAATTTTAGTATTCCCTTTCCACAGAGTTGGGCTTTGTGTGAGAGACAAATTTAAAAGAATATAATCAAAATCAGTGCAGCAGAGGCTAAGACATTTCTGACTTAAGTGTCCAGTATGAGTCACTCCTCCCAAATGCTGGATCCTACAATTATTACTATGCAACTTCATAGAATATATCATTAGACCTCACCCCACCCCGATAAACACATCCACATCTTTCAAACTCCACATACCCAGTTTGTAATGTAACTACTAAAATTTAGATCAGTCTCCAGCTAGGTCACAGTTTAGAGTAGCTGAAGAAAGGGCTGAACTCTGCCACCTCACCCCAAGCTGTAATGTGTTCTCTCTTTGTCTGAGCTTGCCGGACAAACTCTAAAGCCTAAGTCAGAGATAGTGGGTACCACAAAGGTGGTTGTCAACTGTCTATTTTAACCCAGGCTTTCTGCTTCAGGCTCTGTGCAGGCTCACATAAAATGCAAGTGACCTATTCAGTGCATCATTTGACACCTAAAAATGATTGATCCATGCCACCTACTTCTGCCTTTGAAGAATATAAAAAAGTATTGCAGTAAAAAGGAACACTGTTGCTTCAATTAATTTAAGGAGAGACATGCTGGCAGAAAATGACTAATAGGATGAATTCACAAGTGAATATATTTATGTTACCTCTCCATTTATTTTTAACATGGCAGCTGCATATTCTACAGCTCTGAAACTTTATACGTGCTGCAGCAGATTTAAAAGTTATACTCACATGCATACTGAAGGAGACATGGAAATCACTTATGGACTAATCAAAGTGAAATGATTGTTCATTAAATTTCATCTGTGATAAATGCCAATAGACTAATTCATTTTAAATCAGAGTTTTATCAGCTATAATATACCAGCAGTTTAAAATAGACTTCAGCAAATCAGGACCAAGCATAAAAACACAATTCAAAGTGGCAACATTATGGTTCAAAGGCATCAACATAATCTTGATTAATAACTCAGTGAAATTTTAATGTATCATGCTACTTTAGGTTTTCTAGAAGGCTTCTTTTAGAGCCAGTGTGGGCAGATGGACCAGAGGACACTATCCAATCATTCAGCAGTTCATTGAGAGCAGCAACAAACATGCAAATAAAAGAAAACAATATTCTTGCCTAAATTTTCTGCATCACTATTATACTGTATTTTCCCATGGCAACAACAGCAATAACAAAGACAGCAATGTAATACATAAGTTTCACTGTAAGAGTACTGCTTTATTCTGTGGCATTTATTTAAAATTACAGCTCAAGAAGTTGGATAAATTGCATTTATAATGTATTATCTCTGCTGATAATCTGTATGGCTCATAGATTATAGGGTGAAGCTACTCAAAGGAGCAATAGAAGGAGCTTTTTAGCCTATTTCAAGCCAAAACTCTGAATTTAAACTGGTCGCAAGTAGGGTAGGTCTGCATAACTTACCATAATAATGATAATAATAATAATAATAATGCATTTTATTTATAGGTGCCTTTCAGGGCACTCAAGGTCACCTTACAAGACACAATAAAAAACAAAACAAGTAGCAATGTATCTATAGATCATAAAATCAAACAATTCAGTAATATACAATAAAAGTTGATAAAATAACTTGACAAAATCATAACTATTAACACTAGGTATACAATAATCATAATAAAAGCATCATGAATATGTGTGTCTCTATTAAATCAGACTGAGTATGCCAGCTTGAAAAGGTGGCGATCTAGCTGGGTTAAAAGAGAGCCACCTTTGTAGGATGGAAAACTCTTGCATTAGACTCATCATATCTCACTTCATGGTACATCTCTCTGAGTAATAGCAGTGTAAAGATAAAGTGGAACTTATGTATAATTAACTTAGTTTTCATGTCCCAGGCCCAGACCAGAGCCAGGTGGGCTGCAGGGAGCTGAGGTCCACAAAGTACATCTCTGATGGCCAGTGCACCAGTGTTAACCCTATCAAGGAGCTGGTGTGTGCTGGGGAGTGTCTGCCGGCACACCTACTGCCCAACTGGATTGGGGGTGGGAGTTATACAGGGAGGCACTGGAGCCGCCGTGATGTCCAGGAGTGGCGTTGTGTCATTGACAGGACCCGGACCCAGCGGATCCGGCTGCAATGCCAGGATGGCAGCTCCAGGACCTACAAGATCACTGTGGTGACCTCCTGCAAGTGCAAGCGCTACTCCAGAAAGCTGAATGACTCAGGACACAAGGACACATCTGTCCACAGTGGTAAACAGAAGAAAAATCAGAGGAAGGCTGGACTGCCTGAGGGGAGAGGTGGGATGCAGTCGGACAACTAACAAAGGAAACAAAAAAAAAGCCACACCTGTTCTCATAATGAAGTTTATGGATGAATTATAAGTGTGCAAATCATGATCAAATATTTCAGAGCCAGAACAGATAGAGGTAAAAATCAGTTGTGCAGATTTGTGTCCAGATGTAGGTCATTGTGAAACAAAAAACTTTTAGAAGATTAGTTTGTGGCCCAAAACACAGCCTCATAATAGGAATGGTTTATACATGTATTCTCTCTTTCAGAGAGTGAGATGTCGATGGATATCAGTCTCATGTCTGTGTATTAAGTACTGACCTGGAGTCAGCACGTGATAAGCTTAGCTTAGCTTTAAGGCTGGAAGCAGGGGCAAACAGCTAGCCTGACTCTGTCCAAACATCTTTGAAGCTCTCTGATTAACACGGTATATCATTTCAAAATGACAATTTGGTTTTAGGGGAAGTTATATGCTGGAACTATTTCTTGATGAGCAACACTTCATCTGCCAGCACATCTGTAGCATCTCATTTGCTATACTACAAGTTGGCAGATACTGTCAGTGAGCACAGGCTTTGCTTTTGGTCTTTGTACAGGCACAATGGTTTCAAACCGTGTAACTTTACTATGATGACAAAACCTCAGGAAGCTGTTTGCTGTCACTACTCTTGACTGTTGTTCATGAAGAAATAGTTACGGCAGGTAAACCCATGTAATGTCATTCCTTTTTATGTAGGACAGAACATGTTAATTAGTGAGTTTTACAGCTTCTAACTTTGTCCAGGGCCAAGCCAACTGTTTCCCCTTACCTCCTGTCTTTATGCTACGTTTGGCTAACCACATTCTGACTTAATGAACTGTTCCTTTGTCAACAAGCAACTGTAAACTAGCCAGCATGGCCTATAGTAATTTGTCTAATTACAGGCTGTTCTCACATTTTTTTTCCTATGAAAAGCAATGCACCCAAATACATACATATCCCATGTATTTTTAAAGGCTATGATCACGTGACTAATGTAATGACTAATGGCAGTAAACAAGGAAGCAGTCCCAAGCGCTTGTAAAGAGGTCGGTTGAGGTGGAAAAAAAAGGACTTGGCTTAAAAGAACATTTAAGAGGGTTGGACACCAGATTTGACATTTAATATTGTGATTATTTAAACTCTGTCTCTTCAAAATGGCGTTGATATGACTGTATTGTTTTTCCATTGATATTGTGATGGCAAATGCAGTCACTGACTGGATTATGTTTATAGGCAGTGTATTTTTGAGTGAAAGGAGAGCTACAGTTGTGTTCCACACCAGATTTACAGGACGGTATCCGGGGTAGGTCTACAAATAGCAGGACTTTGGTTAAATGGAGTGGTAGTCATTACAAGTGGATATTTTGGCTGACTACAAAAGAAAGATGCTGTCAGTGAACATTTTACTCACACGTTCAGTATCATATATGTATATATATATATATATATATATATATATATATACATATATATATTTATATATCCCAGCTGACATTGGGCAAGAGGCAGGGTACCCCCTGGACAGGTCACCAGACTATCGCAGAGCTAACATTTAGAGACAGACAACCATTTACACTCACACTCACACCTACAGGCAATTTAGAGTCAACAATAAACACAATAAAAAGGAAGAAAAAAAAAACATGTTTACCTTATTAAATGATTTGATTGACATTTTGATTAAAAAAAGGAAATACTGCCATATTCCATTACAGTTTACACACAATGACATTTTTGATCAATAATCATAAGTAATGTAGATATATAATCAGTGGATAAATGCAAACAATAGCTCGAACAGTCTGGTGAGTTCAGGAAAATCACATCACTTTACTGTAAAACCAGGAAAAGACAGCACTTGCTATATTACCATAACCAAAATCTAAGATGATATCTATGTATATATTATGATATAGACATTATATCAATATATTGTTCAGCTGTATTTTCTCATTATGTTAATAGAAAACAGAATCCAGATGCCATTACGTTTCCCTCAAAACACGTGCTGTTGCAAATGAGTTTAATGTTACAATGTTCCTGTAGGCCTCCAACATGGCCACCCAGAGGTTGTATCGTGTCACCTGTAATGTTTAGTATGTGTTTTATTGTCCTTTTAACTCCCTGTCCAGGGACCACAGATGCAAATTAGCTATTCAGCTAACTCTGGTATAGAACATGTTCTGTACATGGTCCATGTCAACTAAACCAATAAACTAAACTAAACTAAACTAAACTAAACCTGAGAGCCTCCACCACACACAAGGACCCATAAAGTACCGCTCAAACACAGTATGTAATGTTAATGGATGTTCTGGTGGCAATTAAGGTAGTGTAGTAATATGCAACAGTTTGTCAGTAGGCTTTGTATTGGGGTTCATTGTGTCACATATGGCAATTAGTTTTGCTTTAAAGCATTCTCATGGGAAAATAATAGAAAACATTAACTCTCTATATGATTAAAGGATCAACAGACTTTAGATTGACATGTAGGCCTAAAACAAATGTTACTATGATTCATTAGAGTTTCAAATATGAAGTTAGATTTATACAATAGAGTGATGTTTAGATAGCCTGTAGTGCAAATGTACAATATGTGGGTACATTTTTATGGGGTTTTTTCAGAGTGAATAGTATGTAATTTATTTTTTGTACCAGAACAGTTGAAGTTCTTTTTTTTATCTATTTTTTGTTACTGTCTGAAATAAATAGTTGAATGAAAACTGTTTACAAGGCTGTGTCTCTGACATAATGTTGCAGGCATGCCAGACAGGCTCACTGCAAACAGGAACTCCTTAACAACACAGGCATTAGTCAGTGATGAAACTCTCTCTTCAACAGATGCCACACTTTGTTTTATTGTGAAGGAGATGCCTTCCCCTCCAGGCAAGGAGGGCTTGTTCCAGCTGCCGCAACATGTTAAGACACTTTATTGTTTCATGCATCCGTTCATTTTTCCCCTGTGAAAGCTGTGGGCTAAGGTAGGTAGTGAATAGATTCACCTATACTGGATGACAACAGGATGTTGAACTTGTGCTGCAAAGGAGAAAGAATTGATGTCCCTTTGTCAATAATATCCTGTGGGTACAGTGAAGGGTCATCAGAACAAGGCAGAGTCTAGGAAAGCTGATAAGTAAGTGGAGAAAAAAAACATTAGACAGGATGTGTGTGGTTGGCAGCAGAAACGAATTACTTACAGTTAAAGTAAATACCAAATACTGCTCTTTGCTCAACTTCAAATGGAAATCTTTAATGTTAACCCCATAATATGGTGGCTGTATTTACATTGTAGTTTTAACAGTAGTTAAGTTTGCACTAGATATGAAATTGAAATACTGCTTACAGGATAATACATTATGGGCCGGATCTACTAAGATCCCAATTTGCGTGTATTAATTTGCCTGCGCAATCTAGAATTTTGCGTGTGGAGCTGAACCGCAGTTTGCGGGTGATTTACTAAGAGTGCTTGCGCAAATGACAACAGGTGCAAATGTGTTGGAGACACCCTATTTAAATGATGGTTTTGCGTGTTTCATGGTTTGCAGCATGGCGAGTTTGGAGAGAAAGCTTAAAGTGAAATTTGACCCTATGGAATTAGAGGTGTTGGTAGATGAGGCCAATAAACACTTAAATGAGCTACAGCAAAGAAACCTGATTGTCTCAAAAGGAGCACTATATCACTAGGACCGCCAGGATTACAGCGCCCCTCCAAGCGCAGCAACGTCTGCCATACCGTTATGTAAATTCATTGTTTATGCTGGCCATGTGCTCAGAAGCACACAAAAATGCATTTTTGAGTAGGCCTAATTTCCGAGAAGTTATGATAAAATAAAAAACATATTATAGACTATAGAATAGGACTGACATCCTCTCCAGTGTCTCATGTCAATTAATTAGGCCTAACACTAGCTATCTGTCGGGGTTTTTTTTGTTGTTGTTTTTTATGCTGCTGCGCTGCTGCTGCGCCATGTCTCCAGTTGAAAGTGGTGATTTGCTAAATACATTCTAGAATAATAAATTAGATTAATTTTTGGTCTTTAATATTGTTGGCTATATTACGATTTTAATAAAAAAAACTTTTAGAATAAAAGAAATAAACACCGAAATAATTAGTGGAAACTTTTTTTTTATTGATACTCCTCCTCTCTGACACACACACACACACACACACACACACACATTGAAGCCGCAGTCGCGCCGGCTGGCGCGGTCACTGTTGAGATTACATTCGTTTTTTATTATTAACAAAATGTTTTTTTATTGACCTTATGAATGGTTTTGTTTTCAAATAAATATTTGGAAACGAAAATGTATGCTTTGGTGTACTTTTACAGAGTTTTGCAATATGTATATAGCCTACCTGTATGTATCAAAATGTATAATTTTCGGCAGCGGTCGGAGGTATAAATGCTCAGAAGTCTAGTCTGTTTCATTTTTGTAACTTAAGGGCTTCAGAAAACATACAAGACACATTTTTAGGAAAAGACATAGGAAGAGAAGCTTGTAGGTTTTATCTAAACAGAGTTATTTGCATTATAAAACCCAAACGGTCTGTCAGACAGTCGTGGCGGTTGATTGTTTCCTCATTCATTCCAAAAATGTTCACACGAGGGTGAAAAATGCGTTCTCTGCGTCTTCTTTCATCGTTTCAATGTCTCCTTCTTGCAACAATAACTGCAGCCATGTGTGCGCAATTACGCATACAAACCGTCTGCACCTCCCTTTGACGCGTGTTAAATATAGACGAGTTACTGGCTGTGACACTGTCAGTGCATTCGCTGGCCGGGGGAAGCTGAATGCCCTGAAGATGGTGAAGAAGGATACTTCCTACCTAGAAATCTTCAGATGACTAGGGCAGTCGTGGGATGTGAGTAAGGAGCTCTTCCAGGGAATTGCGGAGTTTATATGTCACATGTACGCTGCTAACAGTAGCACGGTAGAGGTGAACCAACTGCGCTACCAGTTCTTCTGTACCAAAAGGGGAGAGGTCAAGTCAAGCCAGCTGCCACCATGTAGAGACTGTCTCTTCCTGCATGTTGAAGGAGCCAACTATCAGGCAGCAATCTGGAAGAGCAGTCTGCAGTCTAACCCTGTGGTCCCAAGTCCTACAGAGCATGGATGGAAAGAAGATGAGGGCAAGCTGGCAATTTACTGGGTGCGCTCCCCACCTGCACCTGTAGTCCTGGAATTGCTAACATGCAAGTGTGTCCATTCATGCAAAATGCCAAGCTGCATATGCTCATCAAATAGACTGGCATGCTCAGATATGTGCAAGTTACAGACATGCAGCAACCAAAAACTGCAGGATGATCCAGAACATGACTTTGAACTCGAGGAGTCAGAGGATGAGAGAGATGAGCAGTTTGAGTGACATTATGGGGTGTTAATTTTGTTTATGATGTTTTTCTGTTTAATAGGTTGTTTATAAAACTCTAAGTGGTTCCTGATCTCATTGTGGTGTCCTTTATGTCCTGTATATGTATGATAAAGACAGACCACTTTGTGATATTATCCTAGTGGCTGTTCTGTATAGTTTAATAGGAGCCTAGTACTGCTCTTCTAATTTAAGGCTCACAATCACCCCTGACAAGAAATAGTATGGGCATATTCTACATTTCCTGAATCCTTATGGTCCTGAGAGTGTTGTGCATTTTGTATTTTGTGTCCCTGTTGCTCCTAGATGACACAAGGCTAAAGTATATCATTTAGGCGAAAATTGTGTAAAAATGTGTGTTGTTGAATGTCCAGTGACCTCTATATTGGTCAGAAAGATTCACATTTTAGCTTGAATAAAAGATTACATACTCCCCTTTAAAATAATACCAAAGACAATATTGTGAAACATTGACAGATGTCTTCTACGTGAGTCTAAAGCAGGATATGCACCAGCATCTGAAATGCAATTTCCTGAGGGGGCAAGTAAACTTCATGAGCTGATAACTATGATACAGCTACCACTCAGGAAGGGCTATCATACCAAAATATCGTCTACAGACATAGATCTTTTCAAAAAGTATAAGTAAGCTTTGTCACCTTGAGTGGTACCGACAAGTGAAATTTTGGGCTCTGGCCCATAGACTAACTGACCATTTATTTACAAGCTCAGACTGGCCACTGGGCAATTCTGGCAAATGCCAGATGGGCTGGCCCACCTTGTGGGCTGCAAGGCCACCACCAGAAATGTTTAATAAAAAACTGTAGAAAACAAACATATAAGACCTGCTTGCTGCAGGCCACTTGATATTGGAACAGTCCATCAGATTAGGGAATACAGGTCCAAAAATTTTAAGGAGACCTGTATTGTAAAGTAGGTGCATTAGTACTGCCTGTCATCACCTCCCCCCACCCCGTCAAGTGAATCAGTCCCTCATGTAGTGTCAGAGATCAAGCAGGAAATACATGAAATCAATACAAAAAGAGCAGAATATGTAAAATGTAAATACAAACTAGATGGAAAAAGAAACTAAAAAACAAAAAGGTGGAACAGAAATGGTCAGAGACAAAAGAGAAAAGTACTGGAGGCTGATGCTGTAAAGTGTTTCCAACGTTCGCAGCACTAACACAATGACAACGGTCTGCAGGACGCACCAAATGAAGAGGAGGAAAGAGTATGTGGACTGATGAGCAGCAGCAGGCTGATACCAGCAGAGTTACGTTACAGGCCAGGAACAAGAAAAGGAGGTCACTGCCCGCTACAGAGGACGACAAAATGACAACTTCTCAACAGGTGATACCCACAGTGCTTGGCTAGCTCATGTAGTGACAGTTTACAGAGCTTGTCAGTTACAGGAGTACTGCCAGTGCCAATCACTCAGGTGGCTTAACCTTATCTCTTACTAGGCTTTAACTGAGTCTATCTACGGCCTAAATCTTGTTTTCAATCCATTCTATGGTCTGTTATTTCTGAAGAGCAGGCCAGTGCTATGAGTAACAGACTGTTGCTATGGACGCAGTTCACATAGAACAAGCAATAAAATAATTTTTAAGTTAATATGGGGTGATGTTAGTGGTAATTTGATAGCTATTTTAGATTTAGTCTTAGTCTTGAGAGGAAAATGTTTACTTGTTTTAGTCACATTTTAGTCATTTTTATCCTTCATAGTTTAAATCTAGTTTTAGTCAAAAATTCAAAAGGTTTTTGACGATGAAAATTAATGACATTTTAGTCTTCTTGTAGTCATTATGTTTTCTATGTTTGTTTGTTTTTAACTTTAAACTAATCCAGTTAGGCTAATTCGTGTATCACAAATTAGAATCAAGGTGACAGCTTGTATAAAAAATTCATATAGACATTTTTTTTCTACAACTACAAATGATTTCCACACACTTACAAACTATCATTTCTCCAGCAGTGTTTGACAGGTTTAAGGGGTGATTTACGAGCACACACTTAATGATCATCATTGAAAAGCTCAACATCTCTCTATTTATGGTCTCAAACACTTTGACACCACAAATAACCAATCTGAAACAGCTAGGATTTGTGCCCGTGTTCACTGTAAACTCTGACTTATCCATTTCACTGTTAAGAAGCAGAAAAATAACTTAATTAAACCCTGAAGTGTTTTTTAATCTGCAACATGTTAGTCTGGAGGTTTAAACTTGCGTCCTCTCACAGAGCTAGTGCTTAAAACTCTGTCAGAGATGAAAGTTATCTGAGTTCGGACTGTTTACTAATAGAACAGCTGCACTCACAGATAACTGAGCCTCCCACCTGCCTGTCAAACAGCATCGGACCATAAACCTCATCAAGACAGTCCGGCTCTGAGGGGAGTCCTGCATGGAACAACAGCTGTGAAGTCTGGCAGCTGCCAGTTGCTTGCTCCACTGTTGTTCAGTGGCTAACAAGCACAGCTAACTGCTAACACCCACTGCTGCAACTAACATAGGCCTACTCCACAAATCCATTCAACAGCTCCACTATCCACAGTCAGACACACTCAGCTGATTATTTACTGCTGAATTACAGCTCACAACCCACACCAACAGCTGACGCTGCTCCTGTGTGAGTGTTTTTGCAGGCTAGTGAAACATCCTAGCGCAGACTATTTACTGGTGTTTACCAGACTGTTGCTCATGCAGCATTTGACAATAATTACAAGCACAGCCATTCTCAGCTTTCAATGACCAATAGTCCATCACTAACATTTTCATCAGATACTGGTGAATTTATTTATTTATTGTGCTGTTGGCGTTGAGTGTCACTGTCATGTAAATTCTGTTTAGATGCAGGTAAATGTATGCCTTAACTGATAAAGTCTGTGTACCTTCCCTCGCTGTGGTGGTAGTGGGTAGCAATGTGGCGGCTCCAAAGGAAAAATGCTAGGGCCAAATTCTTTTCCCAGTCAAACCCTGTTGTATGTTAATTAGTCATGCCATGCCTTCATGGAAAACTGCGAACATATTGATTTATTGGGTCCACGTTTAACAGTAGCAAAACTACAGTACAGGCCAAAAGTTTGGACACACCTTCTCATTCAATGCGTTTTCTTTATTTTCATGACTATTTACATTGTAGATTCTCACTGAAGGCATCAAAACTATGAATGAACACATGTGGAGTTATGTACTTAACAAAAAAAGGTGAAATAACTGAAAACATGTTTTATATTCTAGTTTCTTCAAAATAGCCACCCTTTGCTCTGATTACTGCTTTGCACACTCTTGGCATTCTCTCGATAAGCTTCAAGAGGTAGTCACCTGAAATGGTTTTCCAACAGTCTTGAAAGAGTTCCCAGAGGTGTTTAGCACTTGTTGGCCCCTTTGCCTTCACTCTGCGGTCCAGCTCACCCCAAACCATCTCCATTGGGTTCAGGTCTGGTGACTGTGGAGGCCAGGTCATCTGCCGCAGCACTCCATCACTCTCCTTCTTGGTCAAATAGCCCTTACACAGCCTGGAGGTGTGTTTGGGGTCATTGTCCTGTTGAAAAATAAATGATCGTCCAACTAAACGCAAACCGGATGGAATGGCATGTCGCTGCAGGATGCTGTGGTAGCCATGCTGGTTCAGTGTGCCTTCAATTTTGAATAAATCCCCAACAGTGTCACCAGCAAAACACCCCCACACCATCACACCTCCTCCTCCATGCTTCACAGTGGGAACCAGGCATGTGGAATCCATCCGTTCACCTTTTCTGCGTCTCACAAAGACACGGCGGTTGGAACCAAAGATCTCAAATTTGGACTCATCAGACCAAAGCACAGATTTCCACTGGTCTAATGTCCATTCCTTGTGTTTCTTGGCCCAAACAAATCTCTTCTGCTTGTTGCCTCTCCTTAGCAGTGGTTTCCTAGCAGCTATTTGACCATGAAGGCCTGATTCGCGCAGTCTCCTCTTAACAGTTGTTCTAGAGATGGGTCTGCTGCTAGAACTCTGTGTGGCATTCATCTGGTCTCTGATCTGAGCTGCTGTTAACTTGCGATTTCTGAGGCTGGTGACTCGGATGAACTTATCCTCAGAAGCAGAGGTGACTCTTGGTCTTCCTTTCCTGGGTCGGTCCTCATGTGTGCCAGTTTCGTTGTAGCGCTTGATGGTTTTTGCGACTCCACTTGGGGACACATTTAAAGTTTTTGCAATTTTCCGGACTGACTGACCTTCATTTCTTAAAGTAATGATGGCCACTCGTTTTTCTTTAGTTAGCTGATTGGTTCTTGCCATAATATGAATTTTAACAGTTGTCCAATAGGGCTGTCGGCTGTGTATTAACCTGACTTCTGCACAACACAACTGATGGTCCCAACCCCATTGATAAAGCAAGAAATTCCACTAATTAACCCTGATAAGGCACACCTGTGAAGTGGAAACCATTTCAGGTGACTACCTCTTGAAGCTCATGGAGAGAATGCCAAGAGTGTGCAAAGCAGTAATCAGAGCAAAGGGTGGCTATTTTGAAGAAACTAGAATATAAAACATGTTTTCAGTTATTTCAGCTTTTTTTGTTAAGTACATAACTCCACATGTGTTCATTCATAGTTTTGATGCCTTCAGTGAGAATCTACAATGTAAATAGTCATGAAAATAAAGAAAACCCATTGAATGAGAAGGTGTGTCCAAACTTTTGGCCTGTACTGTATATCAAAACATATGTTTACAAACTCTCTCATTTATCCAGTCAGGCACCCGATAATACATTATTTATGGAATGTTCGCTAATTGATGCATTAGCCTATTCATAGATAGCCTATTAATAATATGCCCACCAGATAATGTCACACAATTGAACAAAAACAATTTTATTCAGTGACAGTGAAAAAATGAAATTTTGTTTGAGCATTTCTTGGGGGTGCTATGGGGGTGCTATGGGCAGCAGGGGCGCTGGGAGAACCAAGGAGAGTGATTGCGGGTAGGTCCATCCTATATACTGAAACGTTATAAAATGCAATCAAATATTTAAGGAGCATCAAGCAATTAAAATCTGTATAAAGCAAGCACAGGTAATATAGCAGTATATCAGTCAGTCATTATTATTAAGTCAAACAGTTGAAGGTTTGTAATTTAAGGCCCATCCACAATTGGTCTAGCCCATCCAAAACTGAAATCCTGACGCCTTGCCTGCTGTGATGGCTCCAGAATCACTGGTGTCAGCAAATTCACTCAGATTCACTCAGAGAGTTGCTTGCCCCACATCTTGAGCTTTCAAGTGAATGCGCAGATCTTGTCTGCCAGTTGAGGGACGTGCTTGTCTCTGCCTTGAAGCTGAAGATTCAGTTTATTCAGCTTTCCAAATATATATCTGTTATAGGCCAATTTCATCAGAAATTGTTCATCACTGAACTTGCTTGTAAATTCATGCATATTCTCTTCCTCCAAAAACACCAGAATTTCGTCTCTGAGCTCAAAGATGTGTGATAACACTTTCCCTCGGGAGCCACCTGGCCTCGCTGTGGAACAACACAGCTGAATGTTTCGCTCCCATCTCCTCACAAAGTGCGGAGAACAGCCGCGCTTTCAGGGGTCTTGTTTTGATGAAATTGTCCACGCCAACATCGTTCAATACTTCGTTTAGTTCAGGACTCATCTGTCTTGATGCTAGCACTTCTCTGCGTATGACACAGTGTGTCCATTGCGCATTTGGTGAGACCCGCTTGATTGGTGCCTGCAATCCTTTCTTTTTCCCTGCCATGGTCTGTGCACCATCCGTGCAAATGCCCAGACAGTTCTCCCATTTTGGCCCATGTTCTGTCAGGTAACAGTCGAGAAGCTTAAAAAGTTCATTAGCTGTCGCTCTGCTTGGGACATATTGCAAAACAGCAAATCCTCATACAGTGACTCTGACGTGACAAAGCGAACATAAGCAATAAACAAGCAGTCTTTATTGCTATCAGTAGCCTCATCCACTTGTAAGGTGATACATTTGTCTTTCAGTTTTTCAGTGAGCTGTTCCTCCAGGTCATCTGAAATGTCGCATATTCTTCTTGCAACTGTGTCGTGGAAAGAGCAACAACCTTCAATTTTTCAGCGCTTGTCTCATCAAGCATAGTTGACACCATATCTAAAGCTGCGGGAGTATGAGCTCCTCTGCTATCGTGTGTGGTTTCTTGCACTGGGCAATTCTGTATACGACTTTGTATGATGCCATTAGTGCTTTGCTGTTCACCGATGCAGCTTTAACGAAGCGATGTTCCTGCTGACGATATTCACCAAGTTTTCTCTGAAAGAAGTTGAGTGGCTTTTTGGCGTAACTGGGGTGTAATGTCTTTAAGTGTCTTCTTAATTTGTTGGGCCTCATACTGTTAGCTGCCAGAGTTTTCAGACACAAAAGACACACTGGTCTCTCCTCATCTCCCACCGCATTAATTGTGAACCCATTAGCAAGATAGGCTTTGTCGTATTTTCTTGACTTGTATTTTGGTTGATTACCGTCAGCTGAGCACTTTGTCTTGTTTGTGTCAGAAGCATCGCCTGTTTTACTCTTCATCCCTGTCAAATATCTCTCCATTCTGTAAACCGGCAGACTCTGTCTGGATGAAAGCACGGTTTGTTAATTGCTCCGCCAGAAAAAAGATTCTGACGTCAAAACATTAGTTCCCCCCCAGTCACGGGTGCAGAGGCATGATAAACAGTCACCTCTGCTGGTCGTACTAGTTGTCCTCCTGTTGTCTGGGCGCAGTGATATGAACTCCTTTAATGGAGGAACAGCCAAGTCATTGATTACCCTATACATTAGACTAACATCAGCACGACACACAAAACTATCAAAGTCAGTCCTGGGCTTATTTATAAAGCCCAATATCACAAATCACAATTTGCCTCACAGGGCTTTACAGCATACGACATCCCTCTGTCCTTAGGACCCTCACAGCGGATAAGGAAAAACTCCCCCCAAAAAAACCTTTAACGGGGGGAAAAATGGTAGAAACCTCAGGAAGAGCAACTGAGGAGGGATTCCTCTTCCAGGACGAACAGACGTGCAATAGATGTCGTACAGAACAGATCAGCATAATAATAACAGTAATCTGTATGACACAATGAGACAGAAACAAAGACAGAGAGAGAGAAAGAGACAGAGAGAGATGCAGGAGAGACGGTAATGACAGTAGCTTACAACAACATTAATGAAAGTAATAATATTATAGTTATAATTCTGGCTATTGTGGTACAATATTTTGAAAGTATATATTAATATCTGATAGTATACATGTGTGAATAATAACAGTAGAAGTATGACTAATGATAACAGCAGCAGCAGGAGGCATCTGGCAGGACCACGGCAGCAGCACAACCACACACGTCACACTATCCAGGCACCGCTGCGATATGAGTTAACCTGCAAGACAGTGGAGAACAAAGGCTCCGGAGAGGAAGCCGAGTTAGTGACATCCAGAATGGCCGAGTTAGCAAGATGCAGTAATAGAATACGAGAGAGAGAGAGAGAGAGAGAGAGAGAGAGAGAGAGAGAAGGAGAGAAGGTGCCCGGTGTATTATAGGAGGTCCCCCAGCAGACTAGGCCTAAGTCAGCCTAACTAGTGGCTGGTACAAGGCAAGCCTGAGCCGGCCCTAACTATAAGCTTTATCAAAAAGGAAAGTCTTAAGTCTAATCTTAAAGGTGGAGACGATGTCTGCCTCCCGGACTGCAACAGGAAGATGATTCCACAGGAGAGGAGCCTGATAGCTGAACGATCTGGCTCCTGATCTACTTTTGGAGACTTTTGGGACCACGAGTAACCCTGCATTCTCAGAGCGCAGTGTTCTGGTGGGATAATATGGCACTATGAGCTCTCTAAGATATGATGGAGCTTGACCATTTATAGCTTTATAAGTTAACAGTAGGATTTTAAATTCAGTTCTGGATTTTACAGGGAGCCAGTGCAGAGAAGCTAAAACAGGAGAAATATGATATTGTTTCTTAGTTCCTGTTAGTACACGTGCCGCTGCATTCTGAATTAGCTGCAGAGTTTTTAAAGACTTACAAGAGCTACCTGAAGGCCTAATTTTTGCAATATTATGCAGATGAAAAAATGTGAGTTGAGTCTGTGAGGTTTGTTTTAAATGAGAATTAAAAGACAAATCTTGATCAAATATTACTCCGAGGTTTCTTACGGTAGTGAGAGTCTCTGAGTTGTTTGGGGCCAAGAACAATAACTTCAGTTTTGTCTGAATTTAACATAAGGAAACTGGTGCTCATCCAAGTTTTTATGTCTTTAAGGCAATTATGAAGTTTAGGTAATTGATTAGTTTCTTCTGGCTTCATCGATAAATACAACTGTGTGTCATTCGCATAACAATGGAAATTTACAGAGTGATTTCTAACGATGTTACCTAAAGGAATCATATATACAGTAAATAGGACTGGTCCGAGCACAGAACCTCACGGAACTCCAAAACAAACTTTAGTACAAAAGGATGATTCATCATGAACGTGAACAAACTGAAAACGATCAGATAAATAAGATTTAAACCAGCTTAGTGCTGAACCTTTTAGGCCAATTAAGTGATCCAGTCTCTGTAGCAGAATTTGATGATCAATTGTGTCAAACGCCGCACTAAGATCTAATAAAACAAGTACAGAGACGAGTCCTTTGTCTGACACAATTAGAAGATCATTTGTAATTTTAACTAGTGCTGTCTCAGTGCTATGATGCACTCTAAATCATTCCTCAAATAAATTATCATGGAGAAAATCACACAGCTGGTCTGCAACTACTTTCTCAAGGATCTTTGAAAGAAAGGGAAGATTAGATATTGGTCTATTGTAGGCTAACACCTCTGGATCCAGGGTTTAGAGGTTTAATTACAGCTACCTTAAAAGACTGTGGTACATAGCCTGTTAATAAGGATATATTGATCATATCTAATATATGAGTGTTAGCTAAAGGTAAGACTTCCTTAAGTAGCCTAGTTGGGAAGAGACACGTTGATTTTTTAATTTAATTTTTTTAAAAATTTTATATATTTTATTAATCCTCCTGAGGGGAAATTCACTTTTTTCACTTTTTTTGTCATTAACACACAGGTCTGAAAGACGCACACATGCACAAACAGGACCTATACATGCACAAAGTGGAGAGATGTCAGAGTGAGGGGGCTGCCTTGATCAGGCATCACTGCGGTCAATTCTTGAAGAGAAATCGGGGAGAAGCAATCTAAATATATATTAGGTCTTACAGCTGTGTTTGAGGTTAGATAGGTACTATCTGAGGACAGGAGGTCATAAATTTTGCCTCTAATAGTTAGAATTTTGTCATTAAAAAAAGCTCATAAAATCATTACTGCTAAGGGCTAAAGGAATACAAGACTCAATAGAGCTGTGACTCTCAGTCAGCCTGGCTACAGTGCTGAAAAGACAGTGCTACAGTGCGGTTCTTATTTTCTTCTATTAATGCTGAGTAATAGTTGCGGAGGCTCCTCTTATACGTTTGAGACTGTCTGCCCAGATTAAATGAGATTCTTCCAGTTTGGTTAATCGCCAGTTCCTTTCAAATTTTCGCAATATTTGTTTTAACTTACGGGTTTGAGAGTTATACCAAGGAGCAAACTTTCTTTGCTTTGTTAACTTCTTTTTAAGAGGAGCTACAGAGTCGAGTGTTGTTTGCAGTGAGCCTATGGCGCTATCGACAATATGATCAATTCGGGAGAGTTTTATAGTCGGTATGGGAAACCACTGTTACTGAAGGACATGGTATTAAATTTTACGACGGAGGAATCATTTCCTTAAATTTTGCGACAGCACTATCTGATAAACATCTAGTATAGTAACCATTGCTGAGTGGCGTGTAATCGAGTAAAAAGAAATCAAAAGTAATCAAATAATGATCCGATAGCGAGGGATTCTGTGGAAATACTTTTAGGTTATCAATTTCAATTCCATACGTCAGAACTAGATCGAGGGTACGGTTAAAACAGTGAGTTGGTTCATGTACACCCTGACTGAAGCCAGTGGAGTCTTATAATAAGATAAACGTGGTAGACAGGAAGTCATTATCATCAACATGAATGTTAAAATAGCCTACAATTATAACTTGATTTAAGAGCTAAACTGGATAAAAACTCTGAGAATTCGGATACAAATTCAGAATACAGGCCAGGAGCACGGTATACTATAACAAATAAAAGTGGCTGTGAGGTTTTCCAGGTCAGATGTAAAAGACTAAGAACAAGGCTTTCAAATGAATTATAATCTAGTTTAGGTTTAGGGCTGATTAACAGCTGACTAACATATTCATCTTGACACAGCCAGGTTTCAGTGAGGCTGAGTAAATCAATATGATTATCTGATATTAATACGTTTACTAACACTGCTTTTGATGATAGAGACCTGATATTTAACAGTCCGCATTTAATTCTCTTGTTTTGTCTTTCTGTCACAGAGGAGGTTTTAATTTTTATGAGGTTGTTATACACACCTTGTCTTTGTTTAATTTTAAACATAGATAATTACGTGGTCGGGGGACAGACACCATTTGTATAGAACTATGGGTGGGTAACTGCACTAGAAGCTCAGAGAAGCGTACAAGACTTCGACTCTGAGTACTGATCTCAGCTCTGGGTTGTCAGGGTTTTGAATTACTAATAAACTTTGCCAGGTTCCTTGATATGAGAGCAGCTCCATCCAAAGTGGGATGAGTGCCGTCTCTCCTAATAAGACCAGGTTTTCCCCGGAAAGTTTGCCAATGGTTAACGAAACCCACATTTTTTGCTGGACACCGACATCGTTTTTGCGTATTCACACACCGAGGCAACATTAATTTTAGTGACCTCCGATTGGCGTAACTGGGTGTCATTGCCGCCGATGTGAATAACGATCTTACTAAATCTACATTTAGCTTTAGCCAGCAGTTTTAAATTTGATTCAATGTCGCCCACTCTGGCACCAGGGATACATTTGACTATGGCCGCTGGTGTTGCGAATGTGGCGAGCAGTAGTGTGGTGGGGGATATCAAGATTTGGAGGTCCGGCAACGCCACCTGGGGAGTTGCACCCCAGGAAATCCTAAACTAAACTTCTAGATAGACAAGGTCGCACAGGTTCGTTTCCACCACTGGGGCGAGACGGTTTTCAATTAAAACAAATAAATTTTATTAACAAAAGCATTCAAAAGAAAATACTTAAAGTCACACATCAGCTCGATAATAAAATGAGTACTTGGGCAGGAATGGGGATAAGGACAGGGCTGGGGCTTACCAAGCGGCAGGGACAACCAAAATCGGGGAAGGGGTCCTCAAATGAATCACCCAGTGACATTGCACACACTCACATGCACTCCAAAACCAAAAAAGAAGGGGGGAATCGTGAAGAACGCACCACCACCAGGGGTTAAACTCCCGCCGTCAGCCCACAGCACCTGACAACAAAAGAGAACAAACAAAGTTAATAAAACATGCCCAAGAACTTAACAAAACTGGGGTAAACTAAATAAAGATTTACATAATTTAAATACACATAATCAACTAATTCAATAAACTAACGGAAAATAAGCATGGGACAACATAACTTCAATACAACAAATGAAACCAAAATACAAAAGTAAGTCTACTAAACTAAATTATAGATAACAAAGAAAACAGGTGAAATACAGACTTAAAATATTTGGCTCATGGTCACTAGGCGGGGGCGACCAATGTCGGTCCTAGAACAGCCTGTGAAACAGTTAGACCTCTAAGACAGAGCGGGCCGGGCAGCAGTCAGCCGCTCCGGACAGCAAACTTAACCCGCTCGCCGCAGAACGGCCAAAACAGAACAAAACAAACAGAACACAATTACAAAATCCAAAATAACAACCAAACTAAAAGTAAAGAACTAAAAATAAAGGCAGCTGAAAGAGCCCAAACAAGTCAAAAATGAAAATGTAGAATAAACCAATTCCAAAGCAACTAAATCAAAATAATAATTAAATCAAAAGGAAAAAAAAAGCCAGAACGAGAGAGCCAGAGAGCCAGAGCAGCAGCGTGGCCCAGGGAGTGATGGTCAATGGCGGGCCAAACAATTGCAGAACAACGCTGCAAAAACAAGAAAACCTGATATTTAGTAAATTAATTAAATAACTTAAAATAATCTTTTGACAAAAATCTCAAATAAATACATACCAGGCGCCACCAACTCTAGGCAACCGGAGGATATGAGCCCCAGGACACAGCTTGAGTGCACAGCCTGAGAATTACGCACAGATATGAATCAGCTGAGCGCTGAGAGACAGATGAAACAAAAGTGCAGACAATGCGTGAACTGACGTACCAGAGTGGGCAAATAGCGACACACAGCGGGGCTCCAGCAGGTCACCCCGTCCTCCCCGGCCCCCCAACAGTCAGCCACACTGCAAGGAGTGGAGATCGGGTCACCAAGGTGCGCATTACGCACACATACACAAAAGGAAAGGTGGCAGGGCGCTTACCTGAGAGAGGAGATGGTATGCTTTGATGGAGAACCAAACACAGGGCCCACGCCACACCAAGGAGCCTTCACATTAAATAAAACACCGTCCGGTGAACAAAATGGCTGCCAGTGCCACACCAAACACAATGTTGCCACACCGAGCCACAGCCACCACGGGAGCAAGCGGAAGAAAGAATGGGCGCGACCACATGCCTAGATATAAAGGTGGGCGTGTCGCCGCCCAATGATCACGATGGCTAGAAGCTGGCACAGTGCCCAATAGTGGCAGGGAGGAAAATCTCCTCCTGATATACTAACTTCACCTTCGTCAGAATAGAGCTGCCAATAACCAGAGTTTTCTCTTTAGCGGGTGTGTCGCTGAGTGGGGAAAAGCGGTTAGAAACATGAATAGGCTGGTGGTGAACTGTGGGCTTCGGCTTGGAGCTACGCTTCTCCCGGACAGTTACCCAGCCTCCTGGTTGCACGGGGGTTACCGGGGGACCGCTAGCAGAGGCTATGCTATGTGGCTCCGCACCGGCTACAGGGGGTTGGCTAACTACCACAGCTACCGAGTGATTTTCCATGGTGGCTTTTGTCTAGTGCCTTGAGAGTTTGTTTATAGAGCGTTTGTAATTGAACAAGTGTTGTTTTTCCAGCTTGTGACCAGATTGTGATGCAGTATGCAATATGTGAAAAAATCATTGAGTACATATATAGTTTGGTGGCATCTAAGGGAAGCTGGTTTCAGATGTATCTAAAGTCTCTAAAGTTGAATTTGACAGTTTTACACACCTGCTGTATGTGTTAAAGGACAACTGTGAGTTGACAGTACTTCCCAAATATTTAAAATGTGACATCTTTTCCCCCTTTACAATGATGTCTGGCTGGTTTCTATTTTTTCTTATGTAAAAGTACATGCATGCAGTTTATTGATGTTTGGTGTGAAAAAAGCGATTTGACACTAAATATTAAAGGTTTTTGTAAAACAACATGATTGTTCTATTAACCCATGTAACTTGAAAATGAGTACACACCTCCAATATCTAGAAAGGAGTTAGTCTGTCTGTGTGTTTATCGCTTGTTCTTGGCTTTCCCATCAGTATTTTTCTATACCTTATTCATGTCAACTGCTTTCATATTAGAGATCAGATAAAGTTCAGCTGGCAACTGACAGAGAGGGTGAGGCAGGGAGAGCCAGCACTTCAGAGTAGCAGGTAGGTTATATATGTGCTATATAAAGGGTTAGGTGATATATTCAAAACTCATGCTTAGCTGCCACAGAAGTTATTGTCAGTGACTTGTTAAATAAATTAATCAATCAATTTGAAAGTGATCAGTAACATCATCGTCATTGATTGAGATATGTCAAAAAAAAGTCAAAGTATTTTCTTTTACATTTTTTCATGAATTAAGATGGAGATATAACAAGAGTAATTGGTAGAAATAAACCATCATTTATAAAATATTTTTCTCTGTTCTTTGTAAAAAAATATTTTTTTAGCTATTTTTGTATGTTGTGCATATAGATAAGAGTGTGTAAGTCATGTATTTGAATACATGCATTCATACTTTTAGATCTGTGAATGTTTTTAGTGTCAGTCTTTCTAGTATTCAGCACTGATTTGTACCTGTATCAGATTATAAGATCTGTGGTACTTTATATATTTCTGTATACTAAGAAAATATATAGGAAACACATGTAAATCATGTGATATGTTGTCTGTTTATGGTGAGAACATAAATCTGTTGTTACAATAGAATAATATAAATAATATAAATTTGATGTTAACTTTGTTGGTAAAATGACACATTCTGAACGACTTCAGGGCTAAAATGAGCTTTTCTTTGTTTAGAAAAAAATATGATGCTAAATATTTAAAAAGCACCCTTTTCACCACTTGGAGCATTTTTTTTGAAAGCAAATTGTTTTATATGCCATTCAGTGACATTTCCCGTCCCTGATTATGGCAGACATATTTCTGCTCAAACCACTGACGGATCTGTCAGGTTTCCGACATGTGTGCCCCCCCCCCCAATGTTAAACTCATTCCTACGCCCTTGCTTTAAGGACTTTAAAGTGCTTAAGATTTTGAAAATTTTACTTTGGGGAACTTCAGTTATCTTGAAAACTGGTTTGGTAAAATCTGGTGCTGCTATTTCTTTAATTCTTGCACCAAAGGTGTGTGATAGATTCTGCACTGACTCAGTAAAATAAGTATTAAATGCAGAGGCAATTTCATTAAGTTCACTGGTTAAAGTTCCCTGAATTTTCAGCTCATGTCCCTTTCCCTGATTTTGCTTGCTGTCTTTCTTTGTTAATTTATTACTGTTCCTACATATCAGTTTACTATTTCCTTTTCCTTCTTTGATAATATCCATAAAAAAGTTTGCTTTTGTTTTCCTTAGTTCATTCACTACTTTGTTACGAAGGCTTTTAAAAACTCGTCTGTCATTAATTGATTTTGACTTCAATGGTATTTTCGAAGCAAAATCACATTTTTTCATCAAGTCCCACAGGTGGTCATTAAACCAAGGTAGGTTACTCTAGTAACTCTTGGTTGGCTTAGTTCTTTCTTAAAGGCATTCATGTCTTGTTTCCTTATTCCATAGGAGTGTTTAATTATCTCTTGTTGGTAAATAAACCTGTTTTTTGTTCATTTCCTTGCAATAAGAGTCATATTGTGATCCGACAAACCAGTGAGGAGATTATAAGATTGAATGATTCTCTCAGGCTTATTACTGAAAATGAGATCAATTTGTGTTTTTAAGACATTGTTATTCTTGTGGGTCCATCTATTAATTGAGTCAGTTCAAACTGATTTGTAAGTGCTTTTAACTTCTTTCTAGTTGTTTTTTCAGCCCAGTTTAAATTAAAATTGTCAAGAACTATACATTCTTTCTTTGTATCCAATTCCTTAAGCAGGTTCTTGAAATACTCATAAAACGTGATATCAGATTACAGTGGTCTATACACATCAATCACATTAAACAACATCTGCTGAGACAGAGTGATGGTTACGGCAATACATTCAATTTTATTTGCACATGTTAAATCGATTTGTTTACATTTAAAGTAATCAATTAACTAAACTCCATAACTGCCTTAAAGACATAAAAACTTGGATGAGCAGCAATTTCCTGATGTTAAATTCAGACAAAACTGAAGTTATTGTTCTTGGCCCCAAACAACTCAGAGACTCTTTATCTGATGACATAGTTTCTCTAGATGGCATTGCTCTGGCCTCTAGCACTACCGTAAGAAACCTCGGAGTAATATTTGATCAAGATTTGTCTTTTACTTCTCATTTAAAACAAACCTCACGGACTGCATTTTTTCATCTGTGTAATATTGCGAAAATTAGGCCTATCCTGACCCGAAAAGATGCAGAAAAATTGGTCCTTCGCTGCACTGGCTCCCTGTAAAATCCAGAATTGAATTTAAAATCCTACTGTTAACTTATAAAGCTCTAAATGGTCAAGCTCCGTCATATCTTAGAGAGCTCATAGTGCCATATTATCCCACCAGAACACTGCGCTCTGAGAACGCAGGGTTACTCGTGGTCCCTAAAGTCTCCAAAAGTAGATCAGGAGCCAGATCGTTCAGCTATCAGGCTCCTCTCCTGTGGAATCATCTTCCTGTTACGGTCCGGGAGGCAGACACCGTCTCCACATTTAAGACTAGACTTAAGACTTTCCTCTTTGATAAAGCTTATAGTTAGGGCTGGCTCAGGCTTGCCCTGTACCAGCCCCTAGTTAGGCTGACTTAGGCCTAGTCTGCCGGAGGACCCCCCTATAATACACCGGGCACCTTCTCTCCTTCTCTCTCTCTCTCTCTCTCTCTCTCTCGTATTCTATTACTGCATCTTGCTAACTTGGCTTCTTCTCTGGAGCCTTTGTGCTCCACTGTCTCTCAGATTAACTCATATCGCAGCGGTGCCTGGACAGCGTGACGTGTGTGGTTGTGCTGCTGCCGTGGTCCTGCCAGATGCCTCCTGCTGCTGCTGCCATCATTAGTCATTAGTCATACTTCTACTGTTATTATACACATATGACTATTGCCACACATGTATACTGCCAGATATTAATACATACTTTCAACATATTATATAGAATATATAGAAGTATGACTAACTGTTGTCAACTCCTCCCTCAGCTTTGCCTCTGCCCCTCCTTCACTCAAATTGGCTGCAGTCACCCCCATCATTAAAAAACCTGGTCTCAACCCTGACATGAGCAATTTCCAGCCCATTTCCCACCTCCCATTCCTCTCAAAAATCCTTGAACGTGTCGTCGCCTCACAAATCAAATCCCACCTCAACAATAATAACCTCTTCGAACAATTTCAATCTGGATTCCGCACATAACACAGCACCAAAACTGCCCTCCTTAAAGTCACAAACGACCTCCTCCTTTCCTCAGACGCCGGCCTACTCTCCATCCTCATCCTCCTTGATCTCACCGCTGCCTTTGACACCATCAACCACTCCATCCTACTCTCCCGCCTGCAATCCCTCCTCAACATCACTGACAATGTCCTCACTTGGCTACATTCCTATCTCACTGACAGAAAACAATTCATCTTCATCAACAACTGCTCCTCCTCAACTGCCCCCCTGTCCCAAGGCGTCCCCCAGGGTTTGGTGCTTGGTCCTCTCCTCTTCATCCTCTACCTCCTCCCCCTTGGTCAAATCATCCATCGTCATGGTCTCTCTGTTTTCACTGCTACGCTGACGATGTCCAGCTATACAGTACAGGCCAAAAGTTTGGACACACCTTCTCATTCAATGCGTTTTCTTTATTTTCATGACTATTTACATTGTAGATTCTCACTGCATCAGCATCTGCACGGCATCAAAACTATGAATGTACACATGTGGAGTTATGTACTTAACAAAAAAAGGTGAAATAACTGAAAACATGTTTTATATTCTAGTTTCTTCAAAATAGCCACCCTTTGCTCTGATTACTGCTTTGCACACTCTTGGCATTCTCTCCATGAGCTTCAAGAGGTAGTCACCTGAAATGGTTTCCACTTCACAGGTGTGCCTTATCAGGGTTAATTAGTGGAATTTCTTGCTTTATCAATGGGGTTGGGACCATCAGTTGTGTTGTGCAGAAGTCAGGTTAATACACAGCCGACAGCCCTATTGGACAACTGTTAAAATTCATATTATGGCAAGAACCAATCAGCTAACTAAAGAAAAACGAGTGGCCATCATTACTTTAAGAAATGAAGGTCAGTCAGTCCGGAAAATTGCAAAAACTTTAAATGTGTCCCCAAGTGGAGTCGCAAAAACTATCAAGCGCTACAACGAAACTGGCACACATGAGGACCGACCCAGGAAAGGAAGACCAAGAGTCACCTCTGCTTCTGAGGATAAGTTCATCCGAGTCACCAGCCTCAGAAATCGCAAGTTAACAGCAGCTCAGATCAGAGACCAGATGAATGCCACACAGAGTTCTAGCAGCAGACCCATCTCTAGAACAACTGTTAAGAGGAGACTGCGCGAATCAGGCCTTCATGGTCAAATAGCTGCTAGGAAACCACTGCTAAGGAGAGGCAACAAGCAGAAAAGATTTGTTTGGGCCAAGAAACACAAGGAATGGACATTAGACCAGTGGAAATCTGTGCTTTGGTCTGATGAGTCCAAATTTGAGATCTTTGGTTCCAACCGCCGTGTCTTTGTGAGACGCAGAAAAGGTGAACGGATGGATTCCACATGCCTGGTTCCCACTGTGAAGCATGGAGGAGGAGGTGTGATGGTGTGGGGGTGTTTTGCTGGTGACACTGTTGGGGATTTATTCAAAATTGAAGGCACACTGAACCAGCATGGCTACCACAGCATCCTGCAGCGACATGCCATCCCATCCGGTTTGCGTTTAGTTGGACGATCATTTATTTTTCAACAGGACAATGACCCCAAACACACCTCCAGGCTGTGTAAGGGCTATTTGACCAAGAAGGAGAGTGATGGAGTGCTGCGGCAGATGACCTGGCCTCCACAGTCACCGGACCTGAACCCAATCCAGATGGTTTGGGGTGAGCTGGACCGCAGAGTGAAGGCAAAGGGGCCAACAAGTGCTAAACACCTCTGGGAACTCCTTCAAGACTGTTGGAAAACCATTTCAGGTGACTACCTCTTGAAGCTCATGGAGAGAATGCCAAGAGTGTGCAAAGCAGTAATCAGAGCAAAGGGTGGCTATTTTGAAGAAACTAGAATATAAAACATGTTTTCAGTTATTTCACCTTTTTTTGTTAAGTACATAACTCCACATGTGTTCATTCATAGTTTTGATGCCTTCAGTGAGAATCTACAATGTAAATAGTCATGAAAATAAAGAAAACGCATTGAATGAGAAGGTGTGTCCAAACTTTTGGCCTGTACTGTACATATACATATATATATGCACGCAAAAAAGTAGATTGGTTGCTTGCTGCTAAAAATGTGGCCCTTCGACATTATCTGGTTTTGAAATGCGGCCCAAAGTTTTTTCCCGGAGGTCGGAGTCAGAATGTGTTGGATTTTGTTCATGAGCAGTAAGGCCAATAGAAGTGCGATAAGGTGATAGAGTAGGCAGAGGCGTATGTTTTTTCAGACTATTTAGTGCTGAGTGAATATAGTGACATGAATATATAGTATAGTATAGTTTCAGCAAATACTATGACAAAAAGGCATTCTACACAAAAGCCTTAACTCCAGCTTTAAACACAAAGCATCCGAAAAGGAATGAAAAGGGACAGGCTTCAGGCTCAACAAGAAGTCATCACGACATGAACAACTGACAGTGGCATTATAGGCCAGATCATTTTATTTCTCATTCTTTTATATATTTTTTGTCATACTGTTATTATTTTTTATTTGGGAAGGTGGTCTAGGGATTTTTTTCAACAATCAGAAGTGGACCTTAAGGTTACAAAACATTGCAAGCCCGTGGCTTAAGCACAGGCTTACAATACTTTGTCTGAACTGTCTCCACATCCTGCCAAACCCTGGTGTCTTACATTCATAGAGCACTGTCATTCTTTGAATACAAAAACACACAGTTCTACCTGCAGAGTTCACACATATTTGAATAGGAGGATTACACCCGAGTCAGTGATACTGCAAGCCTTTTTAAAATCATGGATGTAACATCACAAGTGGAAGGAAGTCATGTAGTCACAATCTCGACCAGAACAAGGAGCAATTAATAGATATACTGTGCAACTGCTGGGTATAGCCACAGTATATCTTATAAAGCCCTTCTCCCATAAATATTAATTTTCCTCTTTTCTATAGTTTGAATACATTTTTTGTGTTGTATACATCAAAGAGTGGGTGAGAGCCACATCAAAAGCAGCAGAAATTCATTCTCTGCAAACATACTAAGTAAAAAGGCCAAAATAGAATCATACAAAGGTCCATTTTGTATAGCGTCCTGAGGCCTGATGCTGTGAAAGGTGCTACTGCTGGATTTCTGTCTACATGTGTGCTCTGCAGTCAATAGCTTCAAACAATCAAAGAGAGTTTAATCTCTCCACTGCAGACACACCTGTTTCTCTTTCAGGCAGGGCATCAGTGAAGGATGTCCTCATAGCCAAAACACTTCGAAACCCTCAGCAGACAAAGACACTCTGTGGTTCACAGCCACACAGGGATCACATGTCCTACCTCTCCACAAGGTCCAATTCTAATGCTATTAACCCTCTACGGTACACATTATGATGCCAGCTGGTAAAAAATGCTTGTAATGAGTTTGTTTATAAAATAGACAAACTAAACATAATTTAGAGAAACTTTCAAAAATATTTTTTGGGGGATACACTTTTGGGTATGTTATCTTAAAGCAACACAGTACCATAATGGTAAGAAATGACAACAGAGGGTTAATGTAAAATGTTTTTAATAAACCTCAATACAATATTCATTCAGCATATTCAGAAAACATTAAGTTTAAACTTCATTTCATTTGAAATTTAAAACATTAAAAATGAACTCTTTTTAAAGGTTTATTTGTCTGAGCATTACCCCCAGAAGACATTGTACTATTGTGAAACAGCCCATAGGAATGCATGCGCTAAAGAGTGTTAGCATATTTCAGCAAACTTCAAACAATTTATCGAACTAAACTATCATAACGTTCTTCAAAAGAAGACAGTGAGTTACAATTCAGTGCTTGATTATTTGTTTTGTTTCATTTAAATGCCTGTTTTCAGTGTCCTGGTTTGTGTCTTTCCTGACAGACTGGATGTCACCACCATTTGTTGAGTTACTTGCTGGGTTGTTAGCAATTTGTTGTCTTCCAAACTACTAACGTCTGATCCATCCCTGCTAACATCAACTGGGGGGTCCTAATTTTATCCTCTTCTTATTGAAGAGTCATAGAATGATATTGAGTTAATTTTGTCAGTGAAAGAAAACTGTTTGTAAAATGTGAGCATACAGGACACGAATTGCAGACTATTATGATATAGTATAGTTATGGTAGACTATACAGTGTCATAGCCTGAACTCTATTGCAATTGACATTATGCATTTATCTAGGTTAACTTGTAGAGATAAATACCAAAAAAAAATGTCGAGGTTGGAATTCATAAAGGTATAGTGTTGCTTTATGGCAAAATTAGCATTTTAACAATTTATATTACTTTATTATCAAATAAAGTATTTTAAACAATTAAAAATGAAACTACAGTTGTCTATTTTTGTGATCAGAATTTTTTTTCAGCTTGTAAAATGATGTTTGCAGACCATTTTTATTAAGAGTTTATGGAATTGAACCATGTGAGGAGGGCACAAAAAAGGATTCAACATGGCCCCCAGAGAACCATGTTACAATATAAACAATGCTATTGGTTTCCTTGGGGCTTTGGCTCTTTTTGAAGCATTGCAACCGAACTGATGATGTATTGTGTTAGTGTGACAGCCCAAATGGATTTGGTGGGAAGCAGCAGAGATAGGAATAGCATCATTTTAGCCAGTGTGGTTGATTGTTCTGTACACATTTTTGTAGTGATTGTACTTTTGTATTTTGCACATAAACAAAACAGTTACATAGAGGTATTGTTTTTCATGGATACTTATTTTCTTCCTTTCCTTGATTTGGGATCAGTTGAAATAGTGGCAAGTGTATTTACAGTCACCACTGGTCACTGTGGCATGACCAAGGCAGCCAAAACTTTTTTTTTTTTTTTTTTGGAGAGTGACTTAGCCCTGCCAAGGAGGGACTTTGATGGCAAAGTCTCTCCTTGGCAGGGCTAATTGTTGGAAAAAATGCATGGAGCCATGACAGTCCAGACACAGCTGGCAAACATGGGTGCCATTCTGTCCCTGTGCCAGCATCATCTGGTTGGCCAGCTGAAGGAGGAGTGCAGTACGGATCTAATAGCTGAACTACAATGTGTGTCCTCATTTCTTCCAAAGCTCAAGAGAGAGCAGGATGAAGCTGCTGGCAGGGCTATGGCAGGTTTTTGGGTGGCCAGGTGCCATCTCTGGCTGTCACAGTCCATGCTGCAGAGAAAAGGGTAGGGCATTTCTGCTCACATTGCCTTACCCAGCCAGGGTGATGTTGTATATTATTGTCAATGGCCTGGCAGCAGGCCGGCCAAATGAGTGGTCTTCCTGTACCCAACCTCTGCATCTGGCAGGGTTGGTTGTCTCCACATTTAAGACTAGACTTAAGACTTTCCTCTGATAAAGTTTATAGTTAGGGCTGGCTCAGGCTTGCCTTGTACCAGCCCCTAGTTAGGCTGACTTAGGCCTAGTCTGCCAGGGGACCCCCTATAATACACTGGGCATCTTCTCTCCTTCTCTCTCTCTCTCTCTCTCTCTCTCTCTCTCTCTCTCTCGTGTCCTGTTACTGCATCTTGCTAACTCGGCCATACTGCATCTCACTAACTCAGCTTCTTCTCCGGAGCCTTTGTGCTCCACTGTCTCTCAGGTTAACTTACATTGCAGCGGTGCCTGGGTGGTGTGATGTGTGTGGTTGTGCTGCTGCCGTGATCCTGCCAGATGCCTCCTGCTGCTGCTGCTATCATTAGTCATACTTCTACTGTTATTATACACATATGATTATTGTCACATATGTATACTATCAGATATTAATATATACTTTCAACATATTGTACCACAACAGCCAGAATTATAATTATAATATTATTACTTTCAATAATGTTGTTGTAAGCTACTGTCATTACCGTCTGTCCTGCATCTCTCTCTGTCTCTGTCTCTGTCTCTGTCTCTCTGTCTCTCTTTCAAGTCTCATTGTGACATATGGATTACTGTTAATTTATCATGTTGATCTGTTCTGTATGACATCTATTGCACATCTGTCCGTCCTGGAAGAGGGATCCGTCCTCAGTTGCTCTTCCTGAGGTTTCTACCGTTTTTTCCCCCTGTTAAAGTGTTTTTTTGGGGGAGTTTTTCCTTATCCGCTGTGAGGGTCCTATGGACAGAGGAATGTCGTATGCTGTAAAGCTCTGTGAGGCAATCTGTGATTTGTGATTTTGGGCTTTATAAATAAAATTGATTAATTGAATTGATTAATTGATTATGGTTGCATCTCGTGCCTGGGCATTGGCACAGTGGCACACAGCCACTAGGAACTAGGGTTCCCATAGTTATATGATATAACTACTGGGTTGGAAGATAATCTTGATATGATAGAAAACGTTCGGTTGGTTTGTAACCATGGTTCTCTGAGTGAGGAGATTATCTCCCCAGGCTCAAGGCTGCTTGGTACCCATTCCAATGTTAATCAGTGGGTGGGGTTTTTTTAGCCTGGCGCATGCCAGCCATGTAAAGTGGTGTGTCTTAAAGATTATTCATTTTCCACATCGATTACCCCAGATGGGGATAATTCCCATAGTTATGATATAACTACTGGGTGGGGAGATTATCTCCTCACTCAAAGAACCAAGGTTACAAATTAACCGAACATTTTTTACTGCTTGAGCTGTTAACTGTCAGAGCCATTTTGCCAATTTTATGTTTAGTTATTACATGATCCTAACTCATGTGGAAAATTTAAATTGTTTTGGGCCCACAGGAGATCTAGAATAGCAAAGACAATTTCTTTTCCCTTACTCAATGGTTGGATTTAGGAAAAGCCCAAATAAGTGTGTTCTGTCAGCAACACACATCTAATTTCACAGTTAAGAGAGCTATAGGTGGTAAGGGACCTGGACAATGTCTCTGTCTCAAAAATTGATCAGCAGAACACTGCCCTCTTACACTCTAAAAGACAGGAGCTGCTTCCTGCAAGAGAGAGCCAAAGGAGCTACGGTCTGAGCATACTTCAATAGACTCCAGGACATGGACACACCAACTACGTTCTTTTTTAATTTTGAGAATTCGGTCATGCAGAGTAAATAAATGGTGTGTCTCCATCTCCCTGAGGAAAGGGTGACCACGGAGCTGGCTGAGATGACAAAGCATGCAGTGGACTTCTTTATAGATTTGTTCAGGGAGGATAGCTGTGATGTGGACTCTGTTGCAGAGCTTCTGCAGAGGCTTCCTCAGCCAAGTCCAGAGGTTCAGGACACTCTAAGTTTGGGCATGAGTCTGAATGAACTGCTGCAGTGTCTCAGATGGCGTCAGACAAGGCTCCAGGACAGCTTACTATAAAACCTTTTTTTTAACACTTTTGGAATGTTTGGGACAGGACCTTTTGAGCATGAGTGTTGAGTGTTTTCGAAAAGGGATCTTTCCAGTAACCTGTAGGCATGCAGTTTTCCCTCTGCTGCTGAAAAAGGGAGATTTAGCTACTTTGAAAAACTGGAGACCAGTAGCTCTCTTACACAGACTATAGGATTCTATTAAGTTTTATCAAACAGAGTGAAAATCTTTATTCATCTGCTGATTTGATATCAAATGTGTTTGATATCTATAAATTAACACTTTACTAACCCCTGCCCCTTTGTGATGGTCTGTCAACCTACTGGAGTAAACATGAAGCCTTTACTGTAACTAACTGGACTCTTTGAAGAAATATAAAATATCTGGAAAAACAAAAAAGCAATTTCAGAGACAAGCAGACAAGGGGTCTACAATATATGTCTTAAGCCTTGGTCACTAACAGGCAGATCGTGGTCCGAGGCCAGACCCAGACGCCGTCCTTTACAGACTGGGACCTATAACCAATAAATTATCAAGGGATTTTAAATTATGACAGGATGCCTCTATTTAAACTGGCGCAACATTTCTAGTCTTTACGGCACCAGTATAGCTGATCAGAAAACGCACAGACCAATTGCATGCGAGTTAAGCCATCCCACGTGATGCCACCCAGCCAATCTCTGCATTCCAGGCGATTAACATTGCGACTCTGTATACAGTCAAATGAGAGAGGTGAAAGGCGAGTGAGAAGCGGAAAGACGATAGAAAAATAGAAATATAGAAAAAGAAAGAAATCGATACACTGAGAGAAGACGAAGAGGAAGAGGTGAGTGAGCAAGGGACAGAGAGAAACACAGAGGAAGAGACGAGTGAGCGAGAGACAGGGAGAGAGACAGAGGAAGCTTTCCCAGGTCTGAGGAAAGTAACCCTGTACATCTTGACCATGTTTGGCTCCACATACAGCTGCGAGGCAGCTTTCTCCACAATGAACATAATAAAAACTAAATATCGTTCCAGGCTCACCAGTGAGCACCTGTACGTGTATGAGAATGGCCCTGACATCATTCCAGTCCAGATTTAAAATTCTGGCAGGACAAGCTCGAACTCAGTTCACTCACTGAACAACAAGAAGTGGGGAGAGTGGGAAAAAAGGGAAAGAAAGAGAAACTGTAAAGCTGTTCAATTGTTATTTAGGACTGTTAAGTCAAGATGTGAAAGTTAACAGAGAAAAAGGAAAATTCAAGCTGTTGTTACACTTTCATTTTTTCTAAAATGAAGATGCACAATTTTTCAAAAACTATTTCATATATTTTCTCCATTTTATTTTCAAATGCATATCTGTATAGTTCAATGTTAAGTGACAATTAATATTGTCGTAATGATCGTACTTTCTTTTTTTGATTTGACAGTCAGATGTTGATTACATGCAGACGTTGATACAACTATAAGGCTACTTCAGTATATATCACACTAAATCACATTTAAAGTTAGACATTATGATGTTCCGGACCTTTGCGTAAGGAAATTCTCTCTATCTGGACCTCTTTGAATTTTAGTTGAATACCCCTGGTCTAAAGGATATATCCATGATGTCAAACTCACTCATAAGCGAAAAACAGGTTAACAAAATAAAGATAGTTCGTAGCTAAAGCCTAACCAGAAATCCGTGTCAAAAGTGAACTACAACATAAATGGCGATTGAGACAGAAGACAATGAAAATAAAGGGAAATTTCACTGATATATTCAACCAGCTGGTTCCTGTAGAGCAGAGTAGGCCTTTATGCGCTGTTATGATTGGCTATAATTGTCCAGTCTGCATTCAAGGGGTGAGACTTGGCAACAGGTCAGTTATATGATATTAATGTTATTATTATGTCTATTGATTAGGAGAAGGCTTTTGATTGTGTAGACCATGCTTTTCTTTGTTGTTGTTTTTTTGTTTGTTTTTTACCTTACAGGGCTTTGGTGTTGGGGGGCTTTTGGGGGCTCCTGGGTTAAGCTGCTGAATCATGGTGCTTGTTGTGTAGTGAAGGTGGGGGAAAGGGTAGAGCTGCCCTGTGCCAGTAAGGAGATGGATCAGGCAGGGCTATCCCATCTCAGGCCAGCTTAACAGCTTGAGCCTCTAGCTACTGTGCAGGTCGAGAAGCAGACTGATAGCCTTTTTCCATTACCAAGTGAAGTTAAGAATGAGGTTCATTTTCTGTTTTAATGCTCAAAAACAAAAGGGATGTACTTTTCAGTAAAATGACCTTTACTGATGTTGATTTCTTTTGGTTTGCGTCACTGGTTTCCCCGTCACTTCGGTCCGGTAAAACACAGCTTTTAATCCAGTTTCTCGCTTTTTTTTTTTTTAACAAACCACTTGCTCTCAGCTTTTATTGTATGTACTTTTTAACATGGACTAAGGTTTTACGCCATCAGGCCTGTGGTTGTCACGGATCATAGGCTACCGCAGAAGTGAACGCGGAAGTCACCAGCCGAACCGCATTAGCGAGGCGCCAACTTTTAAAAATCTTTTAACTGTGGGAGACCTACAACTCACCATCTGAAGTGGACTGCCCGCTTTAAATTAGGTCTACTCCAGGGTGCTGGAGAAGAGGGTCCAGTCGATAGTTGAACCTCAGATTGAGGAGGAGCAATGTGGTTTTTGTCCTGGATGTGGAACCGTGGACCACCTCTTTACCCTCACCAGGGTGCCGGAGGGGGCATGGGAGTTCGCCCAACCAGTCCACATGTGTTTTGTGGATTTGGAGAAGGCTTACAACCGTGTCCCCAGGGGCATCCTGTGGGGGGTGCTGCGGGAGTATGGGGTTGGTGGCCACTTGCTAAGGTCCATCCAGACCCTGTACCGAAGGAGCGCGAGTCTGGTTCGTGTGGCCGGCAGTAAGTCGGACCTGTTCCTGGTGAGAGTTGCCAGGGCTGCCCTCCGCCAGGGCTGCCCTCTGTCACCGGTTCTGTTCATAACTTTCATGGACAGAATTTCTAGGCGCAGCCGAGTGGTGGGGAGTGTCGGGTTCAGTGACGGAAGGATCTCATCTCTGCTTTTTGTGGATGACGTGGTCCTCCTAGCCCCATTGAACAGTGACCTCCAGCTCTTGCTGGGACGGTTCGCAGCCGAGTGTGAAGCGGCTGGGATGAGAATCAGCACCTCCAAGTCTGAGGCCATGGTCCTCAGCCGGAAAAGGGTGTTGTCCACTCCAGGTTGGGGGAAGGTCCTACCTCAGGTGGAGGAGTTTAAGTATCTCGGGATCTTGTTCACGAGTGAGGGTAGGATGGAGCGGGAGATTGACAGGCAGATTGGGGCGGCATCAGCAGTGATACAGGCACTTAACCAGTCCGTTGTGGTGAAGAGGGAGCTTAGCCAGAATGCGAAGCTCTTGATTTACCGGTCCATCTACGTTCCAACCCTCACCTATGGTCACGAGCTCTGGGTAGTGACCAAAAGAACGACCAGCAACCCGGACCCGGATAAGTGGAGGACGACGAGTACGAGTACGAGTATAACACAGTGCGCATGCATGTACCAAGCTGGTTTGCCTTTATAAATCACAATCAACTCAAAATTTGGCACAGGTGAACAAGTGTCTTGCCTATAAATTATGGAGCTTTATCCCTATCTTTATTCAAGAGAGTGGTCAATCAGTTTGAAAGCATTATTTATTGATTTCACGTTCAAAAACCCTGCCCTCGCACTCAAATAGCCTCTGCTTGCGCTTGGATCTACTCTGTCTCTGCTCAAACTGTGTGCTCGCACTCAGATACCATGTTGCTCGCACAGATTTCCTGCTCGAGCTTCGGCTTTTCTCCTTGCGCTCAAACTGTTTCTGTGCGCTCGCGGAATTTCTACTCTCAGATTTCTGCCCTGCGCTTGGATTTTTTTGTGTAACAACCCTGTCAAAATCCCCAACCAATAGAATGCTAGATTTACTGCTGACTAATGTAATGATCCCTGCCTCCTTGTGGGCCCGCTCGCTTTAGTTTTAGAGTGTCCCGTCTGGGCGGGTACTCTTTAACCGGGTTCATCCACTCCCACCCTCTTCCCCTGTCAGGAGTTATTTTTCAACAGTCACCGGCTCACTATTATCCCTTACATATATATATGTATATATTTAAGCAATATCTCACGAGAGGGAGTGATGTACTGTATATCGTCACGGCTGTGATTCCGTCATGGGCACTATGGCATGAGGCCGCAGTGCTGAAGACAATTACAGCCGTGACGATATACAGTACAACGTCACGACCTCGAGTGTGATATTGCTTTTATACAACAGTTCAACAACAGCTTAAACAGCAATGCTGAGTAAGGAAATGTTAACAAAAGGTGATGAAATAAATTATTTAAGTATGTTATGTAGCTCTGCGAAAAACCCCCACTACCCCCAGTCTGTTGCTAGGCAACGCAGCACAAACGCCAGAGCAATAGATAGATAGATGTTCTATTTATTGCTCTAACACACGCCAGGAACTCAAAAACTACTTTGTATTTACATTGATCTGCAACTGTGTAACTATATCCATCTTCTTGGTGTAACGCTATAGTGTCAGTTTGCATCAGTGTGGCGAGTGTGACAGTTGGTTAATTAATGGTTGTATTTATATTTATAACACCTGTGAGCGGAGTGATTTTACTGTTACATGTCCCAGTGATGTTATACTCTATATCAGCACTCACCCCAGATAGCACACCTGGCGGATGTCGTCCGATTTATCAAGTTTAGATCGTTAAGACTTAGCAGGGAGAGCGTTTGCTCATTGCCAAGACATCGCTGAGACGTCGACCTTTAATGGAAAATGACCACCACGCGTCGTTAACTACAACCTTCATTCATTTAGGTCGGACCTTTCAAACTACAGATATTTCACCATTCAATGTGAGAAATCAATGCTAACATTCAAAACTTGCTTGACTGTTACCATAGCCTATTTCGTGTGTGTTCGTGTGCACAATGAAGAGACAAAAGTCAATTTGACAAACTTTATTTTCAAATTTCCACAAACAATATCTAATGGCCAGTCCGCTTCTCCTGGCAGCCTGCAAGAGACAGAAAAGACGATGAGCACATAACTTCAAGAAACAATTCCAACTTCACCACTGTATTTTTTTTTTTGTTAGCATTTCAGCTGTATTTTAGCCAGATTGAAGGCCTTGGGTCTGTCACTGCTTAATTTAGTGTTGAAACAGTTAAATAACAGGATCCGTTAACTCTGTTAACAGCAGCTCAACAATCAGTCCTTCATCTCGGAAAAACAGTGGTTTCAAAACTACGCTTTCAGTTTGCTTTGCAGAGGAGGAGACCTCAACTGATAAATTCCCCATAAAATCACATTAACAACATACCGAAGGCATCCTTAAACTTCACTATTTGACCTCCGCAGTCCTCTCCGCTCCTCTCACCCACACTTGAGCATCCATCCAGGCCGCGGAGGTCAGGCCAGGGGGCTGCGGAGGTCAGGCCGGGGGGTGGCGCGGAGGTCAGGCCGGGGCCAAAATCACCCATTTAGCTCATTTAACCCTGTGTTGCTCGTTCATAAAACGTACAGCCGGTCTTGTGATGAACCGATCGGAATGTTTGCTCACGTTTTCTGGGGTTAATGTTAGCAAATAAATTAAAAAACAAGTTCCACCAAACCGACCCCCCAACCCCCCCCCCCTCGATCGTATCAAGCTAACGTTAGCTAACTACCGACTAAGCAGATAATATTAGCTAATTGACAAGCACTTACTGGGCAGAATGGCTCTTCAAATGGCGAACAAAGTTTGAAGTTGTCTGGCTGGCTTGTCTGGTTGTCTGTTTGAAGTTTGCCTGGCTGTCCGAGATGTTTATGCTGCATAATTAGATATAAATTAGTATAAAATGCCTTAGGCACGGTGGTGTGGTGGCTAGCACTCTCGCCTCATAGCAAGAGGGTTGCCGGTTTGATCCCGGGCGTGGGAGCCCTTCTGTGCGGAGTTTGCATGTTCTCCCGTGTCAGCGTGGGTTCTCTCCGGGCACTCCGGCTTCCTCCCACAGTCCAAAGACATGCAGATTGGGGATTAGGTTAATTGATGACTCTAAATTGTCCGTAGGTGTGAATGTGAGCGTGAATGGTTGTCTGTCTCTATGTGTCAGCCCTGCGATAGTCTGGCGACCTGTCCAGGGTGTACCCTGCCTCTCGCCCGATGTCAGCTGGGATAGGCTCCAGCCCCCCCGCGACCCTCAAGAGGATGAAGCGGTTAGAAGAAGATAAAATGCCTTACTCATTTCAATGACAAATTTTATTTATTTTTTTTTAAATTCTGCATTAAATAAACTAAACTATGTAAACTATGTGTTTCATACATGTTTCCCTGTACCCATAAGCAAACGGGGAAACGCATTAACTGTACATAATTATTTATCTTTATCTTTATTTTGGCCATGATCAATATTCTTTTGTTTACGAACACTGGTAGATAACTATCTTGCCATCAGATGGTCTTTGGCTGCTCCTGACGCTACCGTCATAAAAACAAGAGAGGAAGAAATCTGAGTATCTGATTGGTCGAAGGACCGAACTGAACAGGTGATATCAACATTCGTGATCAACAACATAGACGCATTTATTTTTATCACAAAACTAATAAATAATCATGGTGGATTTACTGAACAGAGTTCCAGAATAAACGCTGTACTTAACAGCTTATTTATCTTTATTTCGGCCATGATAGGCTAATTATTCTTTTCTTACCAGTTGGTCTTGGGCTGCTCGAAGAAATCTGCACTGACTGAAACACTGCATTTAACGGCTGGATTAAAAAACCTTCTGTAAAGGATATAATTGCCCAGATTGCCCACCACAGATCGCCCAAAGGGTAAGTTTCTGATTGTAATTTCTCCTCATTATGTTCTGTTGTGTGTGTGTTTAGAGATGTTAAAACAACATATTAATGCAACTGCTATGTTTCCTGCCTTTTTTGGATAAGCGGGGAACATAGAGCCTTTTTTTAGTAAGAGGGAAACATAGAACCCGGGAAACATAGAACCTCATAAAAATTAAAAATTAAAACCTCTTCTGTGACAGAAAGACAAAACAGGAGAATTAAATGCGGACTGTTAAATATCAGGTCTCTATCGTCTAAAGCAGTGTTAGTAAACGAATTAATATCAGATAATCATATTGATTTACTCAGTCTCACTGAAACCTGGCTGTGTCAAGATGAATATGTTAGTCTAAATGAGTCCACTCCTCCCAGTCATAATAATACCCACATTCCTCGAGGCAGCGGCCGAGGAGGGGGAGTTGCAGCCATTTTTAACTCTAGTCTGTTAATCAGCCCTAAACCTAAACTAGATTATAATTCATTTGAAAGCCTCGTTCTTAGTCTTTTACATCCGACCTGGAAAACCTCGCAGCCACTTTTATTTGTTATAGTGTACTGTGCTCCTGGCCCATATTCTGAATTTGTATCTGAATTCTCAGAGTTTTTATCCAGTTTAGTTCTTAAATCAGATAAAGTTATTATTGTAGGCGATTTTAACATTCATGTCGACGTTGATAATGACTCCCTGGCTACCGCGTTTATCTCATTAATAGACTCCATTGGCTTCAGTCAGGGTGTACATGAACCCACTCACTGTTTTAACCATACCCTCGATCTAGTTCTGACGTATGGAATTGAAATTGATAACCTAAAAGTCTTTCCACAGAATCCCTTGCTATCAGATCATTATCTGATTACTTTTGATTTCTTTTTACTCGATTACACGCCACTCAGCAACAGTTACTATACTAGATGTTTATCAGATAGTGCTGTCGCAAAATTTAAGGAAAAGATTACTTTGTCGTTAAATTCAATACCAATACCTTCAGTAACAGAGGTTTCCCGTGCCGACTTTAACCTCTCCCAAATTGATCATTTTGTTGATAGCACCGTAGGCTCGCTGCGAACAACGCTCGACTCTGTAGCTCCTCTTAAAAAGAAGTTAACAAAGCAAAGAAAGTTTGCTCCTTGGTATAACTCTCAAACCCGTAGGTTAAAACAAATATCGCGAAAATTTGAAAGGAATTGGCGATTAACCAAACTGGAAGAATCTCGTTTAATCTGGACAGACAGTCTCAAAACTTATAAGAGGGGCCTCTGCAATGCCAGAGCAAACTATTACTCAGCATTAATAGAAGAAAACAAGAACAACCCCAGGTTTCTTTTCAGCACTGTAGCCAGGCTGACTGAGAGTCAAAGCTCTATTGAGCCTTGTATTCCTTTAGCCCCTAGCAGTAATGATTTTATGAGCTTTTTTAATGACAAAATTCTAACTATTAGAGGCAAAATTCATGACCTCCTGCCCTCAGATGGTAGGCCTACCTATCTAACCTCAAACACAGCTGTAGAACCTAATATATATTTAGATTGCTTCTCCCCAATTTCTCTTCAAGAATTGACCGCAATGATTTCTTCATCTAAATCATCAACGTGTCTCTTAGACCCCATCCCAACTAGGCTACTTAAGGAGGTCTTTCCTTTAGTTAACACTCATATATTAGATATGATCAATATATCCTTATTAACAGGCTATGTACCACAGTCTTTTAAGGTAGCTGTAATTAAACCTCTCCTAAAAAAGCCCACCCTGGATCCAGAGGTGTTAGCCAACTATAGACCAATATCTAATCTTCCCTTTATGTCAAAGATCCTTGAGAAAGTAGTCGCAGACCAGCTGTGTGATTTTCTCCAGGATAATAATTTATTTGAGGAATTTCAGTCAGGATTTAGAGTGCATCATAGCACTGAGACAGCTCTAGTTAAAATTACAAATGACCTTCTGATTGCTTCAGACAAAGGACTCGTCTCTGTTCTTGTTTTATTAGATCTTAGTGCGGCGTTTGACACAATTGACCATCAAATTCTACTGCAGAGACTGGATCACTTAATTGGCCTAAAAGGTTCAGCACTAAGCTGGTTTAAATCTTATTTATCTGATCGTTTTCAATTTGTTGACATTCGTAATGAATCATCCTTACGTACCAAAGTTTGTTTTGGAGTTCCGCAAGGTTCTGTGCTCGGACCAATCCTATTTACTCTATATATGCTTCCTTTAGGTAACATCATTAGAAATCACTCTATAAATTTCCATTGTTATGCGGATGATACACAGTTGTATTTATCGATGAAGCCAGAAGAAAGTAATCAATTAACTAAACTCCATAACTGCCTTAAAGACATAAAAAATTGGATGAGCACCAATTTCCTGATGTTAAATTCAGACAAAACTGAAGTTATTGTTCTTGGCCCCAAACAACTCAGAGACTCTTTATCTGATGACATAGTTTCTCTAGATGGCATTGCTCTGGCCTCTAGCACTACCGTAAGAAACCTCGGAGTAATATTTGATCAAGATTTGTCTTTTAATTCTCATTTAAAGCAAACATCACGGACTGCATTTTTTCATCTGCGTAATATTGCGAAAATTAGGCCTATCCTGACCCGAAAAGATGCAGAAAAATTGGTCCACGCTTTTGTTACCTCAAGGCTGGATTACTGTAACTCTCTATTATCAGGTAGCTCTAGTAAGTCCTTAAAAACTCTCCAGCTAATTCAGAATGCAGCAGCACGTGTACTAACAGGAACTAAGAAACGAGATCATATTTCTCCTGTTTTAGCTTCTCTGCACTGGCTCCCTGTAAAATCCAGAATTGAATTTAAAATTCTACTGTTAACTTATAAAGCTCTAAATGGTCAAGCTCCGTCATATCTTAGAGAGCTCATAGTGCCATATTATCCCACCAGAACACTGCGCTCTGAGAACGCAGGGTTACTCGTGGTCCCTAAAGTCTCCAAAAGCAGATCAGGAACCAGAGCCTTCAGCTATCAGGCTCCTCTCCTGTGGAATCATCTTCCTGTTACGGTCTGGGAGGCAGACACCATCTCCACATTTAAGACTAGACTTAAGACTTTCCTCTTTGATAAAGCTTATAGTTAGGGCTGGCTCAGGCTTGCCCTGTACCAGCCCCTAGTTAGGCTGACTTAGGCCTAGTCTGCCGGAGGACCCCCCTATAATACACCGGGCTCCCTCTCTCTCCCTCTCTCTCTCTCTCTCTCTCTCTCTCTCTCTCTCATCCTATTACTGCATCTTGCTAACTCGGCCATTCTGGATGTCACTAACTCGGCTTCTTCTCCGGAGCCTTTGTGCTCCACTGTCTCTCTCTAACTCATATCGCAGCGGTGTCTGGACAGCGTGACGTGTGTGGCTGTGCTGCTGCCGTGGTCCTGCCAGATGCCTCCTGCTGCTGCTGCCATCATTAGTCATTAGTCATACTTCTACTGTTATTATACACATATGACTATTGTCACACAAGTATACTGTCAGATATTAATACATACTTTCAACATATTGTACCACAGTAGCCAGAACTATAACTATAATATTATTACTTTCATTAATGTTGTTGTAAGCTACTGTCATTACCTGCATCTTTCTCTCTCTCTCTCTCTCTCTCTCTCTCTGTCTCATTGTGTCACATGGATTACTGTTAATTTATTATGCTGATCTGTTCTGTACGACATCTATTGCACGTCTGTCCGTCCTGGAAGAGGGATCCCTCCTCAGTTGCTCTTCCTGAGGTTTCTACCGTTTTTTTTCCCCGTTAAAGGGTTTTTTTTTTGGGGAGTTTTTCCTTATCCGCTGTGAGGGTCTTAAGGACAGAGGGATGTCGTATGCTGTAAAGCCCTGTGAGGCAAATTGTGATTTGTGATATTGGGCTTTATAAATAAAATTGAATTGAATTGAATCGAATTGAATTGAATTTTTTGTGTAAGCGGGGAACATAGAACCTTTTTGCAGGGTTAAATGGAGAACATAGAATCCGGGGAACCAACTGCGATGAGATGCTGTGTCCCGCGAGCTCAGTTCCAAACAAACACTGCAGAGATGAAATTCTGCCTTCAGTGGCGACTTCTGTATGAGGGCGAGTAATATATTCTATGGCACCGGGCCGACCCAAAGCCGACGTAGCAGAGACGTTTGATGAGCTGGGTGCGCGTGTCTAAATTAACAGTCCCTTTATTCCAAAAGTGGTAAAGAAAGCAAGGGAAGACCATTTAATTTACAGGGCTTTCCCTGGAGGGTGGGAGTGGATGAACCCGGTTAAAGAGTACCCGCCCAGACGGGACGCTCTAAGGATCATTTCATTGGTCAACAGTAAATCTGGCATTCTATTGGTTGGGGGATTTTGACAGGGTTGTTACACAAAAAAATCCAAGCGCAGCCGGGCAGAAATCTGAGAGCAGAAATTCCGCGAGCGCACAGAAACAGTTTGAGCGCGAGGAGAAAAGCCGAAGCTCGAGGAGGAAATCTGTGTGAGCAACATGGTATCTAAGTGCGAGCAACATGGTTTCTGAGTGCGAGCACGCAGTTTGAGCAGAGACAGAGTAGATCCAAGTGCAAGGAGAGGCTATTTGAGTGCGAGGGCAGGGTTTTTGAACGTGAAATCAATAAATAATGCTCTCAAACTGATAGACCACTCTCTTGAATAAAGATAGGGATAAAGCTCCATAATAAATGGCCAGTGAAACGCCCAAGTTACCAAGAAAGTGCACGAAGAAGAGCATGGCAAATATAGCAAGAAAAGGTAAAAAACAAAACTTCACACAATGTGAAGTTGAAGTTCTTGTTGGGGAGGTTGATAACAGAAAGACAATGATGTTTGGTGGACTTAATATGGGCATTAGTAAGGCTAAAAATGCAGCAGAGTGACAGCTGGTGGCAGATGCTGTAAATGCTGCCACCTCAGACTGTGTCAGAAGTCAAGAGGAAGTGGTCCGATATAAAGGTGTTAAGGCTATTTGTGCTGATTTATTTAGACAGAAAACCAAGTGATGTTTCAAGCTGACTGTCAGACAGTTTCAGTGACTGTCTGAAATAAACACTCTAAATGAGGAATACAATTGCCATAGCTGTTTGACAAATAATCTGATGGTCTTGACCCAAAGATTTTTTAAAATACATCTTGTTTTCATGAAAAATGCATCACATCCAGACGCTGGCGCACAGCAGCAGCAATTGGCTCAAATGCCTGGGGATAGAGGTTGGGGCATCAAGCCATAGTGGCACGTCTTAGCTGTGCCACATTGTGCAGCTCAGCACCGGTTCCTGCAGGTGCTTCTTTGTAATGTGGCAGAGTGAAGGGGGTATGCTAGGGATGCAGAGCTCGACAACGCCACCCAGGGGAATTTCACCCCTGGGAATATACCTACACTTTTACAGGATTACTTACTGGCAACACAGGTTCAATGTAACACAGGGCCAGAGACGTGATTCACATACAAAAATATATACTTTATTTTAGTTAAAAACACAATTTCTCTTTAAAAAAAAGGGCTGGAACAAACAGAGGCAACCAAATAGTTCAGGGCTGGGGCTTACCACGGCGGCAGGAAACCAAGGAGGGAGAAACCAAATCGAACACCACCCGTGAAGCACACCAAATATTGAACTGTGAAAGCACCACCACCAAGAAAGGGACTGCCGCTCGCTTTGGCCCACAGCACCTGTAACACAAAGGAAGAATTAATTATTTTTGCCTCCTTACTCAATAAATGAAATCAAACACAAAACAGAATCAAGGTTATAAGAAAATCAGAGAAATAATCCAGCTTAAACACAATCTTCCAAATTAACCAAAAGAAAGAAAAGAATAAACAATGAACAAAATGAAACAAGTCTTAAAGAGTCTGTTCCAACCGTCGATAAGGTGTGTAGGTGGGCAGCCTGCCTCACCCAAAATCTCTTTACAATAAACCCCCCCCCCCGGCCCGAAATGAAATAGAAGAAAAAGAAAATAAGGATTATGACGAAAATAACTAAATAGGAAAAAGTAAAACTAGAGTCCCAAAATAAAGCAGACAAAATGGAAAGAACCAAAGCAAACAAAAGAGAGATTAAACGTGAATAAAGCCAAAACTGGGGAAAGTAAACAGATTCAAATTGAAATCACTAACAGAAAAGAAATCCAACAGTAATAAATTTAACAATTCTATAATTAACTGTGGCAAAACAAAATTAAAGGAAAACCTACATAACGACGGACTGAATTAAATTAAACCATAACAGAAATCATAACCAGAGAACCAATACTAAAACAGCAGTGCCCGTCTCCTGATGGCTGATTAAGGCCGGCGTCCTCCACACAGCTGTTGCCGAACTGGTGAATATTGGAAGGAGAAAGCTGCACTTTTTAGGGGGGAATCCCACGGCTGCGCCGCTCCGAGCGCGTACCCACAGCCAGGCGGAGCCCAGATCCAACGTGGTGCGCCCGCACCACCCCGCCGGCCACGCCAACCACGGCGGTCAGGTTCCCTCGGCACAAGCTAATTGCTCCCCCCGCAGCCACACCAGCCGTGCTGCGCAGTGACAAGCAGATCAGTGAGACCAAGTAAGGTTCCCCATGAGACATTCAGGCAGGTGGGAAAAGGCAGCCAACTCACCTTCCTTTTAAGGCACGCAAGGTTCAGTCAACGTCGACACACACGAACACAGTGACGGCCCACGCCAAACAATCCAGCCGCCTCGACCACGCCACCGACGCTCACTGCCAGGACCAGGGAAAGTGGGGCCAGCTCGGTGATGACACCCTTTTAAAGGTGCACACCGACCAGCACCTCAAGTCCTTGGATGACTGGCACAGCGCCCCACAGCGACTGGGAGTGCTCCAAAGGGCACCCGGTCACAGTAACCTCGGGCCAAACGTAGCACAGAGATCCAGCAGCACTGCACATGGCAGTCGGAACTAGCTCATAAGCCACTCATCATTGTTGGCCAGTAGGTCTTGCTGGTCCCTGAATATCCACTCCCTCCAGAGTGTCCCATCCACCACATACTCTAACAGTGCCAAATAAGCCATCATGCATCTTTATGCACCGTGATTGCTGCTTTTTATACCCACCCATCAACTGACTGATTGTATGTGAAAAGGAATTCCCTGATGGTAACAGAGTTTTGGCCAACAAACACGCGAGATAAATATTAATAATTATGATTATACACGTTATTTGTTTACACTTTTTGTAACAGTGACACAGCACTTTACAATGGCATACAACACATTTAACACACAGCGATAAAGAGAATTAAAAGCCATAAAACGAACACATTATAAAACAAAATATATTGGCTCATATAGGATAACAATAACACTCTCCAGTCTTATCTGCTCGACTAAGGCATCGAAAATGGCAGCAGCATATACTCAATTTGTCCAACTGTTTACATCATTATTTGACAGACTAAATTTCATCATATTATCTAATGATTATAGAATGTACCTAAAGACTTATTTTGAAATAAAGATATCTACTTGTATTTAGTCTCCTAACTTGTGTTTTTTATCTGTGCACACCAGGGACTATCAGTCAAAAACATGTTTGTTCTTTATTCATGTTTATCTGTTTTTGCGGGTACACTCTTCAAATATATAACGTGAAAGGTCATATCTGTCTTTATTTTACACAATATCAAATTCACAACATTTCTTCCTTTTCATCTTTCTGCCACGGGGGTTGCAGTGTCTCATGTCTGCACTTTTTGTGCATATGCTTGAGTCAAGGTCAAGGTCAAGGTAAACTTTATTATCCCACAAGTGGGAGTCACAGCTTCCGTGGAAGACCACACATTCTCCCGTCAAGTTTGATCTTTATAAATCCCTGAGTTTGCTTAGAGAGTGGTATACGCCGCCTTCTGTGCATACGTCACATTTATAAGTAAGGCCCTAGGTTTTCCCTAGTTGCTCTCTTCACAATCGTCACTGGGTGAATCCGAATGATAACTTCACTAGCAAGAACCACGCCGCAACAATATGTCGTTTAAAGGTTTAATGGAATGCAGGAGTTATTGAATGTTAAGAATAGATGAATGGATGTGGGTGAGGTAGAGGGAAGATGTCATCTGTTAGGCTGGTCTGGGAGGATGTATTGAAGACTCAGTGTGGGCGTTCCGTCTCAGGCATGTATATCCACCCGAGCTGATTACTGGCCCCCAGACAGTGCCTAGAATGAGACATGGGAGAGGTATGCACCGGATTGAATAGGAAGGAAGGAGTGAAGGGATGAGGGGATGAAGGGATGAGGGTAGGGATGAGGTAGGAGGATGATGGGATGAGGGGATGAAGGGATGAGGGAAGGGATGAGGTAGAAGGATGAAGGGATGAGGGGATGAAGGGATGAGGGTAGGGAAGAAGTCGGAAGATGGAAGGATGAAGGGAAGGGAAAGGCAGGGTGGGTCGAGAAATCTTGAGACAAACAGGGTAGGATGGGTTGACCCGGTATAAGTAGGCTTGGCAGGTGATTAGAGGTGTGGTTAAGGCGTGGTTCTGCTCCCGAACCTAAGTTAACAGGTTAACTACATTTCACTAGCAAGAACCACGGCACAACAATATGTCCTTTAAAGGTTTAATGGAATGCAGGAGTTATTGAATGTTGAGAATAGATGAATGGATGTGGGTGAGGTAGAGGGAAGATGTCATCTGTTAGGCTGGTCTGGGAAGATGTATTGAAGACCGGGCGGAGGGAGACTCAGTGTGGGCATTCCGTCTCAGGCATGTATATCCACCTGAGCTGATTACTGGCCCCCAAAAGAGTCAGATTTAAATTGAAGTGATTTGAACGTGAGCTTGACGGAGATTGTTAAGATTGTTGCGGACGTAGGCGCGATATGCTTGGGATGACCAGCGGCCTAGGACCTGAATGGTTTGGTCTGAGATGCCTAGTCTGGCTGCTGTGGATGCTGCGCCAATGCGGAAGGAGTGGCTAGAATAGAGTTCTGGAGATATGCCTGAAATGCGTAGGACTTGGTGTAAGTGTTTCTGGAACCAGAATCGATTGGCCATTTTTCCTGTTTCAGTGAGAAAGAGTGGGTGTTGAGGTGATGCCTTGGCAGCATACCTGGAGCTGATGTATTCGGTCAGTGGCTCGTATGGGCTGAGGTAGGATTCGAGGCGGAATAAGTAGATAGGGAAAGAAACTCCCAACTGATCTGTTTTGCTCCTTCGGAGCGTGAATATGAGTGAGTCAGCAGTGTGGATGGTTATGTCAGATAGACTGGGGTGATGAGAAGGATTATAGACGGATGAAGTCGGGGCAAATTCAGAGCACCTCAGGAATCCGAAAAAGGCCAGCAGAAACATGGATTCTAGGGTTAGGTCAACCATATGCAGAGGCTGAGAAGATCTGAAGTGAGTGGCAAGTGCCTGGCTGGGAGAGCCGGTTCCTGTTTACGCAGGCCTTTTATTAACATAGTAACGTGAGAATGGGAGGTTGAAGGACAATGGAAACCAGTGTCTAGTTTGATGAAGAAGTTGATTCCTGCTAAGTAGGTCTGGATGGTGGAGGACCGTATTTTTTTGGATGGAATGAGCATGGTTGATGAAATTGCAGATGGACATGACGTCCAGAGAGGGAAAAGGCAGCTGGTAGGTGGAGTGATATGCCTTGAAGCAATTCCAGCCAGTTAGGTAGGCTGAGAGTGTGCTTGGGGCAAGACTGTTAAGGATGGCTTCTTGTGAAGCATGAGAGAGGTTTGACAGCTGTGGAGCAAGTTGAATATTGTGGCTGAAAACGGTGGGATAGGTGTTGGGTCAAGATCCGATTCTGGAGCCAAGTGTCTGAATTTCTGGAACGAGAAGCGAGACAATGAGTCAGCAATGTTGTTGTGATGACCGGGAATGTGGGCTGCCCGGAGGATGAACTGATGTTGAGCTGAGAATAAGGTGAGTCGGCACAGGAACTGCATGATGGCTAAAGAACAAGATCAACCTTTGTTCAGGATCTCTACAACTGCGGTGTTATCAGAGTGGATAAGTATGGACTTCCTAGACAATTCGTGCCACCAAAGAATGGCAGCTATTATGATGGGATACAGCTCGTGAAGCGCAGAGGAAGGAGAGCGGGACTCTGAATCGAGGGATTCGAACTCTGGGGGCCAAGTGGAGGCGAACCATCTCCCTCCATAGTAGCCGCCAAAATCTGTGGAGGGAGACGCGTCTGTGAAAAGTTGAATGTCCTCAGACTTTTCTCCAAGGGCAGAGATGCTTGGAAGGAAATTGAGTCCAGGGTGATGCCTAGGAACTCAATGGAAGTGCCAGGTCCTGATGTTTTCTCCTCAGAAAGAGGGACGCCGAGTTCAGAGAAAGTTTTAGTGAGCGTATTGAGCCCGTGGCGAGGAGGTGAGGATGGTGGAGTGATGATGAGAAAATCGTCGAGAAGATGGAGAATGTAAGGGAGCCTGTGGTTGTTAGTAAGGATCCAGCATAGGGCTATTGAAAGAGAATCGAAGATCTTAGGACTGCTTTTGCAGCCAAAGGTAAGGCGCACGGAAAAATAATATGCCCCTTTCCAGCAAACGCCGAAAAAACGCCAGAAGTCAGGATGAATAGGCAAAACTTTGAATGCGCTGGTGATGTCTGCTTTAGAAAGCCAAGCTCCATGTCCTGCTAGCCGAATGAGGGTGATGGCATGGTCAATGGTTGCGTATTGCATGGAGAAATACGGACTGGGAATGACACTGTTGATGCTTGGAATGTGTGAGCCATGTGGGGAAGACAGGTCCATGATTAGCCTCTTTTTTCCGGACTATTTGCGAGTGGCAACACCTATTGGGCTGATGCAGAACAGTGGAAAAGGAGGAATATTGAACGGGCCTATCATGAATCCTTCTTTGACCTTTTTAGCCAAGAGGGTGTCAATGGTGTGAGGTTCTGCAAGAGCAGACTGGAGGTTGTGATAGACGTGGGAAATGTCAGGGAGAACTGCCATACGGGATGAAAACCATGTCTGAAGCCATCTATGAGAAAATGAACAAGCTGTCTATCAGGATGGTTTTGTAGAGCGGTAGCAAGGACATTTACCTGAACGGGGGTGCTGAGGTGCTGTACAAGTTGGTCTGCAGCTGTGGTTGGATTCTGGGGGTAGGTGCTCCTGGCATGTGCACCGCCGCAGAAGGAGCAGACATGCAGGAGGCGGCAGTTGGAAAGAGTGCAGCCCAGGTGGGTGAAATTGTTGCACACCATCCTGCCGCCCTGGTAGAGGATCGGCCTTCCCTGTCTGTCGACCCCCTTTGACAGGGGGACATTGACCGAAGGACGTATGTTAGCGGGCCTAGGAGTGATGGGAGGTGGGGGTGCGGCAGGTGACAGGCGGTTAAAGGCTGTGATGTTGCGTGAGGAAGATGGACGTGAGCGAGTTAGTGGAGCAGTGACAGTGCATGCTGTGGCAGGGTGAGAAGGGGCTCCACATAGCTCGCAGGGATGTGCGGGCTGCGAATATGCGGCAGTAGAGTTCAGAGTCAAGGGTGCCCCAGTACGTTCCCTGGTTAAATTGCTGCATCCGGCCAGCTGCTTGGTTAGCGAAGTGCACATGGTAACTGTAAAACCCGTCCCTCCAAAACGTAGGGCCATGTCGAGCACAATGGACAGATAATCATCCAGCTCTGCTCTCTGTGTGGGAAACACAGAACAGATAACGTCACGGTAGAGAGGAAAAGCGAAGGCAAATTCTGTGGGGGTTAGGTCTTTAGACTGTGAGGGCAGTGAGTGGCGGAGTTGCACGGGGCCGAAGTTTGTCTGCACTTCCCTGAGCTGATTAGTGTCAATGCCTGATGGCTTAAGAAGCTGGGCTAAATCTACGTAATTACTAGTGAGAATCTGTTGGTGTAGTGCAGGAGAGACAGGAGAAGGACGAAAGACAGATGAAGCTGGCTGGACAGGTGGTGCTGCTGTGGCAAGGGTGAAATTGCCGGTACAGTAAGAAAATACATTTGGGTGTTGGGGAAGGGATGGGTTGGGGATGGGGAGGGGAGAGGGAAAGGACAGATCAGTTGGAAGTGAAGGAGGAGGCTGGAGATCACAGAGTTGGTTAGCCTGTGGTGGGACCCCTTGAGTTGCTGACTGAGGCTCTCCTGCTGCTGCGTTGGCTATTGCAGAAAAAAGAGAAGCAGAAGCTGTGTTGCTGGGAACAGCTGAAGGAAGGGTAGAGGAAGGGATGATGGGATGAAAGGATGTATGTGCACAAGGATTCTGTGAAGCCTGCGAAGACAGGCATGAAAAGAAAGCTGAAATCATCTGAGAGAATTCAGGAACAGAGGGAGCAGGCACAAGGGGACATACAACCTGGCCCCCACCAGAGGGGGCTGATGATGCAGGCTGTGGCTGAGGCAGCGACAGCCCTGTGACGACACGCCTGACGACACTGGCAGTTGGTGGCACGGGTGAGGAAGCCAGAAGAGCGGGAGGTATGGAGACTGTTGCTGCATTTATAGAGGCTGAATACAGTTGAAAAAGTGTGGTTTTGTTGGCATTGCTGTGAAATGGGATGCCCTCGCTCCGCAGGAAACGTTGGAGGCGAGTGACGGTCCAGTCTCTGATATTGGGCTCAGACTGCCGGCTCGCAGATGAGGGCACACCGCGGGTGCGCCATGGTGGAGAGCCGGGAGCTGGAAGCCTAGGCGATGGGGTCAGCTGCCGATGAGGAGAGGGTTAGAGCTGGCACCTACGCCCGTGCCCACGGTGTCTGGTCCTCGCTGAAGGAGGAGAGGAGGCCTGAGATCTGCGGACCCCCGCGGTCTGAGTCGGAGTCGGCGAGATCTCGTTGGCAGAGCTTGAATGGAGACGCCGGGACTGAGGGTTATTTTCAGTCAGAAAATATAAAGGAGCATGGGGAAGGCAGAACCAAGGAGAGACATTTGTGTGGACTGAACTCTAAACCCTGATGGGTGGGAGCTGCACACAGGATCTGAGCTGTTCTCCTACTACCACTCAGCAAGATGCTTGGATGATGACCTTTATGGCCATGGTAAAGGTCAGAACATGGTGCATCCTGCCACAATGCCTGTTTCCTATAAAACTGTCTGCTACTCTGACTATCATGTTACTTTGATTTGAATGGGATTGTCCTTTCTGCTCTCATTCAATTTCTCTGTGACTTTAATAGTGTTATTGTCCTAAAATGCAATGTGCAAAGAAAACAGAAGGGCTAACTGTGGCTGCCAAACATTAGTGTAGTAAAGCAGCTCCAGAAACATCACAGAAATGAATGAATCCATTTTTACGTCTGGAACCTCTCTTCTACAACATACTTGAGACGCGCCGTTACGAGGACTTGCCTCAGATTCCGGAGTTACTCCCTAAGGAATCTAATCTTTGATTTGATTTGATTCGGCAGTGGGAATCTCTTGCGAGCGCATGCCTTTGCTGACGTAGACCCCAGCAGGAACGTCGAACCCGGGACCTTCCGCATGAGTGCTCTAACCACTACACTAGGGAGGCCCCCGACAACACCACAGAAAACACCTGATAATTAATGAGTCACTGAGTGAGTAGTTCCTGATTAACTCTTAATCAAGGATTATATAGTAGATGATGATGACTTGAGGACAGACTTCAAGATATTATATTAATGAATCATTGATATGTGTACTCAGAAATAACAATGAACCCCAAATTGCTCCCCATATATGACCTCCAGTTATTGTATGATGCACTCCCATATGGCAAAGAGGGGGGTGCTGCAAGCTAGTCACTGATCCATAAACATGCATGCAAGGGAACACTTTGTTTTTCTGTGTATTAACTCTGAGACATATAATGCATGTATGCAGGATATGTTTACCTCAGCAAAACTAAGCAAACTAGGTTTTCTGAGAAGGATTTTTCTTTATGAGAGCAGCTTTAAGATTTAGCTCATTGCATTAGACAAGATGTATGTTAACACACATTTTTATTCACCACCAGTAATAGCTGGTATGGATAACTCCAAGATAATCTACTGCTGTACACATTAAGGATACAGGGTTTCCTATCCATGAGGCTGTCCTATTGTAACACACGCACAACCCCTGCAGACAGGAGAACATAAAGGCTGTGCTGTTTGTTCCTTATGGGGTATAAGGTGACAACACAGAATGTTCGAGGAGCATTTGCCTTTTTTGCTTTCTTGATGATCTCATCCTCCTGGAAACCTGCATTAGCACCAACATGCTCTTAAATTACAGTCTATAAAACTGATATTGCACTCTTTGTAATATTTTTTTTTTCTTTTTGATGTCAGAAGGGATCTTAAAGAATTGCCTCCTCTGAGAGACCCACAGAGTGTTACGTAAAAGGCAATAACAGGTACTGTATAATACTGATAACTGATAGCCTATTAAAGCCTTTCTATAAGGCTGTAATCACCAACACAGCAGGACTTTGTTCCAGGATAAATGATGAACTGCTTCCTTTGGTGATTCAAGAACAACCTCATATCTTGTGCTAGTTTTATAAAGGCAGACTCTGACTCTGACGGGATTTAATGTTTAGAGTGTGGCGATCAGCTGATAACAGGATCAGTATTAATACAGTTGAATGCTCTAGATGAAGATTTTGTGTTGAAAAATTTGTTCTTCACTGAGCCTCAACCAGCCAAAGCTGAGTGGATGAGCTCACCATCATGATGTATGTGTCCATTATCCAAATGATACAGTGAGCAGACAAAGCCTCCTCTCCACCTTTATCCTGCCGAAACTTTGCCCCAAGACCCAAGTGTCCTCTTACAAGCCTTTCCCAGGGCTCTCTGACTCTCCTCATCTTCCTTTTGATGCCACTGAAAATATATCCACTCCAAAACTGTCCAGCTCATGCCATTATTGTTACACAGAGGTAGGGAGTGTTTTTCCCCCTTTTGCTCTCAAAATGATCTCCAATTACCCCAAAAAGCTGTCTGTCACATCACATCATCAAGGTGCAGATATGGATGAGGAGCAGCTGAGAATAAAAGGAACCTTGGGGGCTTCCAAGAAGTCATTTGATCTGACAGAGCATTTGCTAATTTTTACATCTCAGAAAACCGGAAATTTGAGATCAACCTTTTATGCTTGGCTGCAGTCCAGAGTGAGTGTGACACGCTGATAAGGGGAGAGGGAATAATGGGGTAAAAACATGAGGCCGGGGCTTTAGTTGTGACTCCACTGACAGTCAGTGTGACAGTAGTCATATTTGCAGCTTGTGCCTATGAACATAGTGACAGAGGTCAGTGTGCTCCCGTGGGAGCAGAGCTATGGAAAATGGAGAACAATGCAGTCAGGGAGACAGAGCTCTATAGAAATCTAATGTATCACCAAAGGATGTTCAACATGTGTGAGAATGCAAGGCTGAAGAGAGTTTTTAAAAAGAAAAAATCATGGTCACCCTTTTGGCATCACTTTGAAAATCTGTCTTCAAGCTGTCATACAATTAATATCTTTATTGTCAGATAAATTAAGTTAGTGCACTTAAGGTTGAATATAGCCAAGCAAAGGTTGAGTGAAACGTGATTGAATTAGTGTTTAAAACTAATCAGGGGCCACAACCTCATCCAAATCCTGGTGACGTTAAACAATTTCAATAATACTTGTAAACAAGACAATATAATATTTTTTCATCTCAGGAAAAAAGCTTTTGGCAGACGAACCTTTGCTTCCCAAATAGCCTCAGTCTTGATACTACCAATAAAGTACAGTAAACCTCAAACTAACATCCTGTCTAAGGAAGGAAAGAGAAGAAAAATTACATTAGTGTTGTAACTATGGTAATGTTAGAAAATAGAAATATATGCAGGACAACTTTAAATATGAAATGCTTAAGCCTGTCAAACTATTAATTTTTCTAATCAGACCTAGGCAGCTGCAAAAGCCTCAGCCTATATGGGGCACACACTCTACCATGTGAGCCAAAGGGCACCCAGGAACAACAGCAACATTTAACAAAAGGTATCGTTACAAAAACTCAATTACAACTCACAAGGGTCACCGTCAAAATAATCTCATAGTCTCATACTAGACATGTTTTCCCCACAGATATAACATGCTAACATTACTAGCACAAGCCTAAGACATTTTACATTGTATAAATTTATACAATGGCTCTACTGTGACTCTACTCACATGAAGCCAGGATAAATCACACAGAAGACATAAAATGCCATTGTGTTGGGGCTTTATTGCCTTCACAATTTATTGTTTATATCTGTGAAATCAAAGGAAATAAAAGAAAATAAAAGCTTTGTTCCAGCTGATGAAAATAGTTGTCAGTTTCCAAAAATAAAAAGAGGTCTGCGTCGCCCAAGTCTTCCACGGTGTTGACTTTTCGGCAGTGAGTTGTCACCCATTTAGCAGGCACTGTAGATAACTTGTTTGATCTAGTTTCATCCACAGGTCTTTGGTGATTCCCAGGCCAACCATTAGGAAATATAAGCAGGGGGACAACATTTTCAGAACTTTTTCTTTATTTATTCATTCAATCTTTAGGGCCTTTAACTTTCTTGTTAGGGCCCGAGCACCTAGCGGTGCAAGGACCTTATTGAAATGCAAGGAATTTTTCTTCTTCTTCTTCCTCCAAATGATCTGCCTTTTTGGGGGGCTTAACATACTCAAAAACTCATGAAAGTTTGCAGATATATCAGAACTGGTGAAAAATTTGATATTTTAAGGGTCTTACTCTTGGGCACCAAAAAATGGCTAACGCCTCCTACAAAATTTTGAGGGAACAGCCCCTGAAGCTATTTTAACCTATGTGTATGAAACTTTGTAGGCATCTGTAACACTCCAAGACGTACAAAAAAGCCTCTTGGATGCATGCTTTAAACCCAACAGAAAGTTGGCCATTTTGAATTTACTGTGCAGTTTTGTTGCATTTTTGGCCATTTCTAGGGGGCCTAAATTAAAGGGAAATTTCGGTTTATTTCAACCCGTCTCCTATCGTCCTAAATTTGTTTCAAGTGACTAGTGACATAGAAATAATAGTTAGCATGTTAGCCGTTAACCTAAATACAGCCGTAGCGTCACACCTGTTAAAACTTGATTGAACGGGCATCCTTTCAAGTGCAAAGTTAGTCCACTAAACAAGCTTTTTCTCCACAAAGACCGCCTCATATCGTCAGGATAAATGTCAGAGAACATATAGAAAACGACATGTAAACATGTTGTCTTACCTTACTGGTGTGGTGCCATGTTTGTTGTTTACCATTTAGCTAAGGCTGCAACTGGTCCCATTCCTTGCAACAGAGGTATTCCTCTTCTGTGGGCACTGGGGTACAGCATTCACAGGTTACACCACCGATCTCCAGAGCTAAATCCTTCCAGCAGCCATTCCTCCTCTGTCGTCCTCTACCTGTTGGCCTCTCTCTCTCTCCTCCTCCGTTCTTCAATTTCACGAAGCTCTTCGTCAGTGTGTTCTGGCTCAAATAAATAAGGGCGGCCATCAAACTCTGCAAAATCAAATTCCTTCTCCACAAAGTCGAAGTCTGGCAAAAAGTCAGCCATTATTCTATAAATCTTTCATAAAATAAATGAATGAACCTTTCAGGCTACTGTCCGGTTCTGCCTTGCAGCTGCTGTGGTGTGTTCTCGCGTGATTTCGGACACGGTATGAGATTGCTGCTTGTTCTTGCGATAATTCGGCCGTGCTTTGGGAAGCAGAGATAAACGGTAAACACACGGTAAGGTAAGACAACAACTCTGAAGACCACCTAAATGTGGAATGTTAGTATATAGGCTTTCCACATCGAGAGGCGATGGCCGCCCTTATTTATTTGAGCCAGAATACACTGACGAAGAGCTTCGTGAAACTGAAGAATGGAGGAGGAGAGAGAGAGAGGCACAACAGGTAACGTTAAAGGACGACAGAGGAGGAATGGCTGCTGGAAGGATTTAGCTCTGGAGATCGGTGGTGTAACGTTACCTGTGAATGCTGTACCCCAATGCCCACAGAAGAGGAATACCTCTGTTGCAAGGAATAGGACCGGTTGCAACCTTAGCTAAATGGTAAACAACAAACATGGCACCACACCGGTAAGGTAAGACAACATGTTTACATGTCATTTTCTATATGTTCTCTGACATTTATCCTAACGATATGAGGCGCTCTTTGTGGAGAAAAAGCTTGTTTAGTGGACTAACTTTGCACTTGAAAGGATGCCCGTTCAATTAAGTTTTAACAGGTCTGACGCTACGGCTGTATCTAGGCTAACGGCTAACATGCTACCTATTATTTTTATGTCACTAGTGACTTGAAACAAATTTAGGACGATAGGAGACGGGTTGAAATAAACCGAAATTTCCCTTTAACTAAATTCCTCCTAGAGATTTCATCCGATTTCAAACTTCAAACCTTGGTCTCTCCCACCGCAAGACCTTAAAGAAGAGAAGTTATTTAGTTTGCTTCCTAAGAATTTCGATGTTTCGCAATGATGATAAACGTTGCTGTAACTTGACTCCACATATGCATATCTTTCCAAAATTACACACATGTGATGAGAGTCCAACCCTGAACACATCTACAAAGGAATTTTGAATCACCGTCATAGCGCCACCTACTGGCAACAGAAAGTTACTTTGTTCATTCTTTTATGTCCCTCTACTACAGGTTAATTAGCTCCACCTAAAATTTGCTGATAAAAAGACCTAAGACCTTGACGATACTCAAAAATTAAGCTCTTGACTTTTCATCGCATGGCACCCACATCAGAGTTCCCAAATTCTGTTGTCTGATGTGATTTTTGTGCTTTGATGTGTCAAGATGGCTCAACAGTGCCCCCTAGAAATTGTCAATGAAGCAGCCCCCGAAGCTTGTTTGACCTGCATGTATGAAACTTAATAGGAATCTGTAACACTCTAAGATGTACAAAAAAGCCTCTTGGAGCCATGCTCCAAACCCAACAGGAAGTCCGCAATTTCGAATTTACTTGTGCCACTTTTGTGCATTTTTGCCCGTTTCCAGGGCTTGTAAATTAACGAACTTGTCCTAGAGATTTTATCCGATTGACTTCAAACGTTGCTCTGTCCCACCGAAACACCTTGAAGAAGATAAGTTATAACAGGCTTGAGTTTTCCTCAAACTGTGTGACCATGGCAAGGTGTTTAACCTCCATGGCCTCTAGTTTCCCAGCGCAGCACAGGGTGGCGAACCCCGCGCAGAGCTAGTTTCAAGCAGTGCAACCCGAGGCGCGCTCAGTTTGGTAGTTTGGCAGATCGAGGTGCACTGAGATGGGTGTGGCGGCGCAGCAGGGGGAGGTGTCGACAGATCCAGCTTGGTGCAGTGACAGTTTCGTGCCAAAAGGCTTCGCCGAAGGTGCGCTAAAAGCTCGCCAGCTGAAACCAGGTCTACTGTCAGCGCAGGCGGAGCGCAGCTGTGCAAGTGGAAGTTTTGCTGACAGGCGGACAGTGCGCACACGTCACAAAAACCTCACAGGCAGGTTTCCAGAATGTGAGGGACGTTAACGATGCAATAAATACCCACAAATACCACTATTCAATGCAACTATCTGCAATCAGCACATAAATGTATCTCTATATCGACTGTCCTGATTTGATTAACACAGCTGCAAACTAATGAGTTCACATCCCTCTCAGACACCAATAAACAGCCACAGCATCAGATAGGGAGTATATATTCAGCATCCGTCATCTTAGAAAAGTCAAAAGAAAAGAAACAGAGTGAGAGTGCGAGAGAGAAAGAGAGAGCGCACACGCACACGAGAGAAACGTAACATTGATTTACAATTGTGGTGACCTCCTCCCAGGCTACCTTTGCATCATCAGCCCGTGGAGGTCTGCTCGCAGTTCCGTATATTCGGACACCGCGAGCGTGGACCTCCTGGACCAAAACATCAGTTTCCTCCTGGGAGAAGTTTGGCTGTCTGACGCTGCTGCTCTCTTCTGCCATGGCGAATTGAGTAAAGTCTTATTACGCCTTTGCGCGGCACATTTAAGGGCGAGGAGAGGGGCTCATTTGATTGGTGTGATGTGAATTGGCTGTGTAAAACCTACTCCATGCCTTCTCTCCTCCCTCTTTCCGACTTGTGCAGGTAGGACGGACGGAGGTGGGAAAGAGGAGCAGCTGCGCCAGCGCGCATGGTGTGCCAAACTTGCAAAATCCGCCTGGACACACCCAGTTGGCAAAGCGCAAGTGCGCTACACCTCCGCCTCGCCCGGTCTGCGAAACTAGAGGCCCATGTGTCACCATAACGAGAAAGTGGATTGTAACTCCAGCATACATGGTCCAATCTTTTCCAAACTTCACAAGATTGATGACAGTCCCACCCTGGACAGATCTATATCTCAATATTCAGTGAAGAGTACAGCGCCACCTAGTGGCGTCAGGGAGTACGTCTTTTCAAACACTTATTTTTTATTTACCTGACATTTACATGGTGTGATCTATATTTCATATATAGAAACATGACATATCATTAGTGCTTTCTCCAACTCCCTCTAGTGAGAAGAGGAAGTGGTACAAAATGTGAAATAATCATTCCAGGACTGAATGAAGGATATGCCATCTCACTCCTGCATGTGCTGTCTGACTTTGACAGAAATTAACTGCAGCATCAGCCACCATTGTGCTAGCATCCCAGAGTTGTGCAGAGGTGCGAGGGCCCGTTAATCGCCGCTTGCAGCTTTAATTCTCTCTGTATCCTGACTTTTCTTTAAGGAGTCCCTGATTTTTGGTGAGGCATTTTTGTGATGAGTCTATTTTGGTTTTGGTCTTTGGGTGGATTTTTATGTGTTCTCCCTTCCACCTTCCCTTTCTGTTTGTTCCTGCCAGGCTTGTGTGTGGCAGGGGGCACCACTGGCTCTTCCCACTGCAGCTGATGAGGCACACCTGTTTCCACTCAGCTCATTAACCTACTTTCAAATACCTGGTCGTCACTCCACTACTCTGCCAGATAATTCCGTCTGTGTCTGTAATGCCAAGCGTACTCTTTTCCAGTGTTGTTTCTGCAGTGATTTCTTTTGTCAATAAACTCTTTTTGTTTCCATAAACCTGCGTCTGTCTCTGCTTTAGGGTCCAGCCAGAAACCAAAACCAACCAAAAACAGAATTATCTGGCTATAATGGACCCTGCAGAGACTAAGAAGATTAAGCAGGTGATTTCTTCTCAAGGAGCTCTTGTGGGGCAGCATGAGAACGCACTACAAGAGATCATGGACACTCTCCACAACCTCAACACCAGTTTTTCGCAGCTTGGCAGCCATATGGATCAGGGTTCCACCCATCTTGCCACACTCCACAACAACTCCAGTCGACATTCCAGCTCCTTCAGCTCCTCTGACTCCTCCTTTGGCTCCAGCTCCTCCTGTCATCCAGCCCAGTCATTCTCCTGACCCCTTCATTCCCACTCCGGTCAGGTATTCAGGTACATCAGGGTCATGGTAGCTGTGTCTCCGCCTCTTGGGTCCTATGTGCCATTGGCTCTTCTACACATGCGTCCAGTCCAGAGGCATCTCTTCAGCCTGGGGCTTTGTCCACAGAAACAGCTGCAGGCAACAGTGCTCGTCATCATGCCGCTTTGACCTGTTGGTTGGTGGCAGGACCCAGCCAACATCTCGAGGGGCAGTATGCTTGGTCCAGTACTGTGTCGCCAGTTGCTCTCTACAGATGTGTTACGGCTGCTGGCCTGTGTGTTGTTTTTCTTTGTGTCCACTTCCCTTTGTTTTTTCTCCAGGTCCCGCCTCTCCCTCATTACTAGTGGATCAGCACACCTGAAGCCACTTGTAATGGGGGAGCCATAAAATGCGGAAGGACTGGCTGCAACCGTTGTTAAGTGGACCGTGGCAGCAGAGCTGTGTGTGGCATGCGTTGTCAGGTAGCCTAGAAGCATTTTCGTGTTAAACAACCGGTGAGTACTCCCTTGGTGTGGAAGGGAGGGTGTTGTTTTGTAGTTTTGCTGTTTTGTTGGCCCAAACTTACATTTATTTTGCTTGTGTGTTATAGGTGATCCGGCTACTCATTTGGAGCAGCTCGCTTTACAGTTTGCATTATATTCTGTTTTTGTAAATAAATCATTGTCCAGTTAATGTTGACCTGCTCTCCTTTCTCCTTCTTCCAAAAACACCTGGTAAACATTTTATATGTTACTCCCCTCATCCCCTGGGCTCAAACGGGGACGTAACAAGATGTGTCCCTGGAGGGGTGGGGCGCACTCCACAAGGGCAGGGGCACCAGTGGGGTTTGGAGCGCCAGTATATCAATGCTCTAGAGCTGAGAGCCTTTCACCTAGCCCTCCAGCATTTTCTCCCGAGTCTGCAAGGTCTTCACATGCTAGTAAGAACCGACAGCACAGTGGCAGCAGCATATGTCAACAGGTAAGAGGGCCTGGGTTTGCCAATCCTCTGCAGAATAGCACACAGGCTGTAGACCTGGGCATAGACATGGTTCCTAGACCTGTTCACAACCTGGGACAATGACCATTGCCCGCTGTTCTTGTGTGGCAGCTATCAAGACTGCTCATATAGGGGATTATAGGCTTGCAGATGGTGACTGCAGCCTCATCTCTCAGTTCCTGAAGGGTGCGCAGAGGCTTGCACTATGCACCAGCAGGCCGGCCATTCCACTGTGGGACCTGGGTCAGGTTTTGGCTGCCCTGCAGCAGGAACCTTCTGAGCCTCTGGAGTCAGTCAGCATTTAGTGGCTGTCTCTTAAAGGGCACGTCCCAAGTCCCTTAAAATTACTGCTAACCACCTAACCTAGCCACCTTACCTAACTGTTTAGTCCCCCCACTTAGGAAAACATGCAAGGAGTCAGGAGTTAGGATTGAGGAGCGAGGATTGCTGATTAAAAGACATGAGACGGCCTTACTCTGAAGCACCATGTAAAGCAACGTCCTTTTCTGATGATGGCGGCACAGCTGGATCTGCTGCATAACGGAGCCAGCATTTGGCGTAACGTTACATCCCAAGTCACATTATATTTACGGATCAAAGCCATAACCCCCACCCCCCGCCGTCATGACTTTGGTCACACACTTTTGCATGTATTACCATTGTTATTGAGTCATTTGCCAAAGTCTGTCGCAATTAAAGAACCTGTAGCCCTGCCACTGTCACTGTGATGAGCATCATTATCATTATTATTATTATCATCATTATTTTCACTATTAAATCCACTCGCCATCATTCAACAAGTCAGCTGCTGAGTGAATAAGACATATCAGACCTGTCAGTCTACCTCAATCAATTCAATTTTATTTATAAAGCCCAATATCACAAATCACAATTTGCCTCACAGGGCTTTACAGCATACGACATCCCTCTGTCTTTAGGACACTCACAGCGGATAAGGAAAAACTCCCCAAAAAAACCCTTTAACGGGGAAAAAACGGAAGAAACCTCAGGAAGAGCAACTGAGGAGGGATCCCTCTTCCAGGACGGACAGACGTGCAATAGATGTCGTACAGAACAGATCAACATGATAAATTAACAGTAATCCGTATGACACAATGAGACAGAGAGAGAGACAGAGAGAGAGACAGAGAGACAGAGAGAGATGCAGGACAGATGGTAATGACAGTAGCTTACAACAACATTAATAAAAGTAATAATATTAATTAATATTAATATTAATAATTAATATTACCTACAGGCTATTAAACATTATTCCACTCACATGACATGCAGGATGGGCAAATGTGTGTGTGTTTGTGTGTGTGTGTGCGCTTGGTGTTATATCAACACGTCTGGTTCTGGACATGAGCAGCTGCACATTTAACAGCCACACATCACCGACAGTCTGCTGAACAACACAACGGGTTGTGAATGAAATAAACTTAATTGCAACATGACAGTCTTGCACGAAATATCATTAATGTTACTCTTTGTCTCTGTCTCTCTCGTAGGCATGTGAATTACAGCGTTTCATTGCAAAGAATGCATGTAATGGGTACACTTGCACTGTTTCTCCGCCATCTCGTTCAAATGAGCCAGACGTAGGGGGTGGGTATTTATACGTCAGGGCCTCAAGCTGAAAAAGACTTCATGTTAGGAACCTCTCGTGTTACCTTACTCATCGCACCTAACAGATCCCTCCTAACTCCTAATGCTAACTCCTTACTGGCAGGAATAAGAGACATGAGACGGCCTTAAAGATGGTGGACCTCGAACGACTTCCGGTTCAAGTAAGGAGTTAGGAGCAGTATAAAATAAGAGACCTGGGACGTACCCAAAGTGTTTTTTCTCTTAGCAGTGACATCACCCAAAAGAGTGGGGGAACTGCATGCTCTGTCAGTGGATAAGAGCTGTTGTCATTTCCTGCTGGATGACTCATGTTGGGCTCATGTTGCACCCAAACCCTGCATTCCTTCCAAAAGTACTCACAGACTTTCATTTGAATCAGTCGGTGGAGTTGCGACCCTACAACCCCTCCAAGGAGGGTAGTGAGGGTCAAAAAGACTCAAACCAGCACACTGCAGCATTTAGAAAGGCAGACCAACTCTTTGTATGCTTTAAGGCCCAGTGCCAGGGCCAGCCGTGTCGAAGGCTAGGCTATCTCATTGGGTCGACAATTCAGCAGGCTTACAGAGGAGCTGCCATGCCAGTACCGGCAGGTGCGCAGGCACACTCACCACGAGATGTAGCTGCCTCGTGGGCCTTGTCGCGGGGTGCAACTCTCTCGGAGGTCTGTGCTAGAGGCTGACATTTTTTCGGGAGTCCCACGGGTCACGTGAGTCCCATGGGATTCCCACGGGATGGGAATCAGTTTCACTATTCGTCACGTGATTGGGACGGGATGGGAAAAAAAGTCAACGGGAGCGGGCAGGACTGTGAATTATAATTAGGCCTGTCGCGATATGTGATAAGTCGGTTAATTGCACGGTACATTAAAAGGGATTAATTGCCATATTCATGCATGTTTGTTTTCCTCGTCTCTCTCCACCAAAGAGACTGGACGACAAGAGAGTTCACTGCCGTGCATCGGGCTACACGGGCTACACACACACAGTGCGATCTTCGTGATGGGGAGACGGGGCGGAGAAGAAAACAGAGAGTTGAGTGTAAGAGAAAGACAGGGAACTTTATTTATTTTTTATTTTTTTATTTATTTCGATATTTTTACGTGTTATTTCGGATATTTAAATGTTCTTTTTTGCGTTCCTAAATTGTTAAATAAATGTTTATTTCTCTTTAAAAGGGTGTACTTGCATCATTATGCCTTTATTATCATTGTATGCGTTTATTACACGGCTCTATTAAATGCTGTATTCTGATTGGTCAGTCACGGCATTCAGAGGTCTGATATTACTGTGTAATGACCATTGCTATGTAGCCCAGCGTTGCTAGGGATGCTGCCCTGACAACAGGTACTTTTTTATCGGGCTAACATAGCCGTAGTTATTCACCGGCTCATTATACATTATCCCTTACTTAAAAAATGGTCCAAAAACAGCAAAATGACAACAATAATAAAAATGGTCTTAAAAGCACAATATTAGGCAATACTATCGCTTATCACAATGATTTCTGACGTAATTAATCGCCCAGCAAAATTTGTTATCGTGACAGGCCTAATCATAATAACAATAGTCAAGTTTTTGAGACTAGCTCCACCTCCAGCAGCTACAACAGTAACATGCTGCTCTAACACTGATGCTTCAGTATTAATAGTCTAATGATGTCATATGTAATATTATCAGTCAGAGGAACCAAACATTACTTTTACTGCAATACTTTACTAGTTTTTCTCTCTCAGAACTGGTTCTTATGATGTGTTGTCTGACCACATCAGAAATCAAATGTTTATCATTCTGAACAGCTTCAAGGTGGAGTGAATGTAAAAATAATTAGGCAATAAACATCAAAACACATCAGTAGATGTCATATTTGGGTTTATATTCAACTAAGGTAGGCATTGTGTGATCCATGTACTGTATTTTTTTGTTTTGTTTTGTTTTGTTTTTACTGTAACTGAAACACAACATGGGAGCGGGATGAGACGGGAGTGATTCTTGTGGGATTGGGACGGGACAGGATTTTTTTTTCTTTTTCATGGGATTGGGATGGGATGGGATTATTTTTGTGGGAGTGGGATGGGAAAAGACTGAAAATCCACTCCCGTGTCACCCTCTAGTCTGTGCAGCTGCTACATGGTCAAGTCCATCCACATTTGCTAGCTTTTACTGCCTGAATGTGGCCATGACACCTCCTTTGGGGAGAGTGTGCTGAGTGCCACCACACAGTAGGCCATGTAATTCAATGCCCCTGAACTGGGGCCTTACCCAGTCAAGGTGATGTTGTATTTTGTTGTCAGTGGCCTGGCAGCAGGCTGGCCAACTGAGCGGTCTTCCTGCACCCAACCCCTGTGTCTGGCAGGGTTGGTCGTGATTATGGTTGGGTCAAAGACCTGGCATGTCAATTCTGGTGTCCAAAGCATATTTATAATGTTAAAAATATATAAATATTTAAAAACACTACATTATGTTACTCAACTCTCCCCTCTTTACTTACTCATATGAGTATTCACTATAAGAAATGAAAATTTAAGGAGCTATTGAGCTCAAAAGTACCAAATTGTCCTTCCTGGGTAACGTCCCCGCTTAAATCTAAGTACAAAAATATGCAAAAAATGTCAGAAATCTTAATAAAAGGATTAATTATCTACTGGGGCATAATTGTGTTAATGTCTGCAATGACATATGCAAATATAGTAACAATGCTAAGCTTATTTACATTAGGGCTGTCAACGAATATTCTAAATTCGTATTTAAATTCGAATTTGAAAAAAAAAAAGGACCTTCGAATGTGAAAATTGATATTCAATTGTGGAGAGAAAAAAAAAAAACCACCACCGCAGCTGTCCTCTTTGCGAGTGGGCGTTGGCACCAGACGCGCATTTCTCCAGCCTGGTCGACAAGCGGTTCTGCTCCCAGCTGTTGTCTCTGTCACCCGACTTGACACATTCGCTCGCGGCTCGCGCAGAAAATAGACCAGACGCCGAAACGATCGCTGCTCCGGTGCTTCAAGGCTATTCGCAGCGCTTCCGCGGGCGGTGTGGCCACGGGTCAGAGAGGGGGGGCGAGCAAGAGGTCCGCGGTCGTTTATAACGTAATGTTATAGATAATTGTTTTATGTGTTTTAATGTGTAGGTATGTAAATGTTTTCAAAGACGTTTATGTGGAAATAAAAATGCCTACAAGTAGTTATGTTTCCTTGTATTAATACATATACAAGTATGTTTCCTTGTATTAGTTTGCCCTCTTGTGGACATAATGCGGAAAAAAAAATATTCGAATGGTTCGAACCTATGAGTTATTTTTAGAAGGAATATTCGAACGTCATTTTTGAGCAATTTTGACAGCCCTAATTTACATTTTAACGCAAGAAATACTTTTGTCTCCATATTTGGATTTCCATAATGTCCTTCCTGGGTAACAGACTATAGTGGCTATATATTACCATATTTGGATTTGGATAGTCATGTGACAGACTGTTGTATCAGCCAGAAGATTCTGAAGGACCCCCAAAACACATTACAAGGTCAAAAAGTCTCACTTAAAATGTTGATATTTTGACCTTTTCGGTCACTGGTGCGATATGTCCTCAAATAAAATATTTATGATGTTTATATATTTAAAAACTATCTATTTCATGTGAAATATGACACTGATGCGTTGAAGTATAAGTTATAGTTTTCCACAGTAGGCCTAGTTAAAGCCTGATCATAAAGGGACAAGTGTTTTTTTGTCCTTCCTGGATAACGATATGTCCTCCCTGGATAACAAAGATCTTCTGTTACCCAGGACATGTCCTCTGTTATCCAGAGTGGACATGTTTATCAATGCAGATTTGTATTAGTATCTGTACCTTTTTAGGCATTGACTTGATATTGTTATATTATGTTAATGAAATATCATTGATGTAATATAGAAAAGTCATTTATCTTTTTATAAAAGACAAAAGGCACATCTGCCTCATTTTTACTGTGGTATCGTGATACTACTCAGAACCATGATATTTTCACTGGTATCATACCGTGGGTCCCAATTTTGGTATCGTGACAACACTAATCTGGAGGGGGTTCATCTGCAAAAACTAATGAAAAACTAACCAACGGTATTCAGTATTCGGTACTCGGTATTCGGCCAAGCATTTAATTTTATTCGGCTTAGGCTTCGGCCACAAATTTTCATTTTGGTGCATCCCTATATAATCTAATATTTATGTTTTTAATAAGGTTTTAGTACAGTTTTTGATGTTTCAGGGTCAGTTTTGTTTTTCCAGATGCCACTGTCTGATAAAGAGAGGCAGAGAATATATAGGGCTAGGAAGAATGCTTATCCACAAGCTAGGGCTGAGTATCTTGAGGAACAGAGAGCAAGGTATAGTGATTTAGTGAAGGCAGATCAGTAAAAAGGAAAAACAATATCAAAATAGGTTTACACGTATTGCAAAAGGCTTAGATGTTTTAGTTAACCCTCCTGTTATGTTGTGGGTCAAATTGACCCATTTCAATGTTTAAGAACACAGAAAACGTGTTTTTATTAAGTTTTGGAGCATGAAACTGTTTCTGCTGGACTTGATTAGTGTAATGAACATGTAAATGAAAAATGACTACTGACATGGCAGTGATAATGGAGAAATGTATTGCAAATCGAGACACAAGAGAAGAGAATGACAGCCCAGGAGGCTCTGGAACATATCCTTGATCAGGATAGTGAAGTTGAGGAGGAATTGTCTGAAAATGAAGATGATCTTGAGATCAGCTCTGATCATGATGATGAATTTTCACTCCAAGAGAAACATTCATATCAAAAAATGGCCAAAAAGAATATTGAATGCCTCCTTTTTGCCAGTGTACTAAAAGAAATCAGTTTGAAAGTTTTTTTTTAATGAAAAACGAGTGAATTCTCATAAGTAAACGATGATTTATAAGGGGTGAAACACTTGATTACATTAAATAATCATTACATTAATGTCAATTGAGCTAACGATAATGTTTATAGAGAAAAATATATTTACCTCCGCCAAAGAGGTTATGTTTCTGCCGGCGTTGTTCTGTTTGCCTGTCTGTTTGTTTGTCTGTTTGTTTGTTTATTTGTTTGTTTGTCTGCAAAATAACTCAAAAAGTTAAAAACGGATTTTGACGAAATTTCCAGGAAAGGTGGATAACGGGACAAGGAACAGATGATAAAATTTTGGTGGTGATCGGTTGAAGCAAAGTGGATAAAATAATAAATAAAGTCTATGGTCTGACAGCCTCAGCAGCAATTAAGACGGTGAAAATAGCGCCATCTGGTGGCCGGAAAGCACGTCTCGTTCTACTTGCTAAATATTGTTAAATTCTAAATCTGAAATTAATGTTCTGTGTTGGAAAAAAGAAAGTGAAAAATAGAAAAAAAGATTATATTCTGTAATGGCACAAAATAAAAATGAAGTAAATACACCACAGTGTCTCCATGGTGAAGGCATATATGACCTAATAATGATAGTGATGCAAATAACCTAATTGTGATGCAGGCTGCAAAATCTGATGCAGAGTGGGAGGGAATATCACCTACTTGGCGGAGGTCTGCACTGTCTGAGTGCTTTTCTAGTTTTAAGCTACTTTCAGATGGTTAAATATCCACCGGGTCAATTTGACCCAGGAACATCATTGCATTACTTGATAAATGAGTTACATTGTTGCATGAAATGAAAGATTAAAAAATATCTTTTCAGATCTTTAACAGCTGTCAGTCTCTTTGTATTATGTATGTTTGTTGAAAAAATTATGTTCCTGAGACAGCCTTTAATGATACTTACTTTGAAATCTTGCAGTATGTCATTCCGGGTAACAGCATGTCATTCTGGGTAACAATGACACAGTCAAGTAATTTAACCCAGATTTTCATATTATATTACTCAATCATGTTTCTTGAGTTGAGGATACAATAATAACCCTTTTACCTTTACTATACAACATTTTAAGACATTTTCCATCTTTTTTCTCTTTTGGCATGGAACATTGTGTGATCAACAGCAACTAATGAACCCATTTCAGTATAAATATCCAAATATATTACATTAATTGTGATGAAAATGTTGTTTTCTGAGCAGTAATTGTTTGTTGAGATCTAACTATAGTTATCTATAAACTTTTATATGCCAACAATGGTAGACATTTTAATTAATTTTCAATTCCATTCCTGTTATCCAGGAAAGACATTTTCCATGGAATTATCCATATGATTGACTGAAAAATGTTAATTGCATTTTTAAAATGAATTCTTTTTGTGGAGTTAGAACACTCTAATAAAGATAGAAAGTGCCTAAATTGGCATTTTTAGCCAATTTGATTTATTTTCAATTTTCAAATCCTTATTCGTCTTTGACCCGGTTGCATCTGGCACCTGGGCATCGGTACAGTGGCACACAGTGTCTGGCAGTGTCACAGACCGTTGAATATGCAAGATGTTGTATATTTGTTTATAGTTCATTGATGTTTTTTTGTATATACACACCTATTGGGTATTTTCTGATATAACTACTGGGTGGGGAGATAATCTTTGAAACTCATGGAGTTAATAGAGGAGAGGAGGGGAGGGGGCGGTATACACATGTGTGGCTTCCGTAGAAGACAAAATAACGTCTCCAGGCGTCCATGACCAAAAATCGTTTACCCTCAATTTCATTAGTTTTGAAATCGTTTGACCTCAAAATCGTAATCGCAATCACCAGACAATTAATTGCACAGCCTTAAGAGAACGTTTGGTTACATCATAACCTTGTTTCTCTGAGTGAGGAGATTATCTCCCCAGGCTCAAGGCCACTAGGTATTAGGGGTGTAAATCACCAGTTTCATCATGATACGATATTATATCGATTCTATGGACAACGATACAATATTTTTCGATATTGCAAAGTCTGCCATGATGAGATTCAGGGGTCTGTGATCAATATTATTAAGAGTAGCTTAAATAACCATAATCATTCAGTGGCTGTCTCATTATGTACTGTAGGTCACTAGTAATTTAAACCCCCCAAAAAATACTGTTTCAGCTTTTATGTCCTCTTGCCTAATATCCTGCTTAGTAACATTTGAGTTCTACATAGCCAAAAGAAAGAAGGCAGAGGCCCGCAAAACATCACCAATATCATATAAAAAGCTACCGTTCGCAAAAAAAAAATGTAGCGTGATGCACAACGTTTGCTCTGATGAGAGCGCACGTCTGCGGTGTGTCAGATTTGATATGTGTGGCTGGAGAATGTTGTTGAGGTAAATGATTTAGTCTAATGAAAAATGGTAGCCTATCTTGCAAACAGATATTTGTTGGGAAATAACAGCATGTGTATACAGGGTCTGAAGATCCTCTCCTGGCATAAAGCATTGCGTATTTATTCTGCCTCGATATCGATCGGTTTTCCTACATACGAACAACCATGTTTGTCTGACAGCTTGCTTCAGGCTCGGCAGTAGGGAGGAGACAGGGTGAACTCAGGGTTTCTTATAGAAAACCTGCCAGCGAGTAGATTAGGTTCAAAGAGTCAGTTGCCATGGCGATTGACTCAGAGTTTGACTTACCTCTCTTTCTGGAAATGAAAACCCAGAGTTTCCCTCATTAACGTTAACATACTCAGAGTTTTCACTAAACCCCCTTTCTGGAATACCCCCTGGTCTGTCTTCACCTACACATAAAAACAATTAAAAGTGTGTTGAATACTGTTGATCTTGAATGTGCTCTTCCACTGACCGGGTTGTCTGGGGAGGGGGCGTGGTAAACAGGTAGCAGATGTCGCAAATTAATAAATGACTGCTTGCCCCGGTTCCAGCTGTGTGTACATGCCGGTCAAACAAAACCAATTCCTCCGTCAGTTAAAACATTTTAGTTGGTGTTCCAGCTCTTTTTATGATGGCAGCTCCAACAGGTTATGGGCCCAGGAAGGAGCTTGGAAGCGGATGGAACCATTTATGTTTCGACGGAGATGAGAAGAATTATGAGTTGTGGGAAACTAAGTTTCTGGCACACCTGCGTCTGCTTAATTTGAAGAGCACCAGCCGATGATGACGATGCCGGTGCAGCAGACGACGCTGAGAAAAATCAAGAGGTGCATGCAGGTGTATGCAGAATTGATTCAGCTGTTGGACGATAAAAGCCTGCCCCTTGTGATGAGGGACGCGGCGGATGATGGCAGAAAGGCGCTAAAGATTCTGAGGGACCATTACGCTGGTAAGGGGAAGCCACAAGTAATGAGCTTATACACGGAGCTGACGTCCCTTCAGAAAGCTGTTAATGAGAGCGTCACAGACTATGTTATTCGTGCAGAGACTGCTATCACAGCACTGAGGAACGCAGGAGAAACTTTAAGTGATGGCTTGTTAACTGCAATGATCCTGAAGGTATGTAGGATATATATATATATATATATATATATATATATATATATATATATATATATATATATATATATATATATATATATATATATACACACACACAGACACACAGACAGTACAGGCCAAAAGTTTGGACACACCTTCTCATTCAATGCGTTTTCTTTATTTTCATGACTATTTACATTGTAGATTCTCACTGAAGGCATCAAAACTATGAATGAACACATGTGGAGTTATGTACTTAACAAAAAAAGGTGAAATAACTGAAAACATGTTTTATATTCTAGTTTCTTCAAAATAGCCACCCTTTGCTCTGATTACTGCTTTGCACACTCTTGGCATTCTCTCCATGAGCTTCAAGAGGTAGTCACCTGAAATGGTTTTCCAACAGTCTTGAAGGAGTTCCCAGAGGTGTTTAGCACTTGTTGGCCCCTTTGCCTTCACTCTGCGGTCCAGCTCACCCCAAACCATCTCGATTGGGTTCATGTCCGGTGACTGTGGAGGCCAGGTCATCTGCCGCAGCACTCCATCACTCTCTTTCTTGGTCAAATAGCCCTTACACAGCCTGGAGGTGTGTTTGGGGTCATTGTCCTGTTGAAAAATAAATGATCGTCCAACTAAACGCAAACCGGATGGGATGGCATGTCGCTGCAGGATGCTGTGGTAGCCATGCTGGTTCAGTGTGCCTTCAATTTTGAATAAATCCCCAACAGTGTCACCAGCAAAACACCCCCACACCATCACACCTCCTCCTCCATGCTTCACAGTGGGAACCAGGCATGTGGAATCCATCCGTTCACCTTTTCTGCGTCTCACAAAGACACGGCGGTTGGAACCAAAGATCTCAAATTTGGACTCATCAGACCAAAGCACAGATTTCCACTGGTCTAATGTCCATTCCTTGTGTTTCTTGGCCCAAACAAATCTCTTCTGCTTGTTGCCTCTCCTTAGCAGTGGTTTCCTAGCAGCTATTTGACCATGAAGGCCTGATTGGCGCAGTCTCCTCTTAACAGTTGTTCTAGAGATGGGTCTGCTGCTAGAACTCTGTGTGGCATTCATCTGGTCTCTGATCTGAGCTGCTGTTAACTTGCGATTTCTGATGCTGGTGACTCAGATGAACTTATCCTCAGAAGCAGAGGTGACTCTTGGTCTTCCTTTCCTGGGTTGGTCCTCATGTGTGCCAGTTTCGTTGTAGCGCTTGATAGTTTTTGCGACTCCACTTGGGGACACATTTAAAGTTTTTGCAATTTTCCGGACTGACTGACCTTCATTTCTTAAAGTAATGATGGCCACTCGTTTTTCTTTAGTTAGCTGATTGGTTCTTGCCATAATATGAATTTTAACAGTTGTCCAATAGGGCTGTCGGCTGTGTATTAACCTGACTTCTGCACAACACAACTGATGGTCCCAACCCCATTGATAAAGCAAGAAATTCCACTAATTAACCCTGATAAGGCACACCTGTGAAGTGGAAACCATTTCAGGTGACTACCTCTTGAAGCTCATGGAGAGAATGCCAAGAGTGTGCAAAGCAGTAATCAGAGCAAAGGGTGGCTATTTTGAAGAAACTAGAATATAAAACATGTTTTCAGTTATTTCACCTTTTTTTGTTAAGTACATAACTCCACATGTGTTCATTCATAGTTTTGATGCCTTCAGTGAGAATCTACAATGTAAATAGTCATGAAAATAAAGAAAACGCATTGAATGAGAAGGTGTGTCCAAACTTTTGGCCTGTACTGTAGATTGCATAGTTACAACTGGTGCCAGTATCCATGCAGCCAGCAGCTGCAGCAGCAACAAAGGCTCTATCAGCTACCAGCTGCTGTCACTTGTTTTTTTCTGTGTTGTTGCTCCTCACCTTTTTAAGATTCAAACAATAAAGATAAATCTAAACATTAGCTGGAGCTGAGCTAATGTGAAAAAAGAAAGAAAGGGTCGCTCTAGTCCTGTCCCATACAAGTTTGATCCTGAAAAACATTCAAGTATTCTGTTTGTTTGTTAATGTTTTTTTGCAAGCTTTACTGACCACTGAAAAGCATTCTCTTTTCACCTCATTGACCCCTCTAGATGTCCTATAACATGGTGTGGATGTGTAACCGGCTGATCCAGTTGAAACTGCTGAGTAAGGGCAACTTAGATTCAGATCCTTTGCAGGTGAGACCACTTTTTCCTCTCTAAACTCAAGTCACATATTGATATTTTTATAATTGTTTATCTGATTGTTTATTGTACAGACCAAAACACTTTTACTGTACAAGATACACTGCATGATGAGATATTGCAGTCCAGCGATAGCCGTGGCCGGACGCATAATGTTTTCGAGTTGTCTGTCACTGTGACCTTGCATCCGTCTCATTCTTTTGAATACAATATCTCAAGAACATCTTGAGTGAATTTCTTCAAATTTGGAACAAACATTTACCTGGACTCAATGATGAACTGAGAAGATTTTGATGGTTAAAGGTCAAGTTCACTGTGACCTTGCATCCGTCTCATTCTCATTAACATGTTATCTCTTAGACACAACACAGTTTCTTCAAATTTGGCACAAATGTCCACTTTGAGTCATGGATGAACTGATTAGAATTTGTTGTCAAAGGTCAAGGTCACTGTGCCCTTGCATCTGTCTCATTCTCATGAACGCAATATCTCAAAAGAGCCTTGAGGGTGCTGCCGGGGGAAGATGTATATGAAGCATCCATGTTTTCGCAGACATGGATGTAAACTGTAAGTGCAACTTGAATGGTTCAGCCGATAAGCCATAGGTTTAGTGACAATACACAGTCCGTACAGTCCAGAAAAGAGCTTTGTATAGGTACCATCTTTAGGCTCTTTGGGGAGGACCAGGGAATGAAGGTAAATGTATTATCCATAAATGATTTTAGCGCCATCCCCCTGCCTTCTGGAGACATACTGCTGAACTTTATCCACACCTTTATTCACTGGCCATTCACCCACTCCTCATATATGCATGTACAGCCTGTCTCTGCAAAAAAAAGATGTTAGCTATGCTCTGTTTTCCCTGCATTTCGTATCTGCTTGCAACACATGATATGTGTCAATGTAAACAACTGAGTCAGAATCGGAGTTTAAGATACACTTGAAAATAATAAATAAATAATCCATCATCAGGCATGTCAAGTTCTGGTCAGGTTGCTAAACTCCAGTTCAAACTCAGTCCAACATACAAACTAAAACATACATGACTCAAGATTGTTGAGTTTTATTCTTAGCATGCTAATTTATGTTCCATTTTAAGATAGTTATGTACTACAGTATCTCACATAAGTGACACTTTGATATAACTTAAAGTAGTCAGTGTACAGCTTGTATAGTAGTATAGATTTACCTTCCTCTGAAAATTACTCAAAACACAGCCATCAACATCTAAACAGCTGGCAACATAAGTGAGTACACCCCACAGTGAACATGTCCAAATTGTGCCTAAAGTGTCAATATTTTGTGTGCCAACCATTATTATCTAGCACTGCCTTAACCCTTTTGGGCATGGAATTCACCAGAGCTCACAGGTTGCTTCAGGAATCCTCTCCCACTCCTCCATGATGACATCATGGAGCAGATGGATGTGAAGACACCTTGCGCTCCTCCACCTTCAGCTTGAGGATGCCCCACAGGTGCACAGGTGCAGCCCCCCAAACCATGATGATGCCACCACTATACTTGACTGTAGGCAAAGGACAGTTGTCTTGGTGCTCTTCACCAAGGTGCCACACATGCTGAAAGAGCACCAAGACAACTGTCCCTTGCCTACAGTCAAGTATAGTGGTGGCAGCATCATGGTTTGGGGCTGCATGAGTGCTGCCGGCTCTAGGGAGCTCAGTTCATTTAGGGTAACATGAATTCCAAGCAGAGCATGATTGCCCCTCTTCAGAAACTGAGCTACAATGCAGTTTTCCAACATGATAATGACCCAAAACACACCTAGTAGATGACAATTGCCTTGTTGAGGAAGCTGAAGGTAAAGGTGATGGACTGGCCAAGTATGTATCCAGCCCTAAACTCACCTGTGCACCTGTGGGGCATCCTCAAGCTGAAGGTGGAGGAGCGCAAGGTGTCTTCACATCCATCATGGAGGAGTGGGAGAAGATTCCTGAAGCAACCTGTGAGCTCAGGTGAATTCCATGCCCAAAAGGGTTAAGGCAGTGCTAGATAATAATGGTTGGCACACAAAATATTGATACTTTAGGCACAGTTTGGACATGTTCACTGTGGGGTGTACTCACTTATGTTGCCAGCTGTTTAGATGTTGATGGCTGTGTTTTGAGTAATTTTCAGAGGAAGGTAAATCTATACTACTATACAAGCTGTACACTGACTACTTTAAGTTATATCAAAGTGTCATTTCTATAGTGTTGTCCCATGAAAAGATATAATAAAACATTTCCAAAAATGGGAGGGGTGTACTCACTTATGTGAGATACTGTATGTTCTGTATGTAACACCACATAAAAGATAGACCACATAGTATAATTCCATATATACAGTATTTGGGGAAAACACTGAAATTTACCCTGTAAAATTGGATGTGTTTGCTAAGTGCAACACAAAGTAAAATTGAAAGTGAAAGTAAAAATTCATGTTCTTCCTTCTCTTTCAGAGTTCAGGACGTTGATTTCTAACCATTGTGTTTCACATTGCAACTGTTTTACCTGATTCTATTTTATCTACCTGGTCACTGATGAAATTGTTGTTCACAGTGATTATTCTGTACTGTTTTTATTGTGCTGTGGTTCAAATGTGTCTGTAATCTCGACGACATTGGAAATGAGGGAAACCTCAATGTCCTTCGAGACTAAATAAAGGTTTGAAATGAAATGAAATTAAATGAATAAAAAATTGCTGAAAAAAGAGACAAAATGATAAACACCATCCAGTGATTTTCTTCTTCCGGTTTTTAACTGTAGCATGGTGCCCAGATTAGACCAGGTCAGAAATGTGTGATGTATCTTTGATACTATTTCTGAATTATGATGAACTGATAGAGGCGAAAGTGATAGCTAAGAAGTGGATAGAGCAAAACAAGACTCTTTAAGTCCAGTACATGTATGAGTGGTAGATGGACTAATTCAAATCTACACTGCAAGCTGTACAATATACAGTTCATGTGAGAGCTGAAATGTGCCTGTATTGAATCTTTTCTCCAGAGACAATGTGAAAGCGACGTAGAGGACACTGAAAGCAAGCCTGCCTCTCTGCTGTGTCGAAGACTCAGCAGCAGTTCATAGAGCTGAAAAGAGGAAGGAACAAGGGTCCAGCATGTTCAGCAGAGCAGAGAGGTCCAAGCTGGAGTGGAGCATCACTTAAGGGAAATGATCAAGTGAAACAGATGACTAAATATTGTTAAGTGTTTTAGAAATACTTGGGATGATAGTGACAAATAAGTAATTACTGCCATATCTGACAAGCATTTTGTAAAGGTCGCCTAGTTCTACCTTACACAAGGCATTTAGTGACGGGAAAAATTTATAATTTTTCATGTTCCGCTGTCACATTTATTAATGCTGTATGGTGAATTTATCAGATGCCATTTATATGTACACGGGTATGGTATGGACTGAAATATTGTTATTATGTTGATGCCAAAACTTGATATAAGGGGGAAGTGATGCATGGCGGGGGAAAACTGATTGTTTTTGTTCCTCGTGGATTACCTCAAGACACAACTTTGCTGCCAAGCGGGATGAGTGGTGAGGTTGCGTGGTTCTTTGTTTGTTTTTGTGAACTGCGGCGCTTCATTACGCTCCAACAGACTCCCCTTTAACATACATGTTTTCTTTTTTGCCGGCTTCTAGGACTTTGATTGACTGCTGGGGGGGGGGGGGGGGGGGGGGGGTACTTCGGGTTATTTTGTGAAGAGTGTGTTTTGTGATAATGTGGAAAAAGGGTTTGATAACCTGTGAATTTTTTGTTGAACCGGCGCCCACGCCGTTTCTTGTTTAAGTGTTATCTCCGTCCGGACGCGGACATGATTTATTTTCTTTCACTAAAGTTTGATTATTGATTCAACTTATTGTGACTCATTCGTTAATCTTCGTTTATTCTGAATATTTTAACACAGCAAGTGTGAGAATTTGAGTTTGTTTTGGGTGATAAAGCAAAATTATTTAATCTCTTTTCGTATCTCAAACACCTCGCACCTGATCCGCCCGTAACCTTTAGATTAGCGTTGTAACTTTTCCTTTGGTTAATTTTATTACAAGGGGAATTGTTACAATTTCTTTACTTCAGCTGAGCTGCTTACAGCTCATTGTCACTGATACATGCCTTTCATGATACTTGTTGTGAAGTGCAGAATGTGTTCGGGTGGTTACTGATTTGGGGAAAATGTCTGATAACACCACGTGCACAGAAAAGCTTTGGGTAGAACATTATTTCTCTACAGAAAATGTAAAAAGTACTTTGTCCACATCTTCCTTGACTTTTACATCACTGGTAATGTTTTCATGATCAGACAAATATTTACTCTTGATGAAATGTTTCCCGGTGATGACTAATACTGGGTCTTGTATAAGAATAAAATAAAAACTAAAATGACAGTATACATACATGTATACATGGGCAGATACACATTTCAGACATACCTAAGCAGAGAGCAACACAAGTCAAAATGTAAACATAAGTACACACACACAATCATATATATATTTATACATCAGTCACAGTTGTCTAAGAATCAGTTATGAAACATCACACAATTTTTGAGTTTTTATATATGTCAGAAATGGTTGCTATGTCCTGTAAAATTTAGCTGTAGAGCCACCGAGCGTACACCTTATTTTCTCCAAATGTAGAAAACTCATGAGATTACCAGCCCAATGTGCATGTGTGGGAGATGCCTCCTGCTTCCACTTAGTGAGTATAAGGCGTCTAGCAATGAAGGAGGCAAAGGCAACAGCATTTGTGTAGTGTCTAGGAAGAGGTATATTCTTTGAAATTACTCCGAAAATTGCAACTAGTGGGGAGGGTGTAAATTTGACTCCAAAAATCACAGAAAATGTATTAAATATCAATGTCCAATAATTATTAAGATTTGGACAAGTCCAGAAGGTATGAATGAGGGATCCTGTTACTGTTCTACACCTGTTGCATAAGGGATCTGTAGGCGGTGCAGAACCTTGAACTGTAAGAGGCCATGTCTGGTGCAAATTGAGGAAGAGTGAACTCTTTGAAGAATTGACTGCCAATTGTGATCTGTGATTTTGGAAGCCAAATCATCCTCTCACTGGGCTGTAATAGTGGAGAGAGAAGGAGAATGTACCCATATGGAAAAGAAATAGAAAAAACTTATAAGAAGTTCCATCACCTTCAGTGTATGTTTTATGTATTGTGCATCATATAAGGCTTATATGATTTACTCTTGAAAGTGGCCACTTTTGCATTTTTTTCATACAAGAAAATAAAAAGAATTACATAAGAATCATGTGAAATCTATGTATGCGGTATATAAGGAAAGTACATGTCAAAGTATGTTTTCCATACATGTTACATATAATTTTTGCAGTTTTTCCTATATGTCTGTTTTAAAGACATATGCTTTACATATATGAACAAATACCATTATATATATGTTTTCTGTATGTAAAGTCAATATATTTTGCAGGGGAATTATGCTTTATTTATATGCTTTCTATAAGCTCATTATATGTCATTTAATAAAAACCAGTATAAAAACATATATGAATATGTACCATTACATATAGTTTTTTTGTATGTTAAGGCATATAATGTCATGATAAACTATGTTTTCTTTGTTTTTTCTATAAGAATTCTTAAATGTCAGCCTATGAAATTTGAAATAAGATTATAAAAAATACATACTTTATATATATATGAATCTATACAGTCAGTGTCATATAAGTTTCTGTCATAAGAAACACATGACTCACACATGAAAGTGACAAGACTTAATTTGTCCCTTTACTACTGCAATTGGATCAAACTGTGTAACAAACTAGCAATGCACTAACTGCTTGGTCAGCTCCCAGAACAACTACTTTCTACTATTCAAATTACATAAATGCAGTCTATAAATGTTGTCTTTCAGTACCTGTAATATTGAAAAAAATGGCTGTTAGGCAAATTTTTAATTCAACAAACTTTATTTGCAAAACAAATTAGGCATAGTCACTTACATTAACTAATATGTACCACTGCTGAACAAAAATAATTTCACATTGAACAGTGTGTTTGTTTTCAACAACTGAAATTACACAACAAACAGCAACAAAGCTCAATTTAAGGGGATGCTTTACTATTGGCACGGAACTCTGTAATCTTGGCATTTATTGTGATTCCAATGCTGGAGGGTTGGGTCCCTGGCCACCTCTCAAGAGTTGCACCTACAGTATATATAAACAAAAATTAGGGGAAAAAATAAAAGAACTTAGTAGAACTTAACAGTTAGTAATCTGAACAAAACCAATAAAAACCAATAAAAGAAGGATCATTACATTATATTAATGTCTAATGGTGCCAGCTCTATTGCAGTGTATGGGAGATGCATGGAGAAGTTCACTAAAACGAAATACATCACACTGTATGACATTTGATGAAGAAATGCCTCTATCAAATGCAAGAATATACTTCAGACTAAAAAAAAACTTATTTTTTAAATGTGTTCATTTGTTTATTTGCTATTGGACAAAAAAACTCCAGAGGAAGATTAGACAGTATTCTATGAATGAGGTTCTTCCATTTGGCTGATGCATTTCTTCATTAACAGTCATAGATGTAGAAATGTTGGGTAGATATGTTCTCCATGCATCCAGAATGCTGGTGTGATGTATGACTATCTTTTTTAGGTTCCTTGATTGAAATCAGTGAATACAAAAAAGCATGGACTATTGGCAAAACACATATCATAAAAGGCTGATAACTTACTGTAGATGGCATCCAATTTATTTTTGTCCAGAGGTAGACGAGTATCTCCTCTGCCTCGTTTCCCTCCTCGAAGATTGCTCACCAGCAGTATCTCCACTGGGAAGACTGCCGTGAGCAGATGCCTCACAAATACTGTGGCCGAATTTGCATTAACGGCATAGGCCCACGGCAGTTTTTCTACCATGACTCCAGTCCCAGGATGGATCTCCACCTGTTTAAACAAGGAGACATGGTGAGCATTTTAGGATTCACATATGTATGATTTGCTCACCCCAAGAGACTTGAGACATTAAAACAAATGAGATCTGCCATAACCGTACATATTAGTTGTTCTGATTATTTATGAATTGACAAATGTATGAATTGTACAGTAGAAATAAAAAATTCTAAAAAAAAAAGTTGTTCTGACAGACAGTAGATCCAATATATGCACTGTATTTATTCTTTAAAAATCAATTACCTTCGACGACGGGGAGTCCCTTTTTGCTGGAAAAGCAGACTCTGATGTGGAGCGCGACGGTGCAGATTTGGGGAGAGACAGCGGTGAATCAGCAAATGATGAACCGGGCCTGGACTGCGGAGAACTTTGGGGGGGCAGTGGTGGTGTGGTAAGCTCTGAACTGGATCTCTCAAGAGGTTCAGCCAAATCAATAATATTCTTCATGGTCTGTAGGAGGTCTGGCACATCTATACACAGTAGACCAGAACAAAAATGGTTAACATCATTCTTTAGTATAAAGTAAATTATTGCAAATACAGGCTAAAGTGATATTTTTTAAGTGTACTGGTTGTCTAATTGTTAAATGAGTGGGAAGAAGTGATACCTTGGACAACCAACTCCTTCAATTTCATGTTCTCTTCTCTCAGGTCTTGGATCTCCCGCATTAGTTCAACCACTGTCTTTCTCAGACTTTTATCACTTGAAGAATGCGGTGAATCACTGTACATCTCAAGGAATTGCTCTGCAGGGTCTTTCCTTGTGAGAGCCTTTGACTTCTGGGTATACAGAGAAAAAAAGAATAGACATGGACATAGAACAACTGACAGAAAACAAAGACACAGATGATGGTGGAGTTGAGCAGTTGAAGTGTACAGACAACAGATTCAGTATCAAGAATCAAGAATCCTCATATATGTTTTTTTTAATGCTAGATAGTGGCGGCTATAATACAGTAGTGCCCACCACTTAAACATTCTGTTTACATGATACCACTGAATAGGGGTGTTACGGTACATGTATTCGAGGTACATACCAAACCATGAATTTTGTGTATCGTTACACCCCTACCACTGAAAAATATGGTCACCACGAAATAGTTAAAAGTAAATTGATGTTAACTTGACTGGCAATGACTGAGTCAGAATCTGAGTATCATCTGGATCTGAGTCATCTGAATCATCCTGATATCTTTGAGGGTGGACTGATGCCTTCTTGGTCAGGTCTGCAGGTTCATTTTCCTTCAGCAGTGCATCAAGTTTATGGGTTGCCTCAAAACGAGAAGCTAGAGAACAAAGGAAGGATAAAAACAAACAGATTTAATAACATACTGCTTATTACTCAAGAGCACTTTTTGTATCGCCATCTATGTTAAGTTTTCAGGCCATTGCAGCAATGACTAGTATTTCTATCAATGACTGAAAAACACAACTGCACACTGGACTGGTTATACTTCCTGTGTGCATGACAGAGAGAGGTAACAAAGAAAAGAAAAAAATGGAATTCAGAGAAAGAGACAAAGACAGCTAAACAAACAGGGTATTTGTGTATGTGATTAACTGCTGCAGTGTGATGTCAAATTGCATTTTCCATTCCCTAACTACTACTTACTAATAACATATTAATATGTGATGACACTGACAGCATCACAACAAAGTATGTGTTGTGTAGAGCTGTGGTTCATAGTGGGGTTAGCAAAAATGCTGATAATTAATATTTTACTATATTTCTATCCATATGAACAACAGAATATACAATTATTTTGGTTATGGTTTAATAGACTTTATGTACAAAAACATCTAAAAGCAAAAATCTCATCAGACAGGGGATTGTGTTCTAATTTATGTCACTTTAGGAGAACTTGATGTTAAAAATAATAGAAACCACTGCTGCAGAGTACTACTATGGTTAACATTATGAGAGCTACTGTGTTATAGTGTTGCTCATGCATTCACTTAGAGACAAGTGAAGTTGTGTAAGTGAATGACTGTTAATGAAACACAGTTTAACTGCCAGCTTACAACTTTCTAGCATTTTGTAGAGCAGTATACATGACAAAATGGTGGCAAAACTGTTGTAAAATAGTATGAGTTCCATTTACATGTGTAATTTTATTTCCACGAGTATATCTCACCAATAACACTGCAAACTAAGGTTGCTTTCACACCAGAGCTGTTTGGTCCGCTTTAAATGAGGACAATCTTCACTTCGAACCATATCAACATCAACTTACCACTGACAAAAATTACAGTGCCCCTGTAGCGAGGCCACCCTCCTCGCTGTTTCTTCCCATGGCGCCATTCGATAATGGCTGAGTAGGTGGAAATGGGATTCCCATGTTGGTCCATCTTGGAATCATCATACCCCCTATGTTATCCGTTTTTACTTCACTGAGCTTCCCAGAATCCTCCCCTTCACTCCACTGCACCACTGCAAACTTCCTCTCCATGTCTTCTGCAGTGATCAAAAAAATCTAATTATTGCTTAGCTAAGCAATATATGACCAATAGACATATAAGTCTATATATTCACAACTCCACACAATATACCCTTTTCACGGCAGCCATATTGACATGATATTTGATATGGACATCACAGTACGTTAACATTAAAATTGCGTCATAACATAAAGTTAAGTTACACTAAAACACGAAACATTGTGTTAAGTGTTTGTAACGTTAGCCTGACACTTATTTGCAACACTTGTCCACATTGCTTCTGCAGTAACTGATATGCAGTGTACCGGGTATCTGCAGGTTTAGGCATAATATGACGTTGTTTAATGCCAGCCAGTGTAATTTCATATGCACAAAAATTGAGAATTTCCACATTTCTAACTCGTTTTGATGTGTAATGTTACCCTTTAGCATTCAGGTAACCATCACTTTCAGCAAATATTGCAAAAACAGAAAATCAAATATATGTCAAATTTAAGCTAAAACCTTGAGATACATAACCGGTAGGAAAAATTACTTACTGCTAGGTTCATTTGTCTGCGTGGTATCCATAACTATAGACATATATACATAGACGCCGCATTGACTGCCGCTGCCTATCAGAGCCGACGTCCTCGCCGGTCGCCATCTTGGATGGGTCTCGCTTCGCCTCCACAGTGCATTCACTTCTATTGAGGAAGGAGCTGTATGCACAAGTAAAATAGCATAACTCACTGAATTTTCAAATGATTTTCACGCGGTTTGGTTTGTTACAAACGGCACGTATGTAGTTATGATACAGGATGTTTTCGTACATTAAAAACGCGGGATTTCATGCTTTAATACTTTCTGCAGATAGCAACAGCATGTTATTTAGGTCATAACACAGTTCTTTTATTCACCTCAACCCCAGAGTGGGATATATATATATATATATACAGTACAGGCCAAAAGTTTGGACACACCTTCTCATTCAATGCGTTTTCTTTATTTTCATGACTATTTACATTGTAGATTCTCACTGAAGGCATCAAAACTATGAATGAACACATGTGGAGTTATGTACTTAACAAAAAAAGGTGAAATAACTGAAAACATGTTTTATATTCTAGTTTCTTCAAAATAGCCACCCTTTGCTCTGATTACTGCTTTGCACACTCTTGGCATTCTCTCTATGAGCTTCAAGAGGTAGTCACCTGAAATGGTTTCCACTTCACAGGTGTGCCTTATCAGGGTTAATTAGTGGAATTTCTTGCTTTATCAATGGGGTTGGGACCATCAGTTGTGTTGTGCAGAAGTCAGGTTAATACACAGCCGACAGCCCTATTGGACAACTGTTAAAATTCATATTATGGCAAGAACCAATCAGCTAACTAAAGAAAAACGAGTGGCCATCATTACTTTAAGAAAAGAAGGTCAGTCAGTCCGGAAAATTGCAAAAACTTTAAATGTGTCCCCAAGTGGAGTCGCAAAAACCATCAAGCGCTACAACAAAACTGGCACACATGAGGACCGACCCAGGAAAGGAAGACCAAGAGTCACCTCTGCTTCTGAGGATAAGTTCATCTGAGTCACCAGCCTCAGAAATCGCAAGTTAACAGCAGCTCAGATCAGAGACCAGATGAATGCCACACAGAGTTCTGGCAGCAGACCCATCTCTAGAACAACTGTTAAGAGGAGACTGCGCGAATCAGGCCTTCATGGTCAAATAGCTGCTAGGAAACCACTGCTAAGGAGAGGCAACAAGCAGAAGAGATTTGTTTGGGCCAAGAAACACAAGGAATGGACATTAGACCAGTGGAAATCTGTGCTTTGGTCTGATGAGTCCAAATTTGAGATCTTTGGTTCCAACCGCCGTCTCTTTGTGAGACGCAGAAAAGATGAACGGATGGATTCCACATGCCTGGTTCCCACTGTGAAGCATGGAGGAGGAGGTGTGATGGTGTGGGGGTGTTTTGCTGGTGACACTGTTGGGGATTTATTCAAAATTGAAGGCACACTGAACCAGCATGGCTACCACAGCATCCTGCAGCAACATGCCATCCCATCCGGTTTGCGTTTAGTTGGACGATCATTTATTTTTCAACAGGACAATAATCCCAAACACACCTCCAGGCTGTGTAAGGGCTATTTGACCAAGAAGGAGAGTGATGGAGTGCTGCGGCAGATGACCTGGCCTCCACAGTCACCGGACCTGAGATGGTTTGGGGTGAGCTGGACCGCAGAGTGAAGGCAAAGGGGCCAACAAGTGCTAAACACCTCTGGGAACTCCTTCAAGACTGTTGGAAAACCATTTCAGGTGACTACCTCTTGAAGCTCATGGAGAGAATGCCAAGAGTGTGCAAAGCAGTAATCAGAGCAAAGGGTGGCTATTTTGAAGAAACTAGAATATAAAACATGTTTTCAGTTATTTCACCTTTTTTTGTTAAGTACATAACTCCACATGTGTTCATTCATAGTTTTGATGCCTTCAGTGAGAATCTACAATGTAAATAGTCATGAAAATAAAGAAAATGCATTGAATGAGAAGGTGTGTCCAAACTTTTGGCCTGTACTGTATATATATATATATATATATATATATATATATATATATATATATATACACACACAGTATTTATATACTGTATAAATACACAATACAAAACACAGTATAGCATATTATGTATAGCACACCTTTGTGCACATATTCACTTTTCCACCAGCAGTGCTGCAAATATCCCCTGCTGTTCATCCTTCTGTATCTTTTTTCAAATTATCTTGACCACAGTCCCATTTTCATAGTTATAATACCAATACCAAAATTAATTTCAGTGTTTATGTAAATACTGAAAATGTTTTTTACTACTTTTGAGGGATCACAGCAGCCAGTGTAATAAGAATAAGAAGAACTTTATTAATCCCTGAAAAGAAAATTTCAAAGAAGTCTCTAAGATCATCTATTTAACAAAGAATTATTAAGTCTGATGGCTGTGGGTATAAAAGAGAGTGTGTGTGAGAAATAAACTCAATCAACAATCAAGCATTTTCTTTATTAAAATATATTAATACATTTATACTATGTTTTGTATTGTGTATATTGTGTTTATACAGTGTATATATATATATATATATATATGTGTGTGTGTGTGTGTGTGTATATCAATCAATTCAATCAATTTTATTTATAAAGCCCAATATCACAAATCAGAGTTTGCCTCACAGGGCTTTACAGCATACAACATCCCTCTGTCCTTTGGACCCTCACAGCAGATGAGGAAAAACTCCCCCAAAAAAAAACCCCTTTAACGGGAAAAAAATGGTAGAAACCTCAGGAAGAGCAACTGAGGAAGGATCCCTCTTCCAGGACGGACTGACGTGCAATAGATGTCGTACAGAACAGATCAGCATAATAAATTAACAGTAATCCGTATGACTCAATGAGAGAGAGAGAGAGAGAGAGAGAGAGAGAGAGAGAGAGAGATGCAGGACAGATGGTAATGACAGTAGCTTACAACAACATTAATGAAAGTAATAATATTATAGTTATGGTTCTGGCTACTGTGATACAATATGTTGAAAGTATATATTAATATCTGGCAGTATACATGTGTGACAATAATCATATGTGTATAATAACAGTAGAAGTATGACTAATGACTAATGATGGCAGCAGCAGCAGGAGGCATCTGGCAGGACCACAGCAGCAACACAGTATATGTGTGTGTATATCTATCTATCTATCTATCTATCTATCTATCTACATATATATACAGTACAGGCCAAAAGTTTGGACACACCTTCTCATTCAATGCGTTTTCTTTATTTTCATGACTATTTACATTGTAGATTCTCACTGAAGGCATCAAAACTATGAATGAACACATGTGGAGTTATGTACTTAACAAAAAAAGGTGAAATAACTGAAAACATGTTTTATATTCTAGTTTCTTCAAAATAGCCACCCTTTGCTCTGATTACTGCTTTGCACACTCTTGGCATTCTCTCCATGAGCTTCAAGAGGTAGTCACCTGAAATGGTTTCCACTTCACAGGTGTGCCTTATCAGGGTTAATTAGTGGAATTTCTTGCTTTATCAATGGGGTTGGGACCATCAGTTGTGTTGTGCAGAAGTCAGGTTAATACACAGCCGACAGCCCTATTGGACAACTGTTAAAATTCATATTATGGCAAGAACCAATCAGCTAACTAAAGAAAAACGAGTGGCCATCATTACTTTAAGAAATGAAGGTCAGTCAGTCCGGAAAATTGCAAAAACTTTAAATGTGTCCCCAAGTGGAGTCGCAAAAACCATCAAGCGCTACAACAAAACTGGCATACATGAGGACCAACCCAGGAAAGGAAGACCAAGAGTCACCTCTGCTTCTGAGGATAAGTTCATCCGAGTCACCAGCCTCAGAAATCGCAAGTTAACAGCAGCTCAGATCAGAGACCAGATGAATGCCACACAGAGTTCTAGCAGCAGACCCATCTCTAGAACAACTGTTAAGAGGAGACTGCGCGAATCAGGCCTTCATGGTCAAATAGCTGCCAGGAAACCACTGCTAAGGAGAGGCAACAAGCAGAAGAGATTTGTTTGGGCCAAGAAACACAAGGAATGGACATTAGACCAGTGGAAATCTGTGCTTTGGTCTAATGAGTCCAAATTTGAGATCTTTGGTTCCAACCGCCATGTCTTTGTGAGACGCAGAAAAGGTGAACGGATGGATTCCACATGCCTGGTTCCCACTGTGAAGCATGGAGGAGGAGGTGTGATGGTGTGGGGGTGTTTTGCTGGTGACACTGTTGGGGATTTATTCAAAATTGAAGGCACACTGAACCAGCATGGCTACCACAGCATCCTGCAGCAACATGCCATCCCATCCAGTTTGCGTTTAGTTGGACGATCATTTATTTTTCAACAGGACAATGACCCCAAACACACCTCCAGGCTGTGTAAGGGCTATTTGACCAAGAAGGAGAGTGATGGAGTGCTGTGGCAGATGACCTGGCCTCCACAGTCACCGGACCTGAACCCAATCGAAATGGTTTGGGGTGAGCTGGACCACAGAGTGAAGGCAAAGGGGCCAACAAGTGCTAAACACCTCTGGGAACTCCTTCAAGACTGTTGGAAAACCATTTCAGGTGACTACCTCTTGAAGCTCATGGAGAGAATGCCAAGAGTGTGCAAAGCAGTAATCAGAGCAAAGGGTGGCTATTTTGAAGAAACTAGAATATAAAACATGTTTTCAGTTATTTCACCTTTTTTTGTTAAGTACATAACTCCACATGTGTTCATTCATAGTTTTGATGCCTTCAGTGAGAATCTACAATGTAAATAGTCATGAAAATAAAGAAAATGCATTGAATGAGAAGGTGTGTCCAAACTTTTGGCCTGTACTGTATATATATATATATATATATATATATATATATGTGTGTATAATATATACAATAATTGTATTGTGTATTTATACAGTATATAAATACTGTATATATATATATATATATATATATATATATATATATACATATATATATATATAGGGAGAACAGGCTCTGATTGGAGGGAGAGCTAACCACGCCCACTTAGGAGACAGGAAGAGTAACCGTTTTCTTAACATTGGATAAGCCTACAGTTGGGTATCTCCCTTCATCCAGTATCTCTGGTCAAATCTTTTACGAGCTCTTTGTAGCAGTGGCATCACAGCATGGATGGATTGTTGAGCAGTAACTTTACGAGACAGCAATGCCAAAAAGAAAACACGTTAACGTTACACCTGACGCAACAGAAAGAGACTGGTTGCGGAGAAACGTTCCTACACGTACTTTGACAAGATGGAAAAAAAGGTATGCGCACTCTCATGCAATGCAGCTCGTAAGTGATGTTAACATTTACAGTTATCCGTTACTAGTTACTGTCCATTGTTTCATTAGGAAAATCAACAGAGCTTTGACTGACTTTGCGAAGCACACCACCCAACAACATGTAGGCCTAAGTGCAACGTATTTCTTGTCCTCTCTGTCTTATCAGCTAACATTGTAATAGTTAAAGCCCCTACAAGGAACTTTCATTTTGAGTTGATTTTGGCGACCCTGTGGACAAAAGCGGTAGTGTTTTGCCGGAATGAAGCCTACATTTCCCATGAGCTCTAGCACGTAGTGGCGTAAAGACGCTTACCTGGCTCGCGCATATTTGTTTTGGGGATGAATGAAACAACAAGGGTACGTCCCAAGTCCCTTAAAATTACTGCTAACCACCTAACCTAGCCACCTTACCTAACTGTTTAGTACGGAAGACGAGAACGGCCATGTATTATTAATTGTACTTATTAATTCGTTATCTCGAGAAAACAAAGATTGTTGTCTCGAGATAACGAATTAATTAATTCGTTATCTAGAGATAACAAAGATTGTTATCTCGAGATAACAAATTAATTAGCCTAATTCGTTATCACGAGATAACAAAGATTGTTACAAAGAAACAAAGATTGTTTTCTCGTGATAAATAAATAAGTCTGATGATTGCTCGCTGGTTAATGTGATTGTCCTGATTTCAGCCTACAAGAGCTGCCACTGGTGTCCCAGGGAGGTGAAAATGGCAGATCACATTATTGATCAACGCATCAGGATGTACTTTAATCAAGGTCTAACACAGGCAGAAATTGCATTGTGTCTTTCTGTTAGAGATGGCATTCAGATTAGCCCTCGTCGTTTAAGGAGAAGACTAGTGCAGTTACAACTTCACGGGCGACGGTTAAGTGATCCTGCTCATCAACGGGAAATCACATCATGCTATATGTGACGTACATGTCCTTATTTGGATAACACATCGTGACGTCGGAACCATCAGCCTCCCACTGCATTACGCTTTAAAAAAAATAAAGAATCTGAATTTAAACTCAATTTGTCTGACTTACATTTATCTCTTTCATATCATTAATACATAGATCTATGCTTTTGAATGTGATATGCAGCCTGCCTGACTACATACAGTAGCCTTGGCATCTGGCATAGGCTAGCCTACTGTATGTAGTCAGGCTGCAGGACCTCCTGCGCTCAGAGGTGGAGCGGCGTTTTGATTAGGAGGGACTCCGCATAGCTGCAGGGCGAGAGCAGACAGTTCTCGAGGCTTAGGGGAAACGAGTGGATGTGGGTTCCCCGGAACTGACCCCCTTTCCACAAGAGCGGGTAAGCCTTGAGCTGGACATACTGAGGGATGTGTGTAGGGGACGAGAAGTTAGCACCATCCAGGATGTTGTGTCCATCCTGCAAACCTTGCAGCCCCAAACCCGCTTCATGCTGTCGGAGGTGGAGAAGCTCATTAAGCTCTGTCTGGCCCTGCCCATGTCTGTCGCGGCATCCGAGCGCTCTTTCTCAGCCTTGCGCAGGCTGAAAACCTGGCTGCGCAACACCATGACGCAGGAGAGACTAACACATTTGGCCATTATGAACGCTCACAGTGACCTTATGGATGAAAGCGATGTCTCGACCCTGCTTAAAATCTTCATCAGTAGGTCAACTGAGAGAAGGTCCACTTTTGGAAATGCATGAGTCAGCAGGAGTGCAGACTTTTTTTTTTTTCATTCAAGGTTACAAATAATGCTGTTATGTTCCTTGATTTAGTTAGCAAAGTTTCATTTTTTTAACAATAAAGATGCCGTGTTCATCCATTCTAGTTCTTACAACTGCATGTTATTATAAAATAACTTCAAATCAAATCCTTAATCACTGATAAGTGTGTGCTTCCCCCGCCCCCCCCTCAGAAAATAGTTCCGACGTCCATGCTGAGAACTGTCCTGTCCTTCGATAAAACCAAAATCAAGGTAACTCTCGAGATATTGCCTTGTTTTCTTCTTTGATACATCTGATACATTTGATTCATCTGTACTTTTACGTTTCTCAGACATGGTGTTTTATTCATAAATTGATGCTGACAGCAGGAAAACAATCGGAGATGAATTACCCAGGTCTAGCCCAGCCTTGCCTGCTAGCTGACCTGAAGAGAGAGAAGGTTGCTTACGCGGGGTCAGAGGTCAGAGGTGTTGGTAATAAATAGCTTGATGAATTTGAATGTGGACCAGAAATATGTTTTAATTTGGATTATGCAGAGTTTTTGATTAACCTATTGAGTGTGTTATTAGGATTTTATAAATCTAATGTGCACAAAAATAATTTTTGTAACCTCACAACCTCAGAGCAGACAAAGTTGTGCGCACCCCCTGCGATCTCTGGCGCCCCCCAGAGGCGTTGCTCTGCTTTATTAAATCTTGATCCTCTTTCAAAGTCCTGTCTTGTGTAGCCACAACATATGTGGTTTTGTCTTTACATGGTTGCACTTTTGCCATAGTACCAGCACCTTGACTTGCGCTGTGAACGGGCATTTTTCTAAATTTTGATAAGAGTGAACTACTTGCTATCAACCCTAAAGCCAGGGAGATATAAAGCATTTCAATGTAAGGTCAAAATGGACCACCTGACCTATTTGGGCATCAAGGTCACTTTTACATAAAAGGTTATTTGAGGAAAATTTTTAGCCCCATTTTAGAACGTGCCAAGTCAGATTTTCATAGATGGGACAATCTCCAACTGTCACTAATTGGACGCATTGATGTCATAAAAATGACCATTCTACCGAAATTCTTATATTCATTTTAATGTATTCCAGTTTGTATACCTCAAAAGTGTTTTAATACACTGGACAAATATATTTCTACATTTATTTGGAACAGCAAGCCCCCAAGGATGCGCAAAGATTTCATGCAAAGAACAAGACAATCGGTAGGGCTAGCACTATACAATTTTCAGTTCTACTATTGGGCAGCGAATGTACGAAATATGCTTTACTGGCTGGGTGCTTCATCTTCAGAGGTACCAACTTGGCTTCATATTGAATCATCATACTGTGGTAAAACCTCACTGCTGGCTTTGCTTGGGTCAGCTCTTCCATTAGAAATGAATACTTACAAGTGCAATCCTTTGGTATATCATTCTCTCAGAATCTGAGTGCAGTGTAAGAAAAGGTTTCGATTACAGTCAATGTCGATCCAGGCACCAGTTTACTCCAACCATATGTTTCCACCCTCTTTATTCTGCCTTTAAGATTTGGAATAGTAATGATTTACATAATTCTAAGGACCTCTGTGTAAATAAGGTATTTGCCTCATTCACTCAACTGACCCAAAAGCGTAATATCCCACGGACCCATTTCTTACATTACTTGCAAATTAGAAATCTCATGCAAAGCAGGTATCCCCAGTTCCCCAATTTCCCAGATCAAACAACTTTAGGTAGAATTCTCGACATTAAGGTGCACAACAGGGGAGTAATTAAAATGATATATACATTATCAACTCTACCCATATGGAAAAGATATAGATAAATCTTATAAAGTTTGTATATCTTTTGTCTGAAACTTGTATGTAATGCATATGACAGTGAAACCAGATATAAGATCCTTATTAAATTTGTACAAAATGAAACTTGTATGACAGTAATTCCACATACAATATCCTTCGTAGAAAAATGTAATATCAAACTTATATGAGTTGGACAATAATCAGTGAAACTAAACTCTTATAAGTATTATAGAAAACACTTACAAGATTTACTTGTGGTGCCACAAACAACATAATCTGATAATAAAATTGAAAGGAAAAGCATGACTGAAAGCAGGTTTTCAACATGTAATGACATAGGACTGTTAAAATGTTGCTAAGTTTAGCATTTTTGCAAAACCAGGATCAAACGAATTAATTTTCCTAAAATTAATGCATGGGTAATATTGTTTAACATTTTAGGAGCAATTATATCCACTAAGTTGGGAAAAATGATTAAATCAACACAGCAAATATTCAAAATCCCTGTTGAATGTATTCAATGTAACGCAGAGATTGAAAAAGACTATTCATCCCATTCTTGTAGAAATAGTTTTAATTTTGCACAAGATCAGCAGATTACATAAGTTGCACATTTACTTAAGAAAGAAAAAAATGGCAATACTTGTTCCCTTTTTACATGACCCAAGTTCATTATGACAGTGCTTTAATAATTGTTGTACCACTTTACCACTATTCTTTTGGACTGTAGATCGAAATACATAAATATTGATAACATGCATTACAAAATGTTTCACATAAGAATCAATGGACATTTTGTTCACTCTGATGTGCCATTTCATTTGTTACATTGGTAAGTGTTAAGACACAAATCTTTCCTTTTCAGCTCAGAAACCCAAAATCAATAAGTGACAATCATTTAGTTAACATTCAGTCATTTACAGTAATACGTGTTCAATAGCCGACACACAATCGAGCTGGACTGTGGACACTGCATGTACATACATGGTCTAACTATTTGAGTAGCATTTATGGCTTTGTGAAAGCCTGTGGGAAAGTGGACAGTTGACATATAGCTCAGTTGAGTTCTGATGAGAGAACCTCTGGCTAACTTCTGCACTGTGCAATTGCCATATTTTCCTATGGCATATAAACACTGATCACCCATGTCAATAAAGTGTGAGACTGTAAAAATACTTCCATCCTTCAAAAGCACAACAGAGTTGTTTCTTTGTTTTGTTTTGCTGTAGGTATGACCATGAACAACGTCTCCATTTACAGCAATTCTCTTGTAGTAACTCACCACAGAGTTTGTGGGAACCTCTCTCACTGTGTGGAGAGCAGCTTGGTCACCAAGAGATATTAATCTTACGTTTGGTGGACCAAGGGCAGTCACCTCAGTAAACTTTTTATACTCCTTGACACACTGGTTTCCTTGTCTCATGTCATTGCAGAAATCTTTAACTTCTGCAGGTGCATTTGTTAAGAATTGCTTTGCTAAACGGGGGAAAGCACGGGATAATGCCACTCGTTTGCATATTTGTTGTGGTACAGCATGACTACTTTTTACTTGTTTCAGGAGGTACCCATTGAAATCTTCAAACATAAAGGCTGAGTGAGCCCACAGAGGACCCCAGTTCACAACACTTTTGCTTAAATGCAGTAGTGAATGAACATTGAAGGTCATGTGCTCTTTACCATATAGTGACTGCACACCTCCAACAAAGTACACTAATGCCTCATGCGCATGATTTATCAGTTCAGCATTTAATTCAGACCCCAACAGAATGCTTATGCCCTCTATCAGTAATGCCCAATGAGAGTGATACTTCTGTGGAAGTATGCCTTTCAAAACTGGCATGCTATAGTACAAAAGCCAGTGCTGCCACTCATGGGCTTTCCAGAATTTGTGTTCTGTTGGAGATCTGGGAACTCGAGCAACAATACCTGGAGGTTTAATAGACAAGAGATGTCTGTCCATGATTGCTGTTTGTGCACCAATATACCATAGCACAGAAATGCTTTTAGAATCCATCCATAAAGTCGCCATGTATCTGCACACACCAAGCAACACACAGTGCATGTAGTCAGGGACCATTCCATTGATTAGATCAAACAATGGTAAATCTGCAAGAGCAGATGAGCCCTTTATGCCCAATATAGTCTTCCCTTCCCTTTCAGCTATTTGTCCTATTTCTACTGTGGTTTTATGATTTCTGTCACTTGGCTTTTCATCTGGACATGTGTAAACCCTTGTGCTTCCTTTTCCTTTCCTTGTTTGCATCCCAGGGTGAAGGCAGACTCCACAGCCATACTCACCATTAAACTGCTTAAAATTCTGTAGTAATGGCCTTGCTACTGCATCACACACACAGCACAACGTGTGCACTTTCATGTGTCTCAATGACTGATCACTAGGATGCTGCCACTCAAAACCAGCTTGAGAAAGACTGGCACACTCCTCAACAAATGGTTTAAAGAAGCAGGACATGTCTGGCTTTTTTGGTCCAAACCATAATGCACATAAAAGTACATGTTTATTTCTACTCTCAGGGGGTATCTCATTAACACAACATAATATTGGCCAAATACTAAATTTGGAGGACTGAAAAATTGGTACACCATCACAATGAATGTAAGGGACAATGAATGTAAGGGACAGAAAATCCTCTTTACTGTTCGATTTTAAGGTCTGATATAAGGTGCCATCACATATGTCCTTCATTACATGCCTACTACTGGCATCAGCACGAAAACATAGATCATGCATACCCTGGTTCTCAAGAATATCTTTCAGCTGATCTTTTAATGGTATACTAATAAAGAAATGTCCTTCCTCTAAACTGGCTTTCACTGTTGTGAATGATGTCGTTCAAACTGATCTGTAATATCAGCTAATGGTTTCTCCAGAAAATACTTGCTTGTTGGAACTGCACTAGTCCCAGCAGAATGTAACTTGAGTAGTTTCAGCAGGTCTTCCATCAATACACCTGTAGTGTTGTGTCTCAACGCAAAGGAGATAATTGAGATGATGCTTTGCCCTTCCGCTAGTCCATGGGAGGTGTGGACTTCGTCTACTTCTTGAGGGACATTGTCCTAAATGATTGAAAAATAAGCACTGCATTGAAACTGATTAGGTTTCACTTGTTTTTGCCTCATTACCTTGTTTTGGCAAACTGCACTTAGCATAGAAGATAAACAAAAGCCACAATATATGAGAAAGAAAACAGAAGAGGATGGATAGAAAGTGTACACGTCAATGAACTGCAGAATGTGTCATGGTTTGTCCACTGATAAATGAATCTAATGTTAAAAAATGCAATCAACCTCATGCGAATGCTTAAGTTTTGTCTCACCTGTACCATTGTGAAAGATTCTGCTCTTTGCTCTTGTCTTTGGCTGGTATCTTCACCATTTTCCTGAAATGGATACAAATGAACAACTCATTAAAGAGGAAGAGAGGAAGAGGAAGGAAGGGATAGCGGGAGCAGATGATATGATACTGTAGTTTAGTCTCACCTGTGGCAGTGTGAGAGGTTCTGCTCTCTGCTCTTCTCTCTGGCTATCATCTTCATCCCTTTGCTAGGAAAGCCACAAAGGAACAACACAGATTGTAACTGTAATTTAACTGTAAGAGTGAAGGACAGAGATAGAGCTGTTTAATACTGTAGTTTTGTCTTACCTGTGGCAGTGTAAGAGGTTCTTCTCTCTGGCTATCATCTTCATCACTTTCCTTAAAATGATACAAAACTACTCCTATTAGACGGATTTCACACAGCTCCCCGTTAAAGTATTACAATGCAGTTTTTCTCACTTTCCTTATTGTTGACTGTTTGTTTTTTAACTACTCAGTAACATAGTGTAGTGTTTTTAAGTTAAAAACTGTATATTTTCTTCTTCTATTCAACGTTTTAACTATAGCTACCTAAGTAATGTTTTGGATAAAATGTACTGCAGAAATATTATGAAGTGCGGCCTAGTTTCTCAAATAACTTTCTTCTCACAGCTACACAGAATTCACCATTTACATGGCAAACATCATGTATTGTGTTGCATACAATATTACTGTAATTCGTGCCCATCAAAACCCAATTCAAAATGCATAAGTGTATGAAGTTTAATACTTTTATGAAAAACTGAACATTTCTGCTTCAATAATTATTGTGTGTGGTGGGCTAAAGTTCACTATTTTTTACATTAAAGCCGCTACAAGGAACTTTTAACTGGATATGCACAAGTCTCTCGTGTTAGCTGTCCGGGGAGCCACACACAGAGGCCGCAGGTTGCGCAGATTCACCCCACGCCAGCAGGGATGAGGAGAGCAGGGGCCGCGGGGCTGGAACACCTCATCCGGGCCGACGACAGGTACCAGCCAGGCGTCGACAGGGTCCAGCGAGTGCCGAGAAATAAAGAGGCGAGGCACAGCCAAACAGGCTTTCATCCTTACCAGCCGACCGCTGCGTTTACCCCGGCGGCAGCGCTTACGCCGGAGAGGTGGACCTGGGGCGCAGCAGAGGTGAGCTGGGATCCCTGATAGGAGCGGGGGCAAAGTTTTCCCGTCAGGGGGTACTTCTTCTTCTTCTTCTTCTTCTAATGGAATTCCGGCAGGCTGTACACTAAATTGTGTAATGCTGCCCTCCACAGGTCAGATTGATCTATTCAGTTTAGATTTTCTGATACAGTCCAGCTGACCGGAGAAAAAGAATTATTGCTTTCCCAATTAGATGGAAGTCCGCATCAGAAGAGAATATAGATTTGAAAGAAAATGAAGAAAAACCCAACTTAGATAACTCCCTAAACATGTGCTGTCTTTCATCCCAATATGTACTGCACTCAAACATTACATGCTGCGGTGTCTCCAACTTCCCACACTGGCAGAGACCATTTAGGTTCTTGCCTATTGTTTTGAGGTTGCTGGCCAGACCACAATGCCCCAGTTTTAAACGAATTAAGACCACATCATCCTTTCTTCCAGTTTTAATCTGTAGCCTCCTTCTTTTAACAGATGGCTGCAGGGAAAAGTAATGTCTGCCACGTTGGTCTTCTCTCCATTCTTTTTGCCATTGTTCCTCTAATTTTTCTTTGCTAATTTGAAAGCACTCAGGCTTCCCAAGAAACACATTCAGATCAACAGTATCTTTTTCAAGGGATTTTTTTGCCAGTTGGTCGGCTCTTTCATTTCCTTCTATACCTGAGTGGCCTGGTACCCACATAAATTCCACATTACATCCAGTTTTACCAAGTCTATAGTGGCAGCACAAGATCAGGTCAGGTCGAGCCCTTGATGCACCATTCTTCACGGCCAACAAGGCAGCTTTAGAATCTGAACAAACTATGCTTTTTAGGGGTCTAACAACCTCCACCCACCACATGGCCCACAAGATCCCTAGGAGCTCAGCAGAAAAGATAGACAACTTGTTAGATACTCGGATGGTCTGTTGAATATTAAAGTCTGACACAAACATTCCAAAACCAGCCTTTCCAGATATTGGGTCCACAAATCCATCTGTAAAAATTTGAACATAGTCTTTTTGGAGACTATTAACATACTCATTAACCTCATTATATGTCTTTATGTTTTCAAGAGAGGATACATGAACTTCAGGTTCAGGTATATACCAGAGAGGGACAGGGGAACAGAAAGACATGCACATCCTGTCTTCTTCAAGCCCAAAGGTCGAGGCGAGCTTTTTAATATGACTAAGGAAGTTTGACCTCCTTTCATTACCAACAAATTCCCAACAGTTTTCCAAAAGACATTTAGCAAATGGGACACATTTAATAGTACACAATTTATACCAATAATGGAGCCCAAGCTTATCTCTCCTAATTCTTAGAGGAGCCTCCCCCATTTCAACAAGCAGAGCTGGTATTGGAGTTGTTCTGAAAGCTCCACAACATATTCTTAGAGCTTTGGCCTGAAGCCGATCCAACTTCTCAAGCACAGATTTGGAGGCTGAGCCAAATACAACACATCCATAGTCTAAAGTAGACCTTATAATTGCTCTGTATATCATTAGCAATGTCTCTCTTTCAGCCCCCCAGTCACATCCGGCTAAGCTTCGAAGAATGTTGATTATTTTCTCACATTTAAAAATAGTTTTATCAATGTGGGTTCTCCATGTTAGCCTCTCATCCAACCACACACCCAAAAATTTAAAATTGCTAACTCTTTCTAAAGAGCTCCCATACATTGTAAGGTTTAGAGGGGGAACCTTCCTTTTTAGGCCAAAAACCATAAATTTACTTTTGGGTGCAGAGATTTTAAACCCCCACTTGTCTGCCCACTTAACAACCTGATCTAAGGCCTGTTGTGTTTGACAGAACACGTGATGCATGTTTTTCCCTCTCCTCCAGAGGGCACCATCATCTGCAAACAATGATTTACCAAACCCTTGTTGGACATTTTCAAAGATATCATTTATCATAACATTAAAGAGAACTGGACTAATAACTGAACCTTGCGGTGTGCCATTTTCAACCTCAGCAATTTCAGACTCAATACCTTCTATTCTCACTTGAATAGTTCTATGATTAAGGAAATCCTTAATCCAGTAAAACATTCTGCCATGAACGCCAGCGTCATGCAGCTTCATCAGCACACCCTCCCTCCACATGGAGTCATATGCTTTCTCTATATCTAGAAAAACACAGATCACAGCTTCTTTATTTATAATAGCTTTCTTTATGTCCTGATCAAGAACAGCAACAGAATCCATTGTGTTTCTGCCAATTCTAAAGCCATTTTGATAATTAACAAAAAAATTATTAGATTCAAGGAAGTGCATCAACCTATTTGTAACCATTCTTTCCATTACTTTACACATGACTGATGTTAATGCAATCGGTCGATAGGATGATGGAGAAGATGGATCTTTTCCGGGCTTCAAAATAGGAACAACCAATGCATGTTTCCATTTCGTTGGTAACATTCCAGCCTCCCAAACATAATTATAGAGTGCCAACATTTCTTCAAGTGCTCCCTCTTCTACGTGTTTAAGCAGTTCATAGCTTATTCCGTCCTGACCTGGAGTAGTATTTAACCCAGTTTTTGCATCTTTAAGCTCTTTTAACGAGAAAAACGCATTATATGACCTATTCCTTTCACCTACATAATTCAATTTCCATTCATCTGCTTTCAGGAGCTCTTCTCTTTCTCTCAACCCTTCATGCCCTAGGCTTTTTGAATTGTGCACATCTTGGAAAGTTTTAACACACATGTCTGCCTTATCTTTACTAAAAATGGCCTCAGTGTGCCTGTCCTTTAGAACTGGAATTGTTGTTTTAACAACTTTTCCTGACATTTTGTGAATTCTAGACCATAATTGTTTGGCTGGAGTGTCTGGTCCTAGCGTCCCACAAAAGTTTCTCCAACATTTCCTTTTTGCGTTCTTGACAGTTTTCCTTACCAACGCACAATAACGCTTGTATTTTATGACATTTTCCTGGGAAGGGTTCTTACGTAATTTTTTAAACGCAAGTTTCCTCATGCATATAGCTTTGCTACATTCGCTATTCCACCATGGAACTATGGCTCGCTCTTTAGGGATCTTTCTAAAGGGGATTGCTTCTGAAGCAGCAGTCAAGATCATTGCTATTAAAGAATCGTTAAAATCATCAATTGACCCATCACTGCAAACACTCTCTAAGCCTGCAGCTATCTCCTCTTCAAACTTATCCCACTTTGCTCTAGAGAAATCAAATCGTTTGGCTCTGTCCTCTGATTTCTTTATGAGAGGTCTTCCAAATTTGGATAAAACTGGGAAGTGATCACTTCCCATTGGGTCTTTACTCAAGACACTCCACTCCCCTACCCTTGCAAGAGCCGGTGAAGCCAGAGTCAGGTCTAAACATGACATTTTTGAAGTTTTAATTTCAAAGCGGGTCAGTTGTCCATCATTTATTATAACTAAATTAGAGTTATCTAACAATTCCTCTATTATTTCCCCGTTAGTACCTCTATCCTTACTTCCCCACAGAGGGTTGTGGGCATTGAAATCTCCTACCCAGATGACTTGCGAGCTGCTAGCCTTGCTCATTATGTTCTCAAGCTCAGATAGAATGAGGGGTTTACAAGGATTATAAAAATTAACAATGCATATTTTCCCCTGGGGGCTCCATACCTCAACAATTAAATTTTCAAAAGACGTATCACATTCACAAATTCTATATTGCATATTGGACTTAACAAAAGTTGCACATCCTCCTCCTGGCCTGTCATTCCTGTCCTTACGCAGGCATACATATCCAGGAATAATGAAATCTAGACAAGGCTTTAACCATGTCTCCTGGATACAAATTAGATCAGGTTTTATTTCACAGTCTCGAACTAGCTTTTTGAGCTCCTGGCCATTGGCGATTAAACTTCGTGCATTCCATTGGAGGATGCAGAACATCATAAATATTTAAACATCATCATAATCTTCAATGAAGTCACCCTCATCCATATCTTCTCCGTCCTCATCATCCTCCCTGTCAATGTAGCTTGTCTTTTCTTGGCTTGACCTCATGTAGTCATATAGAGATTGGGGAGCAAAGACTTTCAGACCCAAAAACCTGACTGCTGCTTCAGACACACATTTAATTATATCAGATCTGGACTTCTTTTCTCGAGCCCCGTACAGTACATCAACAATGAAAGCCATCAAGGATTCTTTTTTTATCACAATTTCATCCCTTGCTATGATGGATGGAGGCGATTGAGACATCAAAGGCCCACCTGTTCTCATTTTTCCAAGGGTGCTTGCATCACCAGCCCTTTCCACTTTCTTCAGAGCTTCCGCATAAGAGATCTTGTGCTCATCCCTGACCTCCTGAACTTGCTTTGCTTTTATAAAGTGGCCACACTCCTTAAATGAAGCCGAATGACTTCCTCCACAGTTACAACATTTAGGAGTTGACACTCCACAGTTCACTACATCATGGTCACCTCCACACTTGGCGCAACGCCTATCTCCTCTGCATGACATAGCCATATGCCCAAACCTTTGGCATTTAAAACACCGAAGTGGAGACCTTTGAAACTGCTTCACCTGGTATGACAGACAGCCAATGTACACCCTTGCTGGGAGAAAATTCCCCTCAAAGGTTATCAAAACTGGAGAGTTTGGGTTCCCCCCTTCTTTGGCTTTAAACCGCTTCACTTCCTTTACTTCTCCTCCTTTAATGTTTTCTAATATCTCTCTCTCTGTCACATCAGCACAAACACCATAGATGACACCTTTAGACACGTTTTTCTTTTCCGAAACTGAGATTTCCACTTTCTTTCCTCCAATTTTCCCAATTTTTCTTGCTCTTCCAAGTTGATCTCTAGTGCTACACATCACTAGGAGCACCCCACTGGGAAGGATTCGTGCATCTATTTCCTCTTCAACACACCTAAGAGACTCAGCAATCTTCAGCGGATTCACAGCTCTAAAGCCTCCAGCAACCTGATCCTTCATTTTGAAGAAAATTTTAAATTCTTCCACAGGCTTTACCATTTTCAGTCTCCTGTCTTCGTTTTCCAGAGAGGTGTCCGAGCGATCACGCTTCCCCACAGATCTAGATCCGTCCTCACCTCTCTCCCAGTCCTGCACCCCTCCCCCGTTACCCCTCATGGCCGAAGCCATGTATCAAAGAGACTACCAGGCCCCAAAGAGAGTATACAGAACAGAAGCAGAGAAGGAAAAATAAAGGTTAATATTCACGTGCGTACTTCTGACCGTCTCAGATAACGTACACAGCCACTGCCAGAGACCGCAACAAGCAGAGCAGGAACACCGGTCCGGACCTATACAGGCCGTCGGTCGATATTCCCGCACTTGCCCACCGCAGTACTCCAAACAGCAACACGGCCGCGTTTACAGTCACAATCTCTCCACAGAACTCAGCTTCCAGACGAACCTCTGGTGGATTTCCCAGCCGTCAGGGGGTACGTCCCAAGTCTCTTATTTTATACTGCTAACTCCTAACTCCTTACTTGAACCGGAAGTCGTTCGAGCTCCGCCATCTTTAAGGCCGTCTCATGTCTCTTATTCCTGCTAGTAATGAGTTAGCGTTAGGCGTTAGGAGGGATCTGTTAGGTGTGCGATAAGTAAGGTAACACGAGAGGTTCCTAACAGGAAGTCTTTTCCAGCTTGAGGCCATGACGTATAAATACCCGCCCCCTTCGTCTGGCTCATTTGAACGAGATGGCGGAGAAATAGCGCAAGTGTACCCATTACATGCATTCTTTGCAATGAAACGCTGTAATTCACATGCCTACGTGACTACAAAGAATATCGTTAATGATATTTCGTGCAAGACTGTCATGTTGTAATTAAGTTTATTTCATTCACAACCCGTTGCGGTGTTCAGCGGACTGTCTGTGATGCGTGGCTGTTAAATGTACAGCTGCTCGAGTGATATAACACCACGCACACACATACACAAACACATTTGCCCATCATTAATTGTCCTGCATGTCATGTGAGTGGAATAATGTTTAATAGGCTGTAGGTAATATTAATTATTAATATTAATATTAATTATTATTATTACTTTCATTAATGTTGTTGTAAGCTACTGTCATTACCGTCTGTCCTGCATCTCTCTCTGTCTTTCTCTCTGTCTGTCTCTCTGTCTCTCTTTCTGTCTCATACGGACATGGACGTCGGAACTATTTTCTGAGAGGGGGGGCGGGATTTTTGTTGGGAGGGGCGGGGGAAGCACGCACACTTATCAATGATTAAGGATTTGATTTGAAGTTATTTTATAATAACATGTTATAAGAGAACTAGAATGGATGAACACGGCATCTTTATTGTTAAGAAAATGAAACTTTGGTAACTAAATCAATAAGGAACATAACATTATTTGTAACCTTGAATGCAAAAAAGAAAAGTCTGCGCTCCTGACTCAGGGCCGAATTCACAAAAGGATTGCATGGCTTTTGCAGCCGCTAAACCGGTAAAAATGGAGCAAACAGATACCGTCTAATTCACAAAGCACGCGCAGAGGGTGAAATGCTCCACTAACTGCGCTGCCAAGCAGATTGCATCTCGGTGCTCCGGTGTTATTTGCACGTATTTAAATGAGGTAATACGCATATATTTGGCGCAAAAATATAATATATATTTATGCAAATGAGCTTCATTGATAAACAACGTCTAATTCACTAACACCAGCGCTAATAGCCACACGCAGTTTGAGTGAAGTAAGTAGCCTAACGTCTTTAGAAAGCTGGTGCAAACTGGGCGCTCCTCTGTGGAAGCCTCTCGCCCAGACTTTCCAGTGATCGTGGCAGCAGTGATCGACTGTTAAATCAGTCTGTAAATAATATTTTGACATTATTATTATTATAGCTAATCATTATTTCTTTAATGGCATCCGAAGATACTGATGCGTTGAACAGGTGACAGTCTGCGGTCGTTCTCAAAACGCACTTCTGTCACGCACTTCAAAAGCAACTTTCAATAATTTATTTTACGAAACGGGGGAAACAAACGTGAACAAAAACGGTTCCATAATTCATATTAAATTCAAAAGATAACGAAAAAACAGCTACAAGTGAGAGGGAATAGTGATAAAGTGGTCAAACTTGGTTAAATCCACAGCCTCAACCCATCCGACACTGTTAGACTGACTCACCAGCAGACATCACTATATGAGGGTATACAGTATTCAGTAGGCTACTTTGCCAAACAAAGTCTAATTAATACCAGCGCTAATAGCCACACGCAGTTAAGTGAAAAAAATAACTTTGCCATGTGTGGCTTATTGCAATCAGGGGCAAATCAGGGGCAAACCAGGGGCAAACTGCACTCAGCTGCCAAACTTTGTGGGCGTGTTTGCGCTGGTACACTGTAAAAAAAAGTCCGTAGAAATTACGGTAAAAAACTGTCAAATAGCAACAGTCAAAGGCCGTAAAATCTGAAGTAGTTTAGCACCGTATTAAGTCCACTGAATTACCGTAAATCAAGAAATAAGACATAACTTTGATTTTTACGGTCATAATATATAGAAAACACAGAATTTTTCTGTGAAAATGAAAAAGAAACATAAAATTCATGGGGAAATACTGTAAAGTCACAAAAGAATAATTACCCTAAAATTAACGGCATTATTCTGCCTAAATTAAAGATTTTGCTGATTTGAATTTACAGTATAAAACTGTTAAACATTCTGCAAAATCATACCTTCATTTCTACTGGAAGAATATGTTAAAAAAAAAAAGTAAAGTAACGTTGATTTCAATGTAAAACATATATGTTTAAATAATATTATTTGCTGTTATTTTATATAGGGTCCTATGCATCTATAGATATTGTGTTTGACCTATTAACAGAGCTATGCTGTAATAAACTCAGCAAAAAAGGTCTGAAAAATTTTGTTTGGTAGATTATTTCTCTGTTCGTTACTACAATGTTAATTGTCATTGTTTTTCATATGGTTGGGGAGCCTGTGTATTAACCTTTACAATGAATTACCTTACCAATTTCAGTTTTAAGAAAAAAAAATTGCCTTTAAATATTGTTTTTAAATGTTATTTAAATTAATTTCTTGAAAATAACACAACTCATATGAACCTCTGGAATTAAAACATGCATACATTTTGCAATTTTTGCTGATGTCAAGATATTTATAATATAATGGTGATTAACGCTGGATCGAGGGGCCCCCTTTTAATTTTGCGCAGGGCCCCAACAGACTCTAGAATCGCCACTGCAAGTTGGACATCATTAATAAACTGGCTTTCCAACCATATACAATGCCAATTAGCATTATAACAATCGAGAAATAATTGATCCAATTTTTTTTCCAGGTTTATTTAGAACAGCCAAAAAGGAGGTTAAAGTAGAGCAAGGCCTCCATATACACCCTTTAGGCTACTGTGATATAAAATGAAATGTTGGGATTTGTGATCAATTACATTTTTATGCCAAAATATTGAAAATATTAAAACATTAATCTGTGGTCTGTTCTGCCTGTAGGTCTATAGTAACGCATGTGTCCCTCTTTAGATACCATCCAGAGGTAAATTCAGTTTATATAAGGAAAAGCATCTCAAAACATGATTATAAAAGCATCTCGAAACATCTGATTGATTGTAATAGCATCTCAAAAATGCTAAATTTAAAAACATCTCAAATTATGGGAATTATTTTAAAAGCATTTCAAAACTGAGTACTAAGTTTTATTCCCCCCCTACAGCTTGGGGATTGTGCATTTGTTGACATTAACGCGCCGAAATTTAAATAGGCCAATCAGCGCATTTTATCTGACTCCTGTCTGTTAACCTCTGACCATCTCCGGATCGGTTAGGTTTCGTTTCCGACTTCACCCGTTCAAGTCCACAGTCTTCACCGGAGGAGCTTTAGCATTAGCGGTCTGGAGTTTTTTGGAATTAACCTCAGCCAGAAGTTGTACCTGTCTTCAGTTAACTCGGTAAGTAAATCAACACAAGTTAAAGGCTTTAACGTTAGTTGAATTGGGTTTATTCGGCTAGAGGGTTGCATTACAGACAGCAAACATGGCGTTAATGTCCCCATAGCTTTGTACGTCTAACGTTAGCTAAGGTTACATTAGACTTTATAACAGCCTGGAAACGTCTATTCAAATACATGTTTAGGAAACAGAGTGTATCATTAGCAATCGTTTTATAAGTTTGACTGCTTTCGAAAAATGCAGTGTGGGTTTAACGTTAACGTTACCCCATGGTTTACCCGCCTGGCGGGCTAAGCGGGATCAGTCTATTTGCTGCAGCCTTTTGGTTAGCTAACCGTAGCGGTTACCGCTAATATTGTGTAACGTTAGGCCAAACCTCGGTGTATTATTTCACTATCGAAGATGTATTCTTGTAACATATGTGGAGCAAACGTTCAGTCTGTAAAAGCATATGTTTTGCATTGCAAACTGCACCGCAATGAACCCCGATATCTGTTTTTAAATGTGTTGAAACAAGCTGTAAACAGGTGTTTTCAAGCTATACAGCTTTAAAGTCGCACTTCTATCGCCACCACAACAGCAACGTCACACCAACCGTTAACGTTACTCAGGGTGTGACCTTAGCGCCATTAAAATGCACCGTCTCACTTTGTGAACGCCAGTGTGAGGGAACTAAACCGTTGGTTGCTCACTTAAAGGAGCATATAACAGAAGGGCGTCATGTAGCTTGCCCAGTGAGAGGATGCAAAAATGTGTTCACTGCAAAAACGTCTTTTACTTCTCACATGTCCAGAAAGCACAGACATTGGTCAGAAAATGTGATTTGTGCATCAATCACAGATACACACTGTGAGAGTCCAACTACAAGTGCTACCATACAGGAACCTGCCAGTGTGTCAGATGCTGAAGACACTGTAGGGGACGGGTCTAATTTCAGTGACCTGTATCTGAGAAATATATGTATGTTTTACATGAAACGACAGGGACAGCATCTTCTTCCAGTGTCTACCATTCAAAACATTGTTGAAGAAATGCAGAATATACGTGAGTTGGGACAGACATATACTTTGAATCGACTAAATTTGCTTCTAAAAGATATGTCAGTTTCAGATGAAGACATTGTAAAAATCAGTGACACAATTAAACAATCGGACCTGTTTACAGCTTGCCACACAGGGCCCATGAGAACTGCTTACTCAAGAACCCAGTGCTTTAAAGAGGACATGAAACACTAAACATAGTTATCATAATTTAACGAGGGTCTCTCACCCTAAAAAGATAATTTTAGTTTAAACTTTGAAAATGAAAGGAATCTCAAAATCCTGTCATTTAAGTTCAGCTGTCAAAACAAAGGGCGGCGCCATGTTGGCTGTGTCGCCGGACGTGACGTCAGCGGAGTGGTTGGTTGTCAAGCTAGCGATCGCAGTGAGGAGCAGAGATTACACAATGACAGAGAAAGACCAGCCGACAGGAAAGCGAGTTAAGGGAGGCATGTTTTGCATTGCCCCTGGATGCACAAATGAATTTTACAGAGTGAAAGACCGGGAGAAGACTGTACACTTCCATCATTTTCCACGACAACCACTTGCTCTCCGATGTTGGCTAGCAGCAATCAAAAGGATTGGTAATGCTAGCATTTGTAGTGAGCACTTTGTAGATGAAGACTACCTGGAGGAAAGGTTTTTTGATGAAGCAAGAGTACTGGTGACTCGTAGAAGCAAAAGGTTGAAACCAGATGCTACTCCCTCTATTTTTAACTTTTCTGCCTATAATGATCGGTCTACAGACTGTCCCACACAGTCCACTTCAGAAGTGGCTGTGCGCCGTAAGGAAAGAGCCAAACGGCGCACCCAGTTGACAGTTCAGAGAGAGGTAAATACACGACAAACATCCCAGTTTAGCTCAGTTCAAATGTTCCACAGCCCAGTTCTCAATCACGATCATCCCCTCAATCACTGATATGAGCTGTCAAGTCTCCCGTTTTGGCCGGGAAACTACCGTATTTTATCCCTCTTTCCCGCCGTCCTCCCATATTAGTATTTCCCGTAAACCTCCCGTATTATAATAACATAATAACCCTGTATTATAACGTAGGAATGTTCACAGCATTTCAATGTCAACAAAGGTAGGCCTATCAGATTCTGATCACCAACCCACTAACCCCTATAACACTGGTGACAAACTGCACAGGATGAAAGTACAGTCACACCCCCACAATAAGACTACTACTACTCCTGCAGTTCCCAAACTTTTTTGCGCAATGAACTGGTTTCATGTAAGACAATATTTTCACGGACCGGCCTACAATGTGTGGCAGATAAACACGGCGAAATAAAATGATACGACCGGCATGAAAACAAATGTAAAATGCACAAAAAATATAACTCACCATAACGCTGAATCAGTAGGAGCCCTGAGCTTATTTCTCTGCAAAAATACGGTCCCGTCTGGGGGTAATGAGCAAGAATGACACCAGAGGTTCTCTAAAGACGTTTACTATTATTGTTACTCACTTTCACTAGCATGTGGGTGTAATTTTGGGGTAATGAATCACGTGACCGAGACAAGCGCTTGACATGTGTCCAGTTCCACTAGCACTTCTCCCCCATGTAGCCTACACTATTTGGATTTGTCCTCATCAGCTGATCAGCCACATGCTCTCCTCATCATCCGATTGTGCCGGGGTATTTAAACCCCCCTGCTTACCTGATCATTGCGAAGAAGATGATCATTCCTGGCTATTCTGCTGTTGTGTGCTGCCTATGAAGATTTTCAATCCCACCACCTCCCCAGCATCCACCTGGGGCTCTGTTTCTATGATCCCCAGCAGGGGTCTGCTATTCATTCCCTGTCATGGAGATCATTTTCAGGGAATGAATTAATTGACACGGTCTGTCGCAAAACTTACTTCCGTCGTGATAAAATTATTCATGCTCTACTTCTGAATGCAAAATAATTATGCTCAATAAAAGATACTGATTTCAATTCTGAGTTGTCTGACTGAATAGTGGTCATATTGATTTATTGGTTTGTCCAAATATGTTACACAGGAAAGAGAGGAACTTGTTTAATTTAAGGATGAAGTCTTTTGTACATTATTTTATACCATAAATGCACTAGCATATCTCACCATATTTATATATTACAGAACTACCTGTCAAATTAAAATTAATAAGCGAGTCCAATCCATGTTCTTTCATCAAGCCAATTAAAACCCCGGCTGTACCCATCATGTCTTTTTTTCACTATTGTAAACAGTTTAACAAAGCAAGTTGGTTAATTTGGTTGACATTGCAATGATTACTCTTGATTAATTTATGGTAGCTGATAAAATTATGCTACTTAAAGAAAACTGAGATGACATCTTGAAGTGCAGTTTCATAAGAATAACATTTTAATAATAATAAAACATTATGTTTCCTAAATAACTTTTCTAAACTACATTTTAAGTAGGTTAAAAAACAAAACAAAACAAAACAAAACAGCATGCAATTAATATAATTCCAAACAGAACATCAAGGTGTTGAGAGGCAGGAGGTAAAGTCTGCACCCTTTCTTGAAGCCATAAAGTGTATTTCAGATAATGTTGTGATCCTACTTGGAAAAAGAAAATTGGAAAACATATTTACAAAATCATGCCCAGCAATAGGCTTACAAGCTTGATGGTGGCAGAGTGATGAACCATTCAGTTTTATAAACACCAATAAATAATTAACTCTATCTATGCACTGAATTAACATCATCTTATGCCATGGTCTGGGTGAATACTCTTTTCTGTGATTGGCTCACAGGTGTGCATCAAAACCGTTGACTCACACATAGTCTGACTCAATTTTGACTTTGATGAAACCATAGTTATAAGTCACCAGCAGCACAAATCAGAGACAACTCCTACTCTGGGCACAACTCCGTGAAACAGTGGAGACCAACGGATGAGGATTGGAGGATTCAGCTGGGTCAATCTAGGAGAAGGTTGTCTGCCACAGTCTCTACCTTGCAGCTCTCCCTCTGTGGTCATTGTCTTTGCCCAACCCATTCAGCATGTTGTGATTGATCAACCTTAAGATGTGAAAAATGAAAAAAAAGAGAAGGCATTATTATATTAAATATATTTGTCTTTTGTTGTGACAGTTAAGGCAAAAAGTCGCAGCATGACAGACAGGGAGAGAGAGATGATCCGTGTTGAGGAGGAGGAGGAGGTGCAGCAGCAGCAGGAGGAGGCTCAGAATAACAGTCAGTGTGAGCACCCAGACTGATGAAGAAACTGCAATTACTAAAGAGTACAGCAATACAGGCACAGTGACAGACAACATCCTATTCAGCAGCTACATTATCCATGATCATCGTTACAGCAAAACAGTAGACTGCATACCTCCATCACTACCACCACCAACTGAGTTGAGTGACGATGAAACCGCGTTGAGTGTTGAAGAAATGGAGGGGTCTGAGGCGTGCAGCATGGAGGAGGGACTGGATGAATATGATGAGGATGATGAGTTCAGATTGAGTGATGCCAACAGCATGAGTGATGAGTGTGTGAGTGATGTGGAAAATGAGGTCTCAGCGAAGGACATGAGCATCATGTCAAACAAAGAAGTTTTAAAGCTCTTCAATGTGTGCCACTGGGAGGGTTGTGGCAAGTGTATTGTCCAGCCACCAACTTTAAAAAAATGTGGATTTGGAGTACAGATCAAAACAGAATGTATTGACAGTCATGACTATGTCTTCAACTCTCAGCCTCTTGTGAGAGGAATGATGGAGTGTAACCTCAGTATCCCAGCCACTACCTTAGCCAGTGGCAATGAGAGCACTCCATTTCTGGAGATCTGTGAAGCCATTGGTCTGCAAACCATTTCAAGCAGAGAATGGTTTAACATTCAGAAGGCCTACATTATCCCCGAGATAAATGATTTGTGGACAAAACACAATGAGGCTGTGCTGGCTGCATTACAAGATCAGCCACTTCTTGTCTCTGGAGACGGTCGATATGACAGCCCTGGCCACAATGCAACATTTGGCACTTACACAGTTCTGGATACCAAATCAAACTTGGTGGTGGCACAGGAGACTGTCAAGGTCACAGAGGTCAAGAGCAGCTACTGGCTGTAGGTTGAGGGTCTGGAAAGGTGTCTGTCCAAGCTTGCAGAGTGTGGTGTGCAGGTCTCTGTTATTGCCACCGACTGCCACCCGTCTGTGCAGAAGGTTCTGCGAGAGAAACACAAACAAGTGCAGCATGAATATGACCTGTGGCACATTGTCAAGAATCTGCGGAAAAAAATACTGGCGACCCACAATGAGGAGCTATATGAGTGGACAAAAATGATCACAAACCACCTGTGGTATTGTGCAAGCACCTGTGAAGGAAGCGCAGCCAGGCTCAAGGAGAAGTGGACATCCATCCTTCACCACATCACCAATGTCCACAACTGGACATGTGGTGAAATGATGACCCGATGTGAGCATCGTCCATATACTCCAGAAGAGGAGAGCCTGCGGCCCTGGCTTTGTCCAAACTCTGCTGCCTTTGAACACCTGCAGAAGATTGTTCTTGACAAGGCAATTTTGCAAAAGCTAGAGAAGACGACAAAGGGCATTCACACAGGTTGGGATGAAACAATAATCAGTTTAGTGATTACCATGATAACATTTCTGATGGTTAAAAGTACCATATCAAATTTGAACTATCACAACAATGGTATATGATTATGGTGCCGTTATAAGCACAGTAAAAAAAAATTCCCTGCTTCTACCATGATTATGTCATGGATGTTATTTTGCTGATAAATGTTTATGCAAACAAAAATGCATAGTGATCCTAATTTAATTAGAGTTATCAATACAAAAGCCAAATGATTTCAGTGAGTGCCTCAACACTTTTTTTTAAACAGTACACAATTAAACAATACAGTAATACAAATGATAACTGTGATAATTTTGGTCACAATAATTGCAATATGAAGTTTTCATACCGTTTCATGTTTATGCACAGGGCAGCTTGAGAGTGTACACTACTCCTTGTACACAAAATATGCCACCAAGAGGAAGAAGTTTCTCAGGGAGAGCTTTGAGGCCAGGCTGAAAACAGCTGCACTGGACCACAACCTCAATGTCAGCAGAGCCACTGCAAAAACAAATAAAGGCCAGGAGCAGTTCAAACAGCAGTATTCTAAAGGTGCAGGAGAGTATGTGGTGACAGCAAGGAAAGTCAAGAAAGACTGTACCTTTAGGGAAGACATTGTGTCCGGTGTGTTGCGCAGGGCCGAGGCTGCATCCATACGTGCAGAACTCCAACAGCACAAAACAGAGACAACATGCACCCTGGCCCAGCACAAAGGGGTTGAGAAACCTGAAAAGGCTCAATCTGTGGCAAGAAAGCTCAGCCGCTTTGCACCGCTGCTGCCCCATGAAGCTCCCTGAAAAACACAGGACACTGAACAGTTGCAGGGTGCTTAAGTGAAACAAACTGAGCAAGTTAGTTATCAGTTAAGTTAAGTAGTTAAGTTAAGTTGTTAAATTGTTTAATGCTGCAGTGAGATAGATGACATGATATTAAATTATCCATTTATTCTATAAAAAAATAAGTTAATTCTTTGTTACTCTGATCACTTTACAGGAGACAAAATTACTACTATCCTACAATTAATGTTCATTGATAAAAAAATGTGAGCACTGACTTGTCTCTGTAATTTACAATTTTTATTTGCATGATATGACAGAACAAAACCAAACAAATCCATATCTCATTTCAATACTAACCGACATTAAAAGTCATCATTGTCCCAATATTCAAAGCCGTGGTATTCCGGAGATGGGAAAGCAGTCCTGATGATGTTCACCACACATGCTGGAATAGGCAACCTGTTCCTCCTCCCAAGGTGTCCTCTGGCCCATAAAGTGAACTGTCTGTATGCAGTTAACCTGAACAGACTGACAAAAAGAGTTGTCTATTATTTGTTGGCCTAAACAAGTTATATTGTATGACATTACATGGAAAAACACGTGCTGTATCATAATGTATATCTCGTATCTCAGCCCATTCAACTTATAGCTACATTCAATCACATTTACTCGTTTATTACCAGTTGCCGTAACAGTTAAGTTATTTTCATACATCTTCATTAAATGTTAAACGCACTTCTGCTTATGTTAAGTTGTATATCAAGGTTTAAGTAATTATCTTTGGAGTGACAGTAATGCATGAAAATGTGGTTCAAGCCAAGGAAATTAAACAAATTGAAGCCTGGCAACATTAGTGTGTTTGACCTGCTAACTAATAAGCATGCTAACGGCGCCAACAGTTGCATGCTAATGCTAATGTTCGTAACATTAGCATGCTAACAGCTGCATGCTAACGTTGGTAAAGTAGAATAAACTGATGAGATATAACGTTAGTAACGATGGATAATATCAGACAGACTGCTTTTATCTGACAGACAGCGACTGCTGCTATTTAAATTACCTTACAACAAATAGCATCAACTTTTAGGTTAGCTTTAACCCACCTGCTGTTTATAGGCCGCTCCAATCTCTGCACGGACTTCACGCAGGGATAGCATAGACACCTCCAAGACGTCCCTCTCACAACAGAGCATCTGGAAGGTGCGGGATAGGGTTATGCAGGACAGCTCCCCTAACCTACAATCCACATCAGCTTCACGGCAACAGATGGACTCCACGGTGGTCGGCATTGCGGAGCCGTGCCCACACATGCACCAAGCAGTGTTGCCGACCCTCTCCTGGCTGCCATCCTCGTCCGGAGCAGCTGCAGCCGCCTCCTCCTCCGCGAAATTGTAAATTTCCACCCTCCTCCTCCTCGTCACTGGCTCAAAGGCATAGGCCATTGGGTTTGGTGATAGATTAATAACGTTATCTCTTTCGGCTTCTTTTCTCTCTGTAAATTTCGGTAAAACTACTGCTCTTCTACTTCCTCCGCCTACAGACACAGTGTCGTGAAACCAACCAACCACTCCGATGACGTAGGCAGTGACGTAAAATAAAGATGGCGCTGAGCACGGGCCGAAATGTATCGTAAATGCATTTAAAAAGTGGATTTTCTCTAAAATAGGCTGACTTTTCCGATTTTTTATTTCGTCAGTATGTCTTAATAATGCACACATCTCCTATGCTGGTGTCTGTTCCGTTTGTTTCATGTCCTCTTTAAAGACATGTTCAAATATGTGGAGCCCAAAAAAATCTTGTTGGGCAGAGATGAGAACAGGACAGAGAGGTGTGCCTATTATATTCTTGTGTTAAAATCTTTAAAGGGTATGCTGGAGTCCGGTTTTTGGCAGGGCCTCATGTCAGTGGATCCTAATAATGTTTCCAAAACAGATGTTCTCTCTGACAGTTGTGATGGTAAGGTGTTTATGTCAAACACATTTTTTCAGGAAAACCCAAGGTGTCTTAAGCTGGTTTTATACCAGGATGCATTTGAAGTTGTGAACCCATTGGGTTCTGCAAAAAAGAAGCACAAGGTTTTGGCTGTGTACTTCTCTCTACTCAACATGCCCCCCCATGTACGATCAAATGTTGACCACATGCAGCTGGTTTTATTGTGTAAAGAGAAGGATTTTAAGGAATTTGGCCATGCCAAGGTTTTTTCTGAACTGCTTACTGACCTGAAAGAACTGGAGGGAAATGGGATAGCAATGGGAGATGAACTTGCAGTCAAGGGAGCTCTCTACTGCATTGCTGGGGACAATCTGGGCTCTCACACCATTGGTGGTTTCACAGAAAATTTCAGTTCATCTCAGTACTTCAGCAGATATTGTCTGATTTCTCGAACTGAATTTCAGGGTGCTGATCCTAACATCTGTGGACTGGAGCGGACTCCAGAAATGTACAGATCTGCCATTGAACAGCTGGAGACAGAGCATGCTCCACAAGTACAAGGGATAAAGTTCAGGTCAGTATTTAATACTCTACAAAACTATGATGTTTGTTCACCTGGCATGCCCCCCTGTCTCGGTCATGACATCTTCGAGGGTGTCCTGTCATGCAATGTTGCTCTTTACCTCAAGTACTTCATCAACAAAAAGAAATGGTTCACATACACAATTTTGAACAGGCGAATCAAGCAGTTCAAATACAAAGCAACAGATGCTTGCTCCAAACCTTGTGAGGTCAGTCCTCAAACACTGAAACTGAGTGGACATGCTGTTCAAAATTGGAACTTCTTGAGACTGTTGCCTCTGATAATTGGAGACAAAGTGCAGGACCCCCAAGATAATGTGTGGCAGTTAATTTTGCAGCTTAAGGACATTGTTGACCTGATTTGTGCTCAGCAAATTTCCATGGCACAGGTCGCCTATCTGGATGTTCTCATCCAAGAATATTTGGAAACCAGGAAGGCACTATTTCCAGATATGAACTTGAGACCTAAACACCATTATTTACGGCATTATCCTGGACTGATCCTGAAATTTGGCCCACTCATCAGGCTATGGACTATGTGTTTTGAGAGCAAACATAGTTACTTCAAAAGATGTAAAAGGCATCTGAAGAATTTCAAAAATCTGTGTTTGACTCTTTCAGAAAGGCATCAGATGTTACAGGCCTTTCTTTCCGCTGGGTCCAGGAGTCCTCCATCTTTGCAAATGAAAGATGGCTCACCATTTTACTCAGAGCTTTACAGTGAGCAAGTGAAAGGCACAATCCTCCATTTTGGCTTCACTGAAAGAAATACAAAAATTCCTGTTTATGTGCAGTATAATGGGATAATTTACAGGAAGGGCCAATTTGTTGTCACTAAGAATGATGACTCAGTGGAGTTTGGTGAAATCATCCTCATTCTCGTGAAAGATGATTTTGCACTTCATTTTCTGATGAGAGTGTATGATGGGGAATTTCTTTCACACTACCACATGTACTCTGTAAAAAAGGACAGTGGAAGATTAGAATGCAGACATGTTAGTGAACTGATTAACATGTGGCCTTTATCATATTACATAAACAATGGACACCAGATTGTCCCATTGAAGCACAGTCTCTTGTCACACTAAATCAGTAGGCCAGATGCTAACCTGTCTTTTTTGTGTGTCTTAACAGATATGGCTGAATCAAAGACCGTAAGTGATGCCATAGCAGCAGTGCTTCTGGATCTTCCTGATCAAGTTGTCAAGTCAGTAGAAGATGCTTTGGAGGCGCTTGGTGCAGTAACGACAGATGATTTACAGTACATTACAGAGGGAGACTTGCTGCCAGTATTAAAGCCCATACAAGTCAGAAGACTGGTTGCTGCCTGGGCCCAAAACAGTGAGTGTAAAATATTGTCACCACAGCACAGCACACACTGCACAAGTAATTAAATTTTATTTTATTTTTTATTTGATTTTTGTAATTCAATCGAAATGCAATCTGTCAAAAATAAATTTTGAATGTATTTTGCAGCCCTACTATCTAGAGGTGTGTCAATATGCTGCATTCTGTTACAGAGTAGAAAAACATTAAAGGTTTAATGATTTCAAACCTCTTTTGTTGTACTTTTACAGACTCGTCCACTCCAACTTCAGCCCCGGCATGTTCCTCTCCAGGGTCTCTCCTTTCCTCTCCCTCTCCGTCCTCCGTCACTCCCTCACCAGCATCATCCACAGCTACATCATCACCCTCAGGAAGTTCTTATACTCTTGCGCCAAATTGGGTAGACACTTTTCAGATACCATGGCAGAAGCTCCCTGAAGAGTTAGTACAGAGTTTGGAAAGACAGAAAAGGCCAAGTGCGCGACTACGACGAAATATGATAAGGATTGTTGTCTCCGAGATGATGAAGATTTGTAAGAGTCCAACCAAACACAACACCACAGAGATAGCAAAAAGGATGGTGGCCAGGTATCCAAAGTCTCTTCAAGATGTAATTGATGATGATGTTACTGGACTTGGATATCATTCCCTGGCAAAGCAACTCCAGGCAAGAGTTGAAAATGTCAAACGACCTGACACACCAAAGATAAAGAAACGCAAAGCTGCATCAGGTGATGACACAGATGAAGTATCTGCTGAACAAAGAGCAAGTGTTCAAGACATGTATGGCTGTGTCAACTGGATGCCGAAACATCTGCCACTCTCTGAGACTGTGGAGAGTCAGCTAGAAAAAAAGAAAAAATGAAAAAATTTGAAGAGATGAACTACAATTCAGATGCTTTGAAAGAATTGATCAAGTCCACCTATTTCACACATCGTAAAGAGATCAATAATGGTGTAAGCATCCAGAAATTAAGCCAGGAATGGCCATGTTTGTTTAAGGAAGTCGGTATGGCAGCACACTTCCAGGAACTGACTGGCGTGAGTTTGATTGAGTCCTTCCTTGCCAATGTTGACACAAACGGGGCACGTCTCTTAAACTTCTTCAAACGTGTTGATGCACATAAACACAAACAAGTCCTGGATGCTCTTCTCAAGCTTCAAACTGAAAGAGGTCAGTCCACTGGTTGCTCAGAAGAGGTCATACAGATGGTGCTTCTTTTACTGGCTCATTTTGACGAGAAGGAAGAGCATCTGTTCCATTTCGTCGAGAAGACAATCCTTGCTGAGGAGGTTCAGATGGAGAGTGTGCCACCAACACCCTGCCTTATTGTGTGTGGTAAGTAAACTGAACCAAACCTGCAAGCTTTCTCTACTGGTATACAAACACCCACTTGTACTCTTGGCTTGTTTACTTTGTTGTTAGCTTGTAGCCCACTTTGAGACACTGGCTAACATTTTTCCTGATAACAAGTTCTGCCAACAGTAGATTGACTCTCATCCTATATTGAAATAAGTACCATTGAATTTCTATTTATGGCTGATATTGAAGCCCTTGTCATTAAAGTTTATTTTTTATTCATGTTGTTTATTCTTAGGGTCCTCCTGCTTTGCTGCTGAGACATTTATGTTGAGCATCGATAAAGAGGTTGTCAACGACCACATCACTTCCTTCACATCTGCCATCTGCCTGATGTTTGGCAGTTAGTACTGCTTCAACGTACACTACCCAGTGGAACTACGGTCTACACTGGAGTTCCTCCAACGGTAAAATATTATTTTTCTAAAATATGTTATAATATTAGAAAATGCAAGGCATTTGATATCCCTCCTGAAGTTGTTCTCTCTCTCTCTTCCTCTCTCTCTCTCTATCATAAAGGTGTTTCTTTTCAATAAATCCAGAGAAAGGCACCAAAGTCGAGTGGAACAAGAAGAAAAAAGTGTTCCCAGAGTCTTGACTCTGATCTCAGACCTTGCTGACCATGAGTGGACCTTCCAGTGATGTTGAGAGATGATATGATAAAAGGTACACTTAGTGTTATATACACTGCAGATATTGTGTTGGTAACATTTCTGAAAGTTTTACAAGATGTATAGTTTTACAAGATAAATTGTCTGGTACAGTTTGTACATGTTCAGTTTTACTGCACTGGTTTTGTACTGTAAACAAGTTGAGATAAACTTGCTTGTGATGGTAAGGTGTTTATGTCAAACACATTTTTTCATGATAACCCAAGTTGTCTCAAGCGGGTTTTATACCAGGATGTATTTTAAGTTGTGAAGCCATTGGGTTCTGCAAAAAAGAAGCGCCAGGTTTTGGCTGTGTACTTCTGAATTTCTGAAAGTCTTACCAGATGTATAGTTTAGATAAAATATCCGGTACAGTTTATACATGTTCAGCTTTACTGCACTGGCTTTGTACTGTATACAAGTTGAGATAAACTTGCTTGTGATGGTAAGGTGTTTATGTCAAACACATTTTTTCAGGAAAGCCCAAGTTGTCTTAAGCGGGTTTTATACCAGGATGTATTTTAAGTTGTGAACCCACTGGGTTCTGCAAAAAAGAAGTGCAAGGTTTTGGCTGTGTACTTCTGAATTTCTGAAAGTCTTACAAGATGTATAGTTTAGATAAAATATCTGGTACAGTTTGTACATGTTCAGCTTTACTGCGCTGGCTTTGTACTGTATACAAGTTGAGATACACTTGCTAGTTACGGGAATGTATACAATTCATATGCTTAAAGGAATAGTTCACTTTAACGTTAAATTCAGTCATTATCTAATTATATGTCTCCAAACTGCTCATCTGCTTTTTACCGCAGATCTCTAAAATCCTGAAAGCTGTCAGTGTTTTGTGGATTAAAAATCTTAAAAAAGTGAATTATTCCTTTAAGAAATACTTAAATAATGCATATTCATAACCAATTACTGTATGCACTAATGAAGGATGCATTTTGCAGAATTGTAGTTTCAGCTCAACTTAAATAGATCATCAATCAAGGATTGTTAGTTCACAGTTACTTCATATGTTAATTGATATTTGACAAGATTAGCTTGATTTTTTTTTTTTTCCTAGTATAAAAGTTTATGGACTCCTAAATTTCCCTTACAACTTTTAAGGGAATAGACCGAATAGTATTTTTGGACAGATTTGCAACACAGATATTTTTAAGATTAGCAGTGTGCCACAGGCCATGCCAATAATGGTCAACTGAGTGTAAAGGACACTTGTTTGCTAACAAAATAATACCATCAGGTGTCCAACAAATTCTATTAGGCATAATGCCATAAAGATTCAGGTGTTGCCCATGAACTTATATATTAAAGAAATCAAGCTGATCTTGTCAAATATCAATTAATATTAAGTATGTGTGAATTAATAATCCTTAGTTGATGATTTAAGTTTGAACAAATAAAGTAATAGTGACTTCATAATTAATTGTCCATCTGTCATTCAGTGCATGTAGTAATTCATCATGAATTATGCATTAATTAAGCATTCCTTACGTATATGACATATCTCTCAAGTCAAATGTTAACTTTTAAAAAATTTCTTGCAGTCATAGAGAAAGTATTTCTTAGATTTATGATGCAAGATTTGAAACTTTTGCTGCCCTTCAGGGATAATTTTATTTTGATACTATGAAAATAATACACTGTGTGTACACAAATACCAGGTTAGATTTGTACCAAAAAGTGCATTTAAATGTTCTCAAATGAAGTGTAAAGGTTTCCTGCCAAATTTTTTACTCTGTTCAAATAAAGAGTTTCTATATTTGAAAATTTTAAGGTGGATATTTTTGTGGCTGATTTGGTAACATTTTTTCATGTAAATTTTCAGGTAAAACAATGTTTTTTTTTTAAATGTAAAATCTTTTTTTTTACGGTAAAATATCAAATTAAGCAAAATTTTTGACCGTAAAATCAACAGTATCAGTACATTTTTTTACTGTAAATGAGGAAAAATGTTTAACCGTAATTTAACGGTAGAATTCTGGCAACCACAGCTGCCGGTATTTTACTGTTAAAAAAAAAAAAAAAAAAAAAAAAAAGTAAATTTTAAGATAAAACTATGTTTTTTTTAAATTTTGAAACTTTTTTTTAACGGTAAAATATTGAATTAAGCACATTGTTTAACTGTAAAATCAACAGTATTAATACATTTTTACCGTGAATGAAGGAAATGTTTTACCGTAATTTAACGGTAGAGTTTCGGCAACCACAGCTGCCGGAATTTTACCGTGAAAACAACAATTTCTTTTTTACAGTGTATATCATTAGCGCAATATCCTTTGTGAATAGGACGTTAAGACGGAGCAAACTGCGGGTGCATGTGAAGTGCAATTCAAGGTGCTATCAGTGGCCGCAGTTCATTCTTTGTCAATTCGGCCCTCAGAGCTTTCATGCATTTCCAAAAGTGGACCTTCTCTCAGTTGACCTACTGATGAAGATTTTAAGCAGGGTCGAGACATCGCTCTCATCCATAAGGTCACTGTGAGCGTTCATAATGGCCAAATGTGTTAGTCTCTCCTGCGTCATGGTGTTGCGCAGCCAGGTTTTCAGCCTGCGCAAGGCTGAGAAAGAGCGCTCGGATGCAGGGCAGGGCCAGACAGAGCTTAATGAGCTTCTCCACCTCCGACAGCATGGAGCGGGTTTGGGGCTGCAAGGTTTGCAGGATGGACACAACATCCTGGATGCCAAGGCTACTGTATGTAGTCAGGCAGGTTGCATATCACATCAAAAGCATAGATCTATGCATTAATGATATGAAAGAGATAAATGTAAGTCAGACAAATTGAGTTTAAATTCAGATTCTTTATTTTTTTTAAAGCGTAATGCAGTGGGTAGGGAGGCTGGGGTGCGGGGGTGCGGATGGGAGGGGGTGCGGCCGCACCCCCCACACCCCGAGTTCCAACGTCTATGGTTCTCGGTCAGAATGCGTCATTTGTGGTGAGAAGCTAGCTAATGACAGCATGAAGCCAAGCAAGCTGAAACGACACCAGGAGACCAAACACCACCAGACTATTGGTGAAAGTCGAGAATATTTTGAGAGGAAGAAGCAATTGGCACTATCAAGAAGATCCACAGACATCAGAAAAGCTTTTGAAAGAGCAGGTAGTGATTTACACAGATCTAGCGAGGCGTCATTTAATCAAACCCGCCTGCCTGAAAATTGTGGAGAGGCTATGTGGAGTGCAGGTTGTTGATAAACTGAAAACTGTCCCACTCTCGGACAACACCGTGAAAGACAGAATTGATAAAATGGCTGCGGATTGCCGCCAAAACCAGCTGTACAAGAAGCTGAGGAATGGTAACTTTGCCGTTCAGCTGGACGAAACGACAACAGTGTCAGACGAGTCCGTCCTCCTCGTTTATGTGCAGTATATTGATGCTGAGGATGGTCTACAAATCTAGCAACAACAACAACCAGACAGGATATATTTATGGCTGTGGACTCATATCTCTCATCCAACAATCTGCCCTATGAAAACCTGGGCCGCAGCAATGATGGGCAAAAATAAGGGGTTAAACAGCCACCTGAAGGAAAAAGCCCCATGGAGCGTGATTTTCCACTGCATGCTACATCGGCAAGCACTGGCAAGTGAAAAACTTTAAGAAGACCTTGGTAACACCCTGTCAACTTTTGTTAAAGTTGTAAACTTTATTAAAGCTTGCCCATCTAACAAGAGACTTTTTGCCCAGCTGTGCGAGGATGAAGCGCATCAAACACTGCTGCTACACACGGAGGTGTGGTGGTTGTCACGTGGACAAGTGCTTGTGCGTTTTATGGAACTGCAAGAAGAAAATAAAGGAATTCTTGCAAGATCACAATCAACCACTGTGTGAACAGCTGACTGATGCGTTATGCATCAAAACGGCATACCTGGCGGACACGCTCACGCTCTAGAATGAGACGAACAAGCGGATGCAGGGATCTGAATCAAACATCATGCAGTGCAAAGACGTCCTGGACGCTTTTGTGCGCAAACTTGATTACAGAGTAGAAAAAATGTCAAACTGGGATTTACAGCATTTTCCACTGCTGCTGAAACAGTCAGCTGGCCCTGTGCGTGCGAGTTTACCCGGCACCTGAACTTGCTCCGTGAGGAGTTTAAGAGCCGCTTCGCCGACATCGATGAGTACTTATCAAAGGAAGCGTGGGTGCTGGACCCCTACATTACCATCCTCAAGGACATGGAATACCTCGGCTGTGAAGATGAGCTTTGTGACCTTCAAGCTGATTCTGTGTCAAAAAAATATTTCCTGGGGTGTCGGTAGCGTAGTGGATAGATATAGAGGTGATGCCTCGCTGCAGTGGTCGCGAGTTCGACTCTGGCTTGCAACCCTTTGCTGCATACCTGATGAATTTCTTTACAATCCATTATACAGATCTTGTTATCAGTCACTTAATATAGTGAGGAATATCGTATCTTACCACGTCTTAGGCTTGCGTGTGTTTGTCCCTGTCTATCCACATTTGTAGTCCGGCTTTCAAGATGCAAATATCTCCATACTGTCCAGTTGAAACTTTGTATGAGAAGACCAGTGCACTTCACCGTTGCACACACAGACAACTGAGGCCTAATTATGCATGCTGACAGGGCAGTAGTCACCATATACACTGAGGGGGACACGTTCCCCCCCAATGCCCAATTTTTTTTTTACTGCAAACAAAGTGGCAAATATTATCTTGGAGGACATCATTGCACTTGGTTAACTATTTTTCTATGATCTTAGATGTAAATATTGCATGTTTCTTTCAGATAAAACACATTTTGACTTGTGAATGAGTCAATGGAATTTCTTGCAATAATGAAAAAATACTGGCAATCATGTCCGCCTGGCACAAACCACATGTTTTCGACAACTGTGAAGTGACAGAATGTCCCAGCATCATGGTTCTTATATTGCCAGATCCAGAAACTCTCCCCTCTTCATATATTTCAGAATATGTCAACTTCCAACTTGCTATGGTGAGATACATGTAAAAATGTAAGAATTTAGTTGGATTTATTTTTTCATTGATATAAAAATTAATATAAAATACAGGCACATAGAAGGTCATGGAATGATGGCAAATCTGGATTGCCCAGATTGTCCTGGAAAAAAAAAACAAGATATAGCATGTGTATGTAGCCTTTATAATGACTGTGATATGATCTTAAAAGTAAAGGCAGTAAAAATACCCCAAAAAAGGCCTAGGGCCCATAGGGTTAAAATGTCGTTCTGTGTGTAACGTCATTAGATGTTTCATTTGTTGCAGCTAGCTAGCTAAGTAGCAATAAAGCTAGTGCTACATAATAATGCTACGATAGCTGTTGGACTCAGATAATGTTACAGATTGAAGGATATGAGACTGAATGGCAAGCCAATAGCTAGCTATCTGGATAACTGCTCCTTCTTGTGCTGAAATTTCCCTGACAAATATCAGTGATAATGACTAACACTAGCTTATTCACAAAATTGCACCAGAGATGTGAGCGCCACTTGGCATCATAGCACATTGTAGTAAGCTCGATTGATATTGAAATACATCAGTGAATTAGGTCTACACTGGATTACTGGGCTGCAAATTGGCTAATTAGCAATTAGGCAAAATAAAAAATGCTGTTTTACTACTATTAGTGAGTTCTGTGACATTTTATGATTTACACCTACCCCAGCAGCACTTTTTGTCTTGAAACCATTGTGGTCCCTGATGTTTGTGTCCCCAGTACCGGTGGGGTAATGTGGTTTGGGGGGGCACCAAAATGGCTAGGGCCGGCCCTGACGACGTGTGTGATGTCATTTGGTTATTCTTGTCCTTTTTTTCTTACTTTTACTATTATTTGAGTCACTGTGTCTGTTCATGTGCCAGCCGAAATGTTCTTGTAGTCAAATAAAAAGTGCCAGCAGATTGCAGGAGCAACATTTTAAGTACTGTACTCAAACATTCAAGCCACTGAATCCTCCACAAGTTCCTACAAATGTTTCACAATAAAAGCCTATTTAGAAAATGGAGGGATTCTCTCAGCCGAGGTTATAAGAGGCTTTTAATTTGAAACAAATTCAGGAAGTGTTGAGTTTGAAATGATGGCGCGATGCATTAACTTTATGAAGGCAACGGGAGCGGATAAAAAGTTATTATATAAAGACACAGAGGGATTAATAAATAACGGACTGTCTATAATGTAGTCTGTTTCAAATGAAGCTGGTAGCCTCTGCCGTTGTGGTGAGTAAAAGCCCCGCCACTATTTTTAAATTTTCTTACTTTAAGTCATCTGGTGAAAATTCTTGTATTTTTTAATATCGCAATATATATTGCAGTTTTTTCCAATATCGTGCAGCCCTAGTGTGGATGTTTCACTTTCCTGCATCTCTCTGAGAGTTACAGGCTGCATGATTTCATCCTGAGCCTCTTCCACAGAGAAGCACCTCTTCATCTTGCTCCTTGGTTATCACAGGAATGAAATGACCAGACAGCCAAACTACAGTTTGTGACAGGACTTCAGCCAGGGCCCTATTAGGAAGCAGGCTCAACAAACTCTGAGCCTAATCCCGATGTCCAAGTTGACTGAGCCTGAGCTGAGAAACTCTTGAGTTTTCGGTTCCAGAACAGCTGATCAGTCAGCTCAATCAACTCTGAGTATGTTCAGCCTGAGAGAGGCACGTTCACGGCGAGCACCGAAAGACATCATCAGTGGAGTGCAGATAACATGATATTCAGTGACCGAAAGCAGAAAGCTACTTGTTTCATCCCAGCGGAGTCGGAGATTTTAATGACCGTGAAATGAAAAAAAAAACAAAACACGTCAGCTGCAGCTAAACAGTGTGAGGTGTGATGGGAACAGACTACAGACTGTGTTAGTAGGTAATGAGAAGTGATGTTATGTAATGTTATAAGTTAATGTGTCTAATATACAGAAAATATAGAAACACTACACAGAGTTCAAATAGCTTATTTTAATATCATTTGCTGTATCATTTTATTCAATCAATCAATTCAATTTTATTTATAAAGCCCAATATCACAAATCACAATTTGCCTCACAGGGCTTTACAGCATACGACATCCCTCTGTCCTTATGACCCTCACAGCAGATATGGAAAAACTCCCCCCAAAAAAACCTTTAACGGGGGAAAAAAAACGGTAGAAACCTCAGGAAGAGCAACTGAGGAGGGATCCCTCTTCCAGGACAGACAGACGTGCAATAGATGTCGTACAGAACAGATCAGCATAATAAATTAACAGTAATCCGCATGACACAATGAGACAGAGAGAGTGAAAGAGAGAGAGAGAGATGCAGGTAATGACAGTAGCTTACAACAACATTATTGAAAGTAATAATATTATAGTTATAGTTCTGGCTACTGTGGTACAATATATTGAAAGTATGTATTAATATCTGGCAGTATACATGTGTGACAATAGTCATATGTGTATAATAACAGTAGAAGTATGACTAATGACTAATGATAGCAGCAGCAGCAGGAGACATCTGGCAGGACCACGGCAGCAGCACAACCACACACGTCAAGCTATCCAGGCACCGCTGTGATATGAGTTAATCTGAGAGACAGTGGAGCACAAAGGCTCCAGAGAAGAAGCCGAGTTAGTGACATCCAGAATGGCCGAGTTAGCAAGATGCAGTAATAGAATACGAGGGAGAGAGAGAAAGAGGAGAGAAGGTGCCCGGTGTATTATAGGGGGGTCCTCCGGCAGACTAGGCCTAAGTCAGCCTAACTAGGGGCTGGTACAGGGCAAGCCTGAGCCAGCCCTAACTATAAGCTTTATCAAAGAGGGAAGTCTTAAGTCTAGTCTTAAATGTGGAGACGGTGTCTGCCTCCCAGACCGTAACAGGAAGATGATTCCACAGGAGAGGAGCCTGATAGCTGAAGGCTCTGGCTCCTGATCTACTTTTGGAGACTTTAGGGACCACGAGTAACCCTGCGTTCTCAGAGCGCAGTGTTCTGGTGGGATAATATGGCACTATGAGCTCTCTAAGATATGATGGAGCTTGACCATTTAGAGCTTTATAAGTTAACAGTAGGATTTTAAATTCAATTCTGGATTTTACAGGGAGCCAGTGCAGCGAAGCTAAAACAGGAGAAATATGATCTCGTTTCTTAGTTCCTGTTAGTACACGTGCTGCTGCATTCTGAAATAGCTGGAGAGTTTTTAAGGACTTACTAGAGCTACCTGATAATAGAGAGTTACAGTAATCCAGCCTAGAGGTAACAAAAGCGTGGACCAATTTTTCTGCATCTTTTCGGGTCAGGATAGGCCTAATTTTCGCAATATTACGCAGATAAAAAAAATGCAGTCCGTGAGGTTTGTTTTAAATGAGAATTAAAAGACAAATCTTGATCAAATATTACTCCGAGGTTTCTTACGGTAGTGCTAGAGACCAGAGCAATGCCATCTAGAGAAACTATGTCATCAGATAAAGAGTCTCTGAGTTGTTTGGGGCCAAGAACAATAACTTCAGTTTTGTCTGAATTTAACATCAGGAAATTGGTGCTCATCCAAGTTTTTATGTCTTTAAGGCAATTATGGAGTTTAGTTAATTGATTACTTTCTTCTGGCTTCATCGATAAATATAACTGTGTATCATCCGCATAACAATGGAAATTTACAGAGTGATTTCTAATGATGTTACCTAAAGGAAGCATATATAGAGTAAATAGGATTGGTCAGAGCACAGAACCTTGCGGAACTCCAAAACAAACTTTGGTACGTAAGGATGATTCATTATGAACGTCAACAAACTGAAAACGATCAGATAAATAAGATTTAAACCAGCTCAGTGCAGAACCTTTTAGGCCAATTAAGTGATCCAGTCACTGCAGTAGAATTTGATGGTCAATAGTGTCAAACGCCGCACTAAGATCTAATAAAACAAGTACAGAGACGAGTCCTTTGTCTGAAGCAATCAGAAGGTCATTTGTAATTTTAACTAGTGCTGTCTCAGTGATATGATGCACTCTAAATCCTGACTGAAATTCCTCAAATAAATTATTATCATGGAGAAAATCACACAGCTGGTCTGTGACTACTTGCTCAAGGATCTTTGACATAAAGGGAAGATTAGATATTGGTCTATAGTTGGCTAACACCTCTGGATCCAGGGTGGGCTTTTTTAGTAGAGGTTTAATTACAGCTACCTTAAAAGACTGTGGTACATAGCCTGTTAATAAGGATATATTGATCATATCTAATATATGCGTATTAACTAAAGGAAAGACCTCCTTAAGTAGCCTAGTTGGGATGGGGTCTAAGAGACACGTTGATGATTTAGATGAAGAAATCACTGCGGTCAATTCTTGAAGAGAAATTGGGGAGAAGCAATCTAAATATATATTAGGTTTTACAGCTGTGTTTGAGGTTAGATAGGTACTATCTGAGGACAGGAGGTCATGAATTTTGCCTCTAATAGTTACAATTTTGTCATTAAAAAAGCTCATAAAATCATTACTGCTAAGGGCTAAAGGAATACAAGGCTCAATAGAGCTTTGACTCTCAGTCAGCCTGGCTACAGTGCTGAAAAGAAACCTGGGGTTGTTCTTATTGTCTTCTATTAATGCTGAGTAATAGTTTGCTCTGGCATTGCGGAGGCCCCTCTTACAAGTTTTGAGACTGTCTGTCCAGATTAAACGAGATTCTTCCAGTTTGGTTAATCGCCAATTCCTTTCAAATTTTCGCGATATTTGTTTTAACTTACGGGTTTGAGAGTTATACCAAGGAGCGAACTTTCTTTGCTTTGTTAACTTCTTTTTAAGAGGAGCTAAGTGTTGTTCGCAGCGAGACTACAGCGCTATCGACAAAATGATCAAAGTCGGTACAGGAAACCTCTGTTACTGAGGGACTTGGTATTGAATTTAACGACGGAGTAATCTTTTCCTTAAATTTTGCGACAGCACTATCTGATAAACCTCTAGTATAGTAACTGTTGCTGAGTGGCGTGTAATCGAGTAAAAAGAAATCAAAAGTAATCAGATAATGATCCGATAGCGAGGGATTCTGTGGAAAGACTTTTAGGTTATCAATTTCAATTCCATACGTCAGAACTAGATCGAGGGTATGGTTAAAACAATGAGTGGGTTCATGTACACCCTGACTGAAGCCAATGGAGTCTAATAATGAGATAAACGCGGTAGCCAGGGAGTCATTATCAACGTCGACATGAATGTTAAAATCGCCTACAATAATAACTTTATCTGATTTAAGAACTAAACTGGATAAAAACTCTGAGAATTCAGATACAAATTCAGAATATGGGCCAGGAGCATGGTACACTAAAACAAATAAAAGTGGCTGCGAGATTTTCCAGGTCGGATGTAAAAGACTAAGAACGAGGCTTTCAAATGAATTATAATCTAGTTTAGGTTTAGGGCTGATTAACAGACTAGAGTTAAAAATGGCTGCAACTCCCCCTCCTCGGCCGCTGCCTTGAGGAATGTGGGTATTATTATGACTGGGAGGAGTGGATTCATTTAGATTAACATATTCATCTGGACATAGCCAGGTTTCAGTGAGACTGAGTAAATCAATATGATTATCTGATATTAATTCGTTTACTAACACTGCTTTAGACGATAGAGACCTGATACTTAACAGTCCGCATTTAAATCTCCTGTTTTGTCTTTCTGTCACAGAAGAGGTTTTAATTTTTATGAGGTTGTTATGCACAACTCCTCTTTGTTTAATTTTAGATTTAAATAATTTAGGTGGTCGGGGGACAGTCACCGTTTGTATAAAACTATGAAAACTATGGCTGGGTAACTGAACTAGAAGCTCAGAGAAGCGTATAGGACTGCGTCTCCGAGTCCTGGTCTCAACTCTGGGTTGTCAGGGATTTAAATTACTAATAAAGTTTGCCAGGTTCCTAGAAATGAGAGCAGCTCCATCCAAAGTGGGATGAATGCCGTCTCTCCTAATAAGGCCAGGTTTTCCCCAGAAAATTTGCCAATTATTAACGAAACCCACATCGTTTGCTGGACACCACCTGGACAGCCAGCGATTAAATGATGACATGCGGCTAAACATGTCATCACTAGTCAGATTTGGGAGGGGTCCAGATAAAACTACGGAGTCCGACATCATTTTTGCATATTCACACACCGAGGCAATATTAATTTTAGTGACCTCCGATTGGCATAACCGGGTGTCATTGCCGCCGACGTGAATAACAGTCTTACTGAATCTACGTTTAGCTTTAGCCAGCAGTTTTAAATTTGATTCAATGTCGCCCGCTCTGGCCCCAGGGATACATTTGACTATGGCCGCTGGTGTTGCTAACTTCACGTTCCTCAGAATAGAGCTGCCAATAACCAGAGTTTTATCCTCAGCGGGTGTGTCGCTGAGTGGGGAAAAGCGGTTGGAAACGTGAACAGGCTGGTGGTGAGCCGTGGGCTTCTGCTTGGAGCTGTGCTTCTGGCGAACCGTAACCCAACCTCCCGGCTGAACGGGAGTTACCGGAGGACAGTTAGCTGAGGCTAAGGCTATGCTATGTGGCTCCGCACCGGCTACAGGGGGCTGGCTAACTACCGCAGCTACTGAATGGTTTTCCATGGTGCGGAGCCGCGCTTCTAATTCACTAAGCCTCACCTCCAACACAGCAAATAAGCCACACTTATTACAATTACCACTGTCGCAGAGGAGGCAGAGGTATAACTGAACATTTGCTACACCGAGCAAGAAAGAGCAGAGGGAGAAACCATCGCTAACTAGCTACCAAGGCTAGTAACGTGCAAACAACAGCTAAGAGATTAGCGAGAAAGTCGTAGAAAGGAGGAGAGCTATAAGTGCTTAAACAGAACCAGTGTGGGTTAAGACTTGAAGTAGACGTTAAAACAACGTTAAAGCAACTGAAGTGAGAAAGCAGGCTAGTAGAATCCACCAGAGCAGTACAGAGACGCTGTCACAGAAACACCGGAAATGACACAACTCGCTTACCGCAATACGTCAGCACGTCCACACAAGAGGGAGGAATGGTCTGAAGAGGAATGGTTATTCAGCTGTTTTTTGTGGGCATGTCACACCAAAACCTGTTTCCCCCAGGCAATATTTTTGCAAGCGCACTGTTGCTGTGGCACCGCCCAGAACGATTGTGATTGGAATTCCTCGTTTTTTTAAGATTAGATAAGATTCAGGGCTTTTGTTGCCTCTCATGGCAAAGCAGCGTAATGTTGAGGGAGAGAGGGAACAACGCACAGCAAGAGGCTGCAGGCTGGGTTTGAACCTGCGGCCGCTGCATCAGTGTCTGATCATGGGGCATCTGCTCCATCCACTAAGCCACCGATGCTCTGTTGCAAATATGTTGATAATCAGTTCTGATTTATGTCCAAGGAAAACCACAAAAAACAGTCAAAAGTCTTTTCAGAGCCAGAGTCACTTTTCTTACGGCCTGACAAACCGCTGTCTCTCTGATGTGTTCAGTGTCTCTGATGTTATAAAGAAAACTGCCGCTGCCGAAGAATCAAAGGACAATGCTTAAGATTTGCTCCGATGATAATGTAAATCCACGATGTGTAATATTTGATATATCTGGGTGGAACAGATTGTTACATGAAAGATTGTGAGGTCAAACAGTATCTTTCCTAAAGACACTCCTCCAGGGAGACATCCAAACGGGCTCTAATCACCTCTTCCTAACTGGGCCTCAACATCCACAACTTCATTCACTAAGGACATGCCATGTCTCTCCTACCTGCGATACGCTCAGCCTCAGCCTTAGGTAAAGCAAACCTGCGAACCAGCAGGTTTCATGGAGTAAGTTGCCATAGTAACTGACTCAGGGTTTCGCTGAGCTGGCTTTCTGAAACGGAAAACTCAGAGTTTCCCTCATCTCAGGCTCAACATACTCAGAGTTTTCACTAATCCTGCTTTCTGAAATAGGGCCCAGGTGCATAAACTCACTAACTGTTGTTTTTGTTTTCTCCACAGCGACCTCTTTGAAATGAAAAACTAATGAAATGACAAGCATTTTTATGCATAGGCCTATAATGGGGAAATGGATGATTTTAGTGGTGAACAGTAAAAATGACAAATTTTACTATTATTCTCAAAAATGACACCCTAATATTACAGAATGCATGAATATATTTTGTAATGGCTATGAGATTAGGAAATGTGGTTTTAATTGGACTCAATGGGACATTTTTGTCTGCTAATGACATAAGAGGGTAGTGCATTTTAACTCTGATGCTACACAAAAACTAATAATGCATCAAAGCTTATATTTTGGCTAATCTTTGACATATCCAAGACTGATTTGAAAAGAATCCCCCCAGCCCCCCAACATTTGTTATATGGAAAAGAACTCATTTTTTGTGTGTATTTTCATAAAAAAATATTAGCATCATGTAATCAAACTGGCATTTAAAGGGTTAAAATCCTGGTATTTATTCAGTATTTGACCAATCAATCAATCGATCAATAGCTTTACCCCAAAAAAGCAGAAAAAAAATATTAATCTGTATTGTTTTTGGAATTGGACATTTTTGTCCTTAATGACTTAGAGGGTAGTAAATTCTAAATCTGATGCTACACAAAAACTATAAATGCAATTAAGTTAATATTTTGGCTATTCTTTGACATATCCAAGACTGATTTGAAAAAAAAAAAAAATCCTCCAGCCACCCAACATTTGTTTTATGGAAAATAACTATTTTTTGTGTTGTTTTTTTTTTTCATAAATAACAGTGACATCAAGTAATCAAACTGGCATTTAAAGGGTTAAAATCCTCAAAATGATTGAATGTTTGGTAGATTTGGGCAGAGTGGAAGTTGTTTAAGAGATTTATGCAGAAAAAAGCAGAAAAAAATATTAATCAGTTAAATTTTTATTGCAGTTTTTTGGAAGTGGACATTTTTGTTCCCAGTGACTCAAGAGGGTAGTAAATTAAAGTGATGCCTGGGGGTTAATCCTTCTTCCTCATTTAAAAATTCCAGAATCTACATATATGCAAATATTTTTTAATTTCAAAGATTTTCCTGCTGAACACCAGATGTCTCCTTCAAAGATACAGAGTGTGTAAAGTCCACACTCTGTATGTGCACTGAAGACTTTAAATGTTCCGATCACACTTGTATCCAAACTGTTGGTAATATCACAAATCGTTCTCATAGGACCATCAATTAAATATTTATATAATAAATATATAATACACAGAAACTTTCTTCTTTCCGCAGATTAATGTAAAATGTATTGAGGTGTTAATCTGCACATACATCATTCTTCACAGTGAGCGCACCCCACCGGGACCTTCTCTTCCCTACAGTTTTTGTCTATATATTCCCTTTTGTGTAAATATTCCTTTCATAATTTTTATCTATATTGTTTACTTTTTTATCTATTTATAATTGAGTGTGGATTTAGTTGATATTTTTCTGGTATTCATTGCAGTCAGCAAAGGAAGAATTTCATTGTACAGGGAAACGTGTTTCCTCACTGTGCATATGACAATAAACACTTTGAATCTTAACCTCATGACGTTGGTTTGTTATTAAGGATCGCCATGGAGCGGCATTAGCTAATTTTTCAATTTCAATTTTGTTTATAAAGCCCAATATCACAAATCACAATTTGCCTCAGAGAGCTTTACAGCATACGACATCCCTCTGTCCTTTGGACCCTCACAGCAGATAAGGAAAAACTCCTTTAAACTTTTAAAAAAAAAAACTTTAACACAGGGAAAAATGGTAGAAACCTGAGGAAGAGCAACTGAGGAGGGATCCCTCTTGTAGGACGGACAGACGTGCAATAGATGTGGTACACAACAGATCAGCATGATAAACTAACAGTAATCCGTATGACAAAATGATACAGAAAGAGAGACAGAGAGAGACCGTGAGAGATGCAGCAGGACAGACAGTAATGACAACAACATTAATCTAAGTAATAATATTACAATAATAATTATGGCTATTGTGGTACGATATGTTGTAGGTATATATTAATATAGACAATAATAATATGTGTATAATGACAGTAGAAGTATGACTAATGATAACGGCAGCAGAAGGAGGTATCAGGCAGGACCATGGCAGCAGCACAACCACATACGTCACACCATCCAGGTGCCGTTGCAATATGAGTTAACCTGCGAGACAGTGGAGCACAAAGGCTCCGGAGAAGAAGCCGAGTTAGTGACATGCAGTAGAGCCAAGTTAGCGAGATGCAGTAACAGGACATGATTGATCAATCAATCAATCAATCAATTTTATTTATAAAGCCCAATATCACAAATCACAATTTGCCTCACAGGGCTTTACAGCATACGACATCCCTCTGTCCTTATGACCCTCGCAGCGGATAAGGAAAAACTTCCCAAAAAAAACCCTTTAACGGGGAAAAAAAAAACGGTAGGAACCTCAGGAAGAGCAACTGAGGAGGGATCCCTCTTCCAGGACGGACAGACGTGCAATAGATGTCGTACAGAACAGATCAGCATAACAAATTAACAGTAATCCACATGACACAATGAGACAGAGAGAAAGAGAGAGAGATGCAGGTAATGACAGTAGCTTACAACAACATTATTGAAAGTAATAATATTATAGTTATAGTTCTGGCTACTGTGGTACAATATGTTGAAAGTATGTATTAATATCTGGCAGTATACATGTGTGACAATAGTCATATGTGTATAATAACAGTAGAAGTATGACTAATGATGACAGCAGCAGCAGCAGGAGGCATCTGGCAGGACCACGGCAGCAACACAACCACACACGTCACGCTGTCCAGGCACCGCTGCGATATGAGTTAATCTGAGAGACAGTGGAGCACAAAGGCTCCAGAGAAGAAGCCAAGTTAGCAAGATGCAGTAATAGAATACGAGAGAGAGAGAGAGAGAGAGAGAGAGAAGGAGAGAAGGTGCCCGGTGTATTATAGGGGGGTCCTCCGGCAGACTAGGCCTATGTCAGCCTAACTAGGGGCTGGTACAGGGCAAGCCTGAGCCAGCCCTAACTATAAGCTTTATCAAAGAGGAAAGTCTTAAGTCTAGTCTTAAATGTGGAGATGGTGTCTGCCTCTTGGACCGTAACAGGAAGATGATTCCACAGGAGAGGAGCCTGATAGCTGAAGGCTCTGGCTCCTGATCTGCTTTTGGAGACTTTAGGGACCATGAGTAACCCCTCGTTCTCAGAGCGCAGTGTTCTGGTAGGATAATATGGCACTATGAGCTCTCTAAGATATGACGGAGCTTTATAAGTTAACAGTAGGATTTTAAATTCAATTCTGGATTTTACAGGGAGCCAGTGCAGAGAAGCTAAAACAGGAGAAATATGATCTTGTTTCTTAGTTCCTGTTAGTACACGTGCTGCTGCATTCTGAAATAGCTGGAGAGTTTTTAAGGACTTACTAGAGCTACCTGATAATAGAGAGTTACAGTAATCCAGCCTAGAGGTAACAAAAGCGTGGACCAATTTTTCTGCATCTTTTCGGGTCAGGATAGGCCTAATTTTCGCAATATTACGCAGATTAAAAAATGCAGTCCGTGAGGTTTGTTTTAAATGAGAAGTAAAAGACAAATCTTGATCAAATGTTACTCCGAGGTTTCTTACGGTAGTGGTAGAGGCCAGAGCAATGCCATCTAGAGAAACTATGTCATCAGATAAAGAGTCTCTGAGTTGTTTGGGGCCAAGAACAATAACTTCAGTTTTGTCTGAATTTAACATCAGGAAATTGGTGCTCATCCAGGTTTTTATGTATTTAAGGCAGTTATGGAGTTTAGTTAATTGATTACTTTCTTCTGGCTTCATCGATAAATACAACTGTGTATCATCCGCATAACAATGGAAATTTATAGAGTGATTTCTAATGATGTTACCTAAAGGAAGCATATATAGAGTAAATAGGATTGGTCAGAGCACAGAACCTTGCGGAACTCCAAAACAAACTTTGGTACGTACGGATGATTCATTATGAACGTCAACAAACTGAAAATGATCAGACAAATAAGATTTAAACCAGCTTAGTGCAGAACCTTTTAGGCCAATTAAGTGATCCAGTCTCTGCAGTAGAATTTGATGGTCAATAGTGTCAAACGCCGCACTAAGATCTAATAAAACAAGTACAGAGACAAGTCCTTTGTCTGAAGCAATCAGAAGGTCATTTGTAATTTTAACTAGTGCTGTCTCAGTGCTATGATGCACTCTAAATCCTGACTGAAATTCCTCAAATAAATTATTATCATGGAGAAAATCACACAGCTGGTCTGCGACTACTTGCTCAAGGATCTTTGACATAAAGGGAAGATTAGATATTGGTCTATAGTTGGCTAACACCTCTGGATCCAGGGTGGGCTTTTTTAGTAGAGGTTTAATTACAGCTACCTTAAAAGACTGTGGTACATAGCCTGTTAATAAGGATATATTGATCATATCTAATGTATGAGTGTTAACTAAAGGTAAGACCTCCTTAAGTAGCCTAGTTGGGATGGGGTCTAAGAGACACGTTGATGATTTAGATGAAGAAATCACTGCGGTCAATTCTTGAAGAGAAATTGGGGAGAAGTAATCTAAATATATATTAGGTCTTACAGCTGTGTTTGAGGGCAGATAGGTACTATCTGAGGACAGGAGGTCATGAATTTTGCCTCTAATAGTTAGAATTTTGTCATTAAAAAAGCTCATAAAATCATTACTGCTAAGGGCTAAAGGAATACAAGAGCTGTGACTCTCAGTCAGCCTGGCTACAGTGCTGAAAAGAAACCTGGGGTTATTCTTGTTTTCTTCTATTAATGCTGAGTAATAGTTTGCTCTGGCATTGCGGAGGCCCCTCTTATACGTTTTGAGACTGTCTGCCCAGATTAAACAAGATTCTTCCAGTTTGGTTAATCGCCAATTCCTTTCAAATTTTCGCGATATTTGTTTTTACTTACGGGTTTGAGAGTTATACCAAGGAGCGAACTTTCTTTGCTTTGTTAACTTCTTTTTAAGAGGAGCTACAGAGTCGAGTGTTGTTCGCAGCGAGCCTACGGCGCTATCGACAAGATGATCAATTCGGGAGAGGTTAAAGTCGGTATGGGAAACCTCTGTTACAGAAGGACTTGGTATTGAATGACAGCGCAGTGGGTGGTGTTGGTGCAGCGGACTCCTCCGTCGGCGCCTCTCCCTCCCGCTGCGTCCCTCTCTGGCCCGGCTCATGCGCGAGCCATCTCCGCCCGAACGGGATTTGCTGTGATATACAACATTACTGATAGTATTAATTAATTATTAATGATATTTGAATGATCCAATTTAGGTTCAAACTTATAAAAAAATAAATATATTTGAATATATTTCTAACTTCAATTTTTTTTTGACAGCCCTAACACACATTTACTGCTGATCTATTCGCATGGGATAAGTATTACCTGAGGTAATTGTCCTGGACCCTTTTACAGAAGGTAAAAGTCGCAGTAATCTTTACTGACATCGTGCGGTAATGATTACTGACATGGACGGGACTAAGTTCTCTGGTAATTATTACTTTACCCCTCGTCCCTATGTAAAACTAATCCCGTCCGAACAGGGCTTTAGTCTATTCCTATTTCATACTGCATGCAGTTTGGGCCTTTTCTGTCTGTCTCCATGTCTTAAACCTTATCTGGCCCACAAGGTCAGCATATGTGAAGTAGTTTCTCTCTGTGTACGCAAAGGCATTATCTGTTTCTCTGGCATAAGTACTTCCACTCTGTATGTTAATTTGTCTCTCATTCGCCTGGGAGCTGGGGTTCCAGGGTCTGAATGCTTGATAATTTATTTCAAAGAAAATAAATGCCCAAAGGACAGCTCTCTGTGTTTTTCATGATCACCACGGATTATTGCCATTACACAGGCATTTGACTGGTGAGCCAAAAATATAATTTTAGACCCTGTATTGGCTGTTTAAAGCCAAGTCTTAAAAACTTTTGTTTGTTTGTATGATAGTGTGACGTGTGTTGCAATAAAAGATTATCTAACATGACTTTTTTTCTATTTTACAGGGGGGTGAAGCAGCAGACCAAACTGCAGAAAGCCAGGACTAGGCCTGTGTTCCTCCATCTATGTTACTTCCTGTATGTTTCTGTGTGTTCCTGTTGCAGTGTTCCTCCATCTATGTTACTTCCTGTATGTTTCTGTATGTTCCTGCTGCAGTGTTCCTCCATCTATGTTAATTCCTGTAAGTTTCTGTATGTTCCTGTATGATCCTTAGCAGAAAGTGTTCCTGTTTGCTCTCCTTTTTTTTTCTCCGTTTTTTTTTTTTTTTATAGTTTCCAATAAATCAGACAAATGTCAATTTATTCATTCATTCATTCATCTTCTAACCGCTTCATCCTCTTGAGGGTCACGGGGGGGCTGGAGCCTATCCCAGCTGACATCAGGCGAGAGGCAGGGTACACCCTGGACAGGTCGCCAGACTATCGCAGGGCTGACACATAGAGACAAACAACCATTCACGCTCACATTCACACCTATGGACAATTTAGAGTTATCAATTAACCTAGTCCCCAATCTGCATGTCTTTGGACTGTGGGAGGAAGCCGGAGTGCCCAGAGAGAACCCACGCTGACACGGGGAGAACATGCAAACTCCGCACACACACACACGGGATCGAACCGGCAACCCTCTTGCTGTGCTGTGTTACCGTGCCGCCCACAAATGTCAATGTTGACAGAATTTTTTTCTCTGGTTTTTCAGTGAGTATGTGATGGTGACACTTTAAATGTATTGGTATTGATGTAAATGGTATTGTTAAAAAAATTCTAGGAACATTCACTGAGTGTTTTAATTTCCTAGGAGTAGGAACAGAATCACATTTGTTTTATAATTTTCATGAAGGGAACATTAAACTGAAAACAGAGGTTTAATTACAGCTACCTTAAAAGACTGTGGTACATAGCCTGTTAATAAGGATATATTGATCATATCTAATATATGAGTATTAACTAAAGGATGACATGAGTGTTAGCAAAGGAGAGAGTGAGAGAGGGAAGGAGAGAAGGTGCTCGGTGTATTATAGGAGGTGTATTACAGGAGGTCCCCCGGCAGACTAGGCCTATGTCAGCCTAACTAAGGGCTGGTCCCAGGAAAGTCTGAGCCAGCCCTAACTATAAGCTTTATCAAAAAGGAAAGTCTTAACTCTAGTCGTAAATGTGGAGATGGTGTCTGCCTCCCGGACCGTAACAGGAAGATGATTCCACAGAAAAGGAGCCTGATAGCTGAAGGCTCTGGCTCCTGATCTACTTTTGGAAACTTTAGGGACCACAAGTAACCCTGCATTCTCAGAGCGCAGTGTTCTAGTGGGATAATATGGCACCATGAGCTCTCTAAGATATGACGGAGCCTGACCATTTAAAGCTTTCTAATTTAGGAGTAGGATTTTAAATTCAATTCTGGATTTTACAGGGAGCCAGTGCAGAGAAGCTAAAACAGGAGAAATGTGATCTCGTTTCTTAGTTCCTGTCAGCACAGGTGCCGCTGCGTTCTGAATTATCTTAAGAGGTTTTAAAGACTTATTAGAGCTACCTGATAATAGGGAATTACAGTAATCCAGCCTAAAACAAAACAAAAGCGTGGACCAATATTACACAGATGAAAAAATGCAGTCCATTTTGAATGGGAGTTAAAAGACAAATCTTGGTCAAACATTACTCCAAGGTTTCTTACGGTAGTGCTAGAGGCCAGAGCAATGCCATCCAGAGAAACTATATCATCAGATAAAGAGTTTCTGAGGTGTTTGGGGCAAAGAACAATAACTTCAGTTTTGTCTGAATTTAACATCAGGAAATTGGAGCTCATCCAGGTTTTTATGTCTTTAAGGCATTTTTGAAGTTTAGTTAATTGATCCGTTTCTTCTGGCTTTATCGATAAATACAACTGTGTATCATCTGCATAGCAATGGAAATTTACAGAGTGATTTCTAATGATGGGAAGCATTTATAAAGTGAACAGAATTGGTCAAAACACAGAACCTTGTGGAACTCCTAAACAAACTTTAGTACGTAGAGATGATTCATCATCGACTGAAATTCCTCAAATTATTATCGCATAGAAAGTCACACAGCTGGTCTGCGACTGCTTTCTCAAGGATCTTTGAAAGAAAGGGAAGATTAGAAATTGGTCTATAGTTGGCTAACACCTCTGCTTCACAGCTTCACTCAGCTGCCCGATATACCCGCTGCTTCTTCCCACATTAACCTGAATAACAAACCAGGGCTCGGTGCTCCAGTTGGATCCAAACAGAGCGCCACTAGCTGGGAAGCTAGCGGAGGCTAACTGACTGTGTTAGCAGCTGAGTGAAGTGGAGCATGAGGAGGAAGCACCGGTTAGCCCCCGCTTTCACTCTGGGCAGATTCACTCGCCACAGGGGCGAGGAAATAAAACCTAAACAGCCAGCTTAGTTTAGCAGTTAGCAATGTCTTTCACTCACTCTCGGTCTCTGCTGTGTTTAGCTATTTCCCTGCTTTCCTGTTAGCGTTAGCACTACTCGGCTACCATGCTAACGCTCCAACATAGCAGGGAGCCGGGCTCACGGTCTCACGGAGAAGAGTTGGAACGTAAGCATGGCAGCCCATTAGTGCTAACGTCCCCACGCTTCTCCGCCAGGCTCAGTGAGTCGGAGCCGAGAAGCGTGGGGATGTTAGCGTTAGCAGTAGTCGGCTGCCATGCTAACATTCCGGGAGCCTGCTTCTTGGCTCCGGCGAGCTCTAGCATGGAGCCTGGCGGGCTCATGGGGAAGAGAGGAATGTTAGCGTTAGCTTCCAGAGTTAGCACTACAGCTACTGCGGCTATTGGAGTAGCTTGCAGCTATGGAGCGCTTCTACCAGCTCTTCTAGTCACTGAGCCTCGCCTCCATTTCAGCAAATATATTGCATTTATTACAGGGACCATCATCATTGAAGAAGGCAGGGGAATAGCTAAACACAGCCGCCAGGCTGCCCGCCGGGCTACATTTTACAGTGCTATTTGCAAATGTTAGCTGAGCTGCCGGGCTACTCACCTAACACAACCGAAACGCCTGACCCATTGCTGGGACCGAGCCACTAATAACTCAAGCTCTGGACATTAACCCATGCTACGATTGTAACATTAAATTTAATTGAATCGACATAGCGCCATGGGATTCACATGAACGTACATGAACGTGCAGCCGGACCGGCTTGTAAACAATGGGCTGGAGATCAACACAGAGAGAGGGTGCGTGAGGTCATGCTATACTCCAGATGAAATTACACCTCTAGTTCTTCACATAGCAATTTTTTAATTCCTTCAATCTAGAAATGATGAATTTCACTTATTGCTCCTTTAATGACTGTGGTACATAACCTGTTAATAAAGATAGAAGAATATTGATCATGTCTAATAAGTGAGTGTTAACTAAAGGTAAGAGTTCTTTAAGTAGCCTAGTTGGGATGGGGTCTAAGAGACACGTTGATGATTTAGATGAAGAAATCATTGAGGTCAGTTGTTGAAGAGAAATCGGGGAGAAGCTATCTAAATATATATTAGGTCTTGCAGCTGTGTTTGAGGGCAGACTGGTTACATTTGAGGGCAGGAGGTCATGAATTTTGCCTCTAATAGTTAGAATTTTGTCATTAAAAAAGCTCATAAAATCATTACTGTTAAGGTCTAAAGGAATACAAGGCTCAATAGAGCTGTGACTCTCTGTCAGCCTGGCTACAGTGCTGAAAAGAAACCTGGGGTTGTTCTTATTTTCTTCTATTAATGCTGAGTAATAGTTTGCTCTGGCATTGTGGAGGGCCCTCTTATACGTGTAGCCTGGTCAAATTTAAAATAACCCAGGACACAAACTAATTTACGGGATCTTTATTTCTCCGAATACTCTTTAAAAAAACAAGAGAGTAGTATTAAATTATCTTGGAGAGTTCAATTTGGTTTAGGTTTAACAAAGATTTCATTCACAAACAAAAATGGACATCTTCAGGCATGAAGAGCCTCACTTCAAGTAATATCTTACTCTTCAAAACTCAAAGGATTTCACCTATCTCGGTAAACAACGTTTCTGACTCAAAGTGCACTAATGCCAGTGCATTAACAACTCATGAACACCTTTATGTAAATACACGAAAATACATGAGAATGCATGAAAATGCATGAACAACTGTAGCGGTAGTTCTTCTGCTAAACAAAATAAAAGAAATAAACAAAATTCACATGCAGTTATTTCCACAGAATATGAAACATTAGTACATTAATATGAAATGAAATCATACAGCCCATTAATATACTTACAACACTTTATCTCTGTACTAACTCAGATACACATCATGTGGCGACAGGCCGTCAAACTCATGCAGCTCTACACACGAAAATAAACATCATTTTCAGTAAAAATACACAACTAGTTAAAGTTTTCCAGCATGAACAATAGCAAAATGTAACTCTGTAAACTGAATTAACAATACTCTCAGCATGTATTAACCTTGTTGACATCTTAATTACTTACTCCGCGACCAAGCACATGTACTCAAAATCTGTAAACATCCGAACGACTACGTCGCTATCTGCGGTAAACATTACATGTTACACTTCTATACGATCTCAAAAGTGATCATCTGTCAAGCGTTTCATACAGAAAGTAACATTTTAAACATATTTACCCACTCGAAAAACAACAAATATCCCTTCTGGTGAACAGGTGAGTCTCTCTCTCCAAGCGGACGCTGCTCATCACTTCCTGTTTCTGGTCCGCGATTCTCACTCTCTCACGCGATCTCCTATAGAACACCTCACAGTCTGGGGCACAGTGCCATCTAGTGGCTTTAGTGTGAACTCTTATTTCCACTTGGCTACATACGTTTTGAGACTGCCTTCCCAGACTTAATGAGATTCTTCCAGTTTGGTTAATCGCCAATTTCTTTCAAATCTTCGTGATATTTGTTTTAACTTACGGGTTTGAGAGTTGTAGCAAGGAGCGTACTTTCTTTGCTTTGTTAGAGGAGCTACAGAGTCGAGTGTTGTTCGCAGTGAGCCTGTAGCACTATCAACAAGATGATCAATTCGTAAGAGTTTAAAGGTGGTATGGGAAACCTCTGTTACAGAAGGACATGGTATTAAATTTAACGTTGATGGAATAATTTCCTTAAATTTTGCAACAGCACTCTCTGATAAACACCTAGTATAGTAACTGTTGCTGAGTGATGTGTAATTGAGTAGAATTAAATCAAAAGTTATTAAAGAATGATCTTATAGAAAGAGATTCTGTGGAAAGACTATTAGGTTGTCAATTTCAATTCCCGTACATCAGAACTAGATTGAGGGTGTGGTTAAAACAGTGAGTGGGTTTAATCTTCAAACTGTGACTGAAGCCAATGGAGTCTAATAATGTGATAAACACAGTAGCAAGGGAGTCATTATCAGCATCAACATGAATGTTAAAATCACCGACAATAATAACTTCATCTGATTTAAGAACTAAACTGGATAAAAGCTGTGAGAATTCAGGAGCACAGTACACTATAACAAAGTGGCTGTGAGGTTTTCCAGGTCGGATGTAAAAGACTAAGAACGAGGCTTTCAGAGGAATTATAATCTAGTTTAGGTTTAGGGCTGATTAATGGACTAGAGTTAAAAATGGCTGCAACTCCCCCTCCTCGGCTGCTGTCTCGAGGAATGTGGGTATTATTATGACTGGGAGGAGTGGATTCAATTAGACTGATATATTCACCTTGACACAGCCAGGTTTCAGTGAGGCTGAGTAAATCAATATGATTATCTGATATTAATTCGTTTACTAACACTGCTTTAGATGATAGAGACCTGATATTTAACAGTCCACATTTAATTCTCCTGTTTTGTCCTTCTGTCACAGAAGAGGTTTTAATTTTATGAGGTTGTTATGCACTACTCCTCTTTGTTCAGTTTATAGAGTGAGATCATTTAGGTGGTCGGTAGAGAGACACCATTTGTATAACTCTATAGGAGGGTAATTGCACTAGAAGCTCAGAGAAGTGTTTAGAACCGCGACTCTGATTCCTTGACTCAACTCTGGGTTGTCAGGGTTTGGAATTACTAATAAACGTGGCCAGGTTTCTGGATATGAGAGCAGCTCCATCCAAAGTGGGATGAATGCCTTCTCTCCTAATCAGACCACGTTTTCCCCAGAAAGTCTGCCAATTATCTTTGAAGCCCACATCGTTTGCTGGACTGCACCTGACATGCAGCTAAACATCTCATCAGTGGTCCAATTTGGGAGGGGTCCAGAGAAAACTACGGAGTCCGACATAGTTTTAGCATATTCTCACAACGAGGCAAGATTAATTTTAGTGACCTCCAATTGGAGTAACCGGGTGTCATTACCGCCGACGTGAATAACAATCTTACTGAATTAAGCCTTAGCCAGCAGTTTTAAATGAGACTCAATGTTGCCCGCTCAGGCCCCAGGGATACATTTGACTATGGCCGCTGGTGTTGCTAACTTCACGTTTCTCAAAATAGAGCTGCCAATGACCAGAGTTTTCTCCTCAGCGGGTGTACCACTGAGTGGGGAAAAAATGGTTGGAAACATGAACAGGCTGGTGGTGAACTGTGGGCTTCAGTTTAGTGCTACGCTTCTCCCGGACAGTTACCCAACCTCCTGGCTGCACGGGGGTTACCGGAGGACCGCTAGCAGAGGCTATGATATGTGGCTCTGCACCGGCTACGGGGGGCTGGCTAACTACTGCAGCTACAGAGTGATTTTCCATGGTGCGGAGCTGCGCTTCCAATTCACTTATCTTGGTCTCCAACGCAGCAAATAAACTACATTTGTTACATTTACCGCTGTTGCTAAAGGAGGCAGAGGAATGACTAAACATCTGGCACAACGAGCTAGAGAGAGCAGGAGAAGGAGAAGCCATCGCTAACTGTTAAGCTAATGTAGCTAACAAGGCTAATAACGTGCAAACAACAGATAAGATTAGCAAGAAAGTCGTTAAAAAGAGGAGAGCTGTAAGTGCTTAAACAGAGCTAGTGTGGGTTAAGACGTGAAGTAAATGTTAAGCAACTAAAGTGAGGAAAAACAGAAAGAGTTCGCTAGAGCAGCACAGAGACACGCTATCACAGAAACACCGGAAATGACACAACATGCTTACCGCAGTATGTCAGGCTACAGAGAGTTTAACAGTTTACTCCATAAAAACATAACCGTTAACACAAAATAATTGGGTTGTTTTTTTTAGAACATAAGCAAAATTTGTTAATCAATGGATTCCCCACAGTTAAATTCAGGCGTCCAGATTGCTGTTTCAGTCTGATATAGCCAATCTATGTTGACAGCTTTATATGTATGTGATAGAACGGAACTTAGAAACTCACCAAATGCTTGGGTAAGCCGTAACAGTGTGAAACAAAAGCATATAATTGCCTTAAACTGTGGCTGGTTGGATCTTGAATGTTATGAAGTCCTTTGCTGCCTGCAGGGCTTCAAACATCTTTACCTGCCCGTTGAAGGAGATCCGGAGACGGGCTGGATATGAGACCATACCTGACCCCTTCCACTTTCCAATGGAGCCCCCCTAGTTGAATGCTGCTCTTCATCTACTTAAGTCAACGCTGTTATCTGGGAAGATGAGGATCTGCTTTCCTTGGAACTCCAGCCGTCCCTTCTGTCTGGCCAGACGCTGGATCCGCTCCTTCTCCTGGTAGTAGTAGACTCAAATGCTGTAGTCGCGCAGTAGTACGATGTGCCCTGTCCAGGATCGGGGGCCCCTCCTAACCGTCAGGACCTCCAAGTGTGTCGTATAGAAGGCCGGCAACGAATTGAGTGGTATTTCCCTTTTCCAGACCTTCAGGTACTCCTATGATGTGTAAATTGCTACGCCTTCCCCTGTTTTCCAGATCATCAGTTTTCACTTGCAGTTTTTCATAGTCACTGTTCAACTGTGCATATCATGTTTCCATAGCCTCCATGCATTCATCTAGCTTATTCAGTCCTTTTTCGTGGTCACGCAGTTTGTTGGTACATTCATCAAGGGCGATTTTAATTGGCAATATGGCTCGTTTTATCTCTTCTAGTAGGCCGTTGTTCTCTTCTTGGATACCTTCTTTAACAATCTCGTGGAATGCCTGAAGCGTTAGCCTCTGAGGTACTAGCTTGCACAGTTTTAGAAGGTTTGGGAGGCGTTTTGCTCCAAAAGTCTTGCCCAAAAAACTGAAATATGTTGTTAACTCTTAAAATATCAAAGTAAAAGGTCGCTTCATCAGACCATTTAAATGAATTATAGCTTATTTATGTATAAAACCTGGGACCTCGCGGTTCCTACGTCTACTCCATGACGCGTCCCCTTGTGGCCTCCTTAAAGGGCCAGTGTGTAATATCTGGCATGGTTTATTGTCAAATCTGAATCTGAATCTGAATATTCTACCCATTAATATGTTTATATAAGTGTACAATTGCTATAAAATAAAATTCGTTTGGTTTCCGTAGCCTTATAATTATGCTTTTATATATATATATATATATATATAGCAAGGGCCTTGCTTTAGAGAGGTCGCCATCTTGCGCCGCCATGTATGTACGGCAGACCGAGAGGACAATCCAGCCAGCCAGAGAACGCATTTCGCGTGTATAAATAAACCAACGAAGAAAGCGGAAGGAAGGAAGAAGGAGGAGGAAACAGCAGAGAGTGTTAGTAGTTCGTCAGTAGAGAGTAGTGAAAGGTTTTTTAGTTATAAAGTTTGCGAATGGACCACACTTACCACGCAACAGGAGAGAATGAACCCAAACTGTCATCTGCGAGGAAAAGAAGACGCAACTTCACTCCTTGTGATGCACTCTCTGCGGCGCTTTTCCTCCTGATGATATATCTCCGATGGTGGCACCGAATCCCATTCTGTGCAGCAAAATGGGAGCGGAGGATTCAGCATCTCTTCTCACCCGCTCAGCATCCAAGTTCCTCATCTGTATGCTCCGACTCAAACAGGTTTGGCTCTGGATCTGTGTCCGCTACAAGAAACTCTTCAAAATCGCGTTCAAAGTCGTCCATTGCAGCTACTATAGTCCGGAGATATTGCTAGGCTAAATAAACAGCTGAGCTCTGTTTACAGGCTACGCTGTCAGTCAATGTGAGGGCTGGAGATTGGTGGAGCAGAGAGGGGAGGGGGTACCGGCTAGGTATTGTAAACGAGTATGTGTGTATGGAGTGTGTGTGTTACGCTAGAAGAGTCAGAGTTTGGGACGGAGTCTTTTACCCCCTGGAGGTGCTTCCGGAGTTTTTGGAGTACTCAAATAAACTGGCCTTTTCCCCGAACGCTACTCTGGTCTCCTGCTCGTGAGTGATTCATTACAATATCGTAACATGGTTTAGATTTCTAAATAAACATTCACCTCATCGCTAGATAGACCTACTCCTGAAAAACTCATGTCTGCGCAAGGCTTTTTGTCCCTACGAGGCCACCGTCATTTACCCGACGGGAGGGGTGAGCGAGTGAGCCCTGCAATCTAGAATTTGACCACTGATGTCACTGTTTTCAATGGTTTTCAACCCATTTTACACAGTGGCCCTTTAAGTGTTATTTTAACAGCTCTGGCCATCATTTCAATCAATTATTATAACAGTATAATCACCAAATGAATAGCTGAGACCTGGCAACATGGTGGTATTGCTAAAAAATAACTCGGAATGGTCAAGAACCTTGAGCAGTTAGGCAATCTGACAGGTTGGAAGCAAACCTCCAGGTTAGACACTTGGTAGAGAAATTGAAGGTGAACAGTAAAATGTCTGTTGTAAACACCGTTTACAGACCCACTTCCTGCTTTCATTTTCATATATGGTATATGGTTTCAATTCAATTCAATTCAATTCAATTTTATTTATAAAGCCCAATATCACAAATCACAATTTGCCTCACAGGGCTTTACAGCATACGACATCCCTCTGTCCTTAAGACCCTCACAGCGGATAAGGAAAAACTCCCCAAAAAAAACCCCTTTAACGGGGAAAAAAAACGGTAGAAACCTCAGGAAGAGCAACTGAGGAGGGATCCCTCTTCCAGGACGGACAGACGTGCAATAGATGTCGTACAGAACAGATCAGCATAATAAATTAACAGTAATCCATATGACACAATGAGACAGAGAGAGAGAGAGAGAGAGAGAGAGAGAGAGAGAGAGAGAGAGAGAGAGAGAGAGATGCAGGTAATGACAGTAGCTTACAACAACATTAATGAAAGTAATAATATTATAGTTATAGTTCTGGCTACTGTGGTACAATATGTTGAAAGTATGTATTAATATCTGACAGTATACTTGTGTGACAATAGTCATATGTGTATAATAACAGTAGAAGTATGACTAATGACTAATGATGGCAGCAGCAGCAGGAGGCATCTGGCAGGACCACGGCAGCAGCACAACCACACACGTCACACTGTCCAGGCACCGCTGCGGTATGAGTTATTCTGAGAGACAGTGGAGCACAAAGCATCCAATACAAACCCTCCTGCTGCAGCCTTGAGCCACTCTACTGATCAGCTGGGAGTACTTCCAGTTTTCCCGCTGAGTGAGAAAATACAGTATTTGGGGTTAATGTGGTTTAACAGTTCTTTTACATAATGTCTGGGGGGGCTTTGAGCACTACAAGCCACATGCCATCTGGTTGCATTATATTGAGAGAAGGCAGACATCTCTATAGCTGATATCTCCAATACTCTGCAGCTCTCACCAAAATAATCTAGACTGATAAATAGCACTACAGGTAAGAGGAAAAATGTGTATTTTTGATTTAGGGCTGAACTGTCCCTTTAAAGGGTAATTTAACACTCAATCTGGAAATCCATCAGTAAAAAACAAACAACAACAAACAAAAAAATAGGATATTTTTTTTCTTCCTTTACCTCTGGAGGCACTGCCCGTAGTTTTTCTTTTCTTTTTTTTTTTTTCAAACCTGTCTGCATTAGTCTTAGTAGCTTAGCGCCACAAAAGGGTGTAAGCTTTTTATGAAGACTGATGCACTGTTAATCTTGCAGTCAAGTATTTTATACCCATACTGTGCGTGGTTGTGACTGTCACTCACCCTCCCTGGAGACTAGCCTATCAGTCTTTATTGGAAAAACTTCCTAATACGAGCCAGAGAGGGCCGTGATACACCGTAGTGTGTCAAGGGGAAAGTAAGGGACAGACAGGGGGGATTGAGGGACAGGTGCTTAAGTCCTGAGTTATATAGCGACAATGCATGCAGAGAAGAAGGAGAAAACAAACAAACAAGCAAACAAACAAACATACAAACAAAACAAAACAAAAAAAAAAAACAGGAGAAACAGGCAGATATATAGATATATATCACATTTTTCACGTCACTATATCACCGTTTAGACTAATCTGATGTTTGTAAAGTCTATAAACACAATGATTGAACAAACATTACTATTTCTGTGTACACGTTTTGTAATTAATAACATGGTTATGTAGATTAGCTGGGCTAACCGTTAGCTGTTAGCCCCGTTAGCGGTGTCTGTAGTAACTCAGTAACTCAATAAACGGACCGTGAAATTTTTTTTTTTTCCAACGGATATCTTAGTTACAACATGATTGAGCTAGCAAAGCAGTTTTGTGTTGCTATGTGTGGTATTTATTCAGTTTTGGGAAATCATGATCGAGCATCTGTGGCTGCAGCTGACAGGGACAGCTAACAGCAGCAGCAAAGCTAACATCAGGACGTCATCTGTTAAAAGCCTCCTGAAATTACTCCAGTCAGCTCAATCATGTTGTAACTAAGACATCCGCTGGAAAAAAAATTTTTTCACGTTGACGAGACGGCGTTTCGGGTGGAGCGGTCGCCATGGACACGGAGCTTGCTGTTTTTGTAGGTACACATTTCCTGGGGACACCTGCACGTCTCGGCCCCGCCCCCTCCATTGTGATTGGCTAAAGCGCAGCAGTTCAAACTCAAAGCCCCACCCTCCCCCCCCTTCTGTAGTCGTCTTTCACACAGGGCTGCCGATCAGATTCTACAATGTAAATTGCATAATCTGTCTTGAGAGATTACTTAACACCAGACTGGAAAGTAGAGTTTTCTCTGGTTGTATGTTTCAAGTGTGCTCTAATTACAGCCAGCATCACTAATAAGCTCTGTTACACCTGTAACCACACCCAGCAGTGATGTCACGGTGTATTGACACAGTCTGGGGTGCAGGTCTAGCCTACATCACTGCAGTAAGATGAGAAGCTGAACAACTGGAGGTCAACAGTTCAGTGTAACCCTGAGTCAGTTTCTAGTTTCTGGCAACATACTCCGTAAAACAAAACTGCTGGCTCACAGGTTTGCTTCATCTAAGCCTGAGGCCGATCGCCTGGGTCCATGTTACTGGTCCGACAGCCCATTGGTTCGACATCCCATTAGTCCGACTGTCCGCGGTGCTGAACGGCTCGCGGCGGGCGTATGGTGCGCCGCGACCGGCTCTGGGTCAGGTAGGAAAACCTTGAGGCGGAGCAGGCTCACAGCTTATGTGTTTGTCACTTTCTTTTTCATTTTAACCCACACCATGATCTTTTCCTGACCCTAACCAAGTGGTTTTTGTGCCTAAACCTAACCAAACCTTAACCAGAGGGCATCATGATGATTTCGGAATGGACTTCGGAACAATGGGTTTAATATGGTCGAACAATGGGATGTCGAACCAATGGGTAGTTCCCGATCGCCTGCTGAGCATGTAGCAGGAAGGAGAGACATGGCGTGTCCTTTTGTGAATAAAGTCGTGGACGTTGAGGCACAGTTTATTCAGAGGCTGTTGCATAAGGAGAAGGTGATAACATCCCATTTGGATTTCTCCCTGGAGGAGTGTCTATTTGAAAGATACGATTTCACCTCACACTTTCATTTATCTAACAATCTGTTCCACCCAGATCGTAGATTTGCATTATCATCTGAGCAAATTTTGTGCATTGCCCTTTGATTCTTCGGCGGTGGCAGTTTTCTTTACAACATCAGAGACATCGGCGTAGCGGACACGGGGTACGCGTTGGACATGTCCCCCGCACTTCCCGTATCTGAGTCCTCTGTCCCCGCACCTTTTAAAGCTGTTACAACCGTTCAATTCGTTTTTAACATGTGATAACGTGTTTTTCCCAGCCGTCTTGAAACGCACTATGAGTAGATGGCGCAAGGCGCACACACATGCTGTCCTGTTGTGATCTGAATCAATCGCATAGACCAGACGTGTGCTGCTGGGAAGTGTTGCTTTGTGTTAACTATGTTCAGCAAACCAGCCAGCAAGAAGCAAAAAACCTTGCACATTTTGTTCCAAACAAGCGTGTAAGTTGAGTAATGCTGTTGCATGTAGATAACGTTAAATGATGTTAAATGAGCTAAATGATGACTAATTAATAGATGCCAATATATCAAGTTAAGCTAGTTAACAAGAATAATAATGTTATTGTTACCTATGTTAAATCGCTTGCTAGCTAGTTTCATGCCAGGAATATAGGCTAATGTTATTAATAGTGTACAGAAGACTTTTTGCCAGTTTCTTTTTCATGTGCTTCAAAGCTTTACAGTACAAAGTCAGTTCTCTTTTAAATACCAAAAAAGGGGTTGTGTTTTAATGCATTTACATTTGTGAATAAAGAATTTCCCTAAAATAAATAAAGTGTTCAAAAGAATGTTAGTGTCTTTATCCTCTATTGTCATTCCAAACGTAATATCATTTCTTGAAAATTGGGGGAGAGATATAAGTTTTGGCTCTAGCCAATCATACATGTCACTCCAAAAAGTATTACTATAAACACAGAAAATGAACAAGTGATCCGTGGTCTCTGTGTCCTCATCACAGAATATGCAGTTATTGTGATCAATGTTAAATCTTTGTCTAAGAAGTTCTTCTGAAGGGTATATATCATTAAATATTTTAAAGTGGAGTTCTTGGCTTTTGGAGGTAAAAGTAATTTAAGTAACTTGTGCGTAATTTCTTTAAAGTAGGCAGACAAAAACTTTGAGAAGCTGCGTTCCTACTGAACTGCATAGGATAGAGAACGTTTGTGAAGAGACCACGAATTACGTTGTTAGACAAAGTCTCAACTGAGAAATCTTGACTGTCAATGATCAGTTTGGGGAGATGTGGAGGTACAGTTAGATGAGTTTGTGTATTTTTAACCATCCTCATAAAAGAAACAGGTAAACTTTTAATAACCTTATTAAATTGTTTACATTTACACTGGATATTAAATTTCATACAGAAATCCTCAAAAGATATCACCAGAAACATCTAACAAATGGATGACAGACCAAATATCTCTTTCCATCCAGTCATTGTAAAATCCAGGAATATATGGTGTAAGACAACTATCAAAAAGATGTGTGCATAATTTTAACCATTCGTATTCGTAATGTTAAACAATCAATAAAATTGTTGTAGTACAATTCTGCTGTCATACACGTGAGTCTGTGAAATTGCTCAGGTTAGGATTGTTTTTATGTGAGTATGAATCTAAAAGCTGTGAATGCAAAGTCTTGTGAATACAGCTCTAATTTCTACGACTACGAACTGAAGCCTGATCCACTGAATCGTGTCCAATAAGAACAACCCAAATGTGTCTTTATTTTTCGTTAATTTTTCATTTTCATTTCTGCCACACTATCAACACATGCTCATTCTTCCATACAGGTAGGCCTATGTGTGGTTCTGAAATGAAAAGTAAATACATGCTATCTATAACTAGGTTGTAAATAAACCAGAAACATCAAATTAAATGAATAGTATTAAATACATCTGCATCAATAACCTGGAAAATAAGCCAACAGTTCACAAAAAGACAAACCAGGCATACATTTAAGTACTCATACTGCCATCTACTGGTGGAGAGTCAGCTTAACCTACTTCCACTCTGTTTCGCTCAGGCAACAGCACATTACGGTGGAAACCTAGGTGTTTCTAGGCCATTTTTGGGGGTGCTGAAGCACCCCTAAATTGAATCCCAGAACCCCTAAAATTTGAGATTTTTTTTTTTTTTTTTTTACTGTATGTCCCTTTTTAACAAGCTAGAAAAATGTCAAAACCATACAGTACTTGGTTGCAACGTAATATTTTAACAAATATGTTATTTTAACAATAACAAATACTTGTACTAAATGTACGTACATTTAGGTATGATACAAATTAGCAACAACAGGAATAAATGGAAAAAATGGTAAAATAAATAAATAAATAAATAAATATTAAAACACATTTTCCCGTCTCAGGTATGTAGATTTTATTGATGCCACACAATTATTTTCAATGTCCTGACTTTAACACCAACTATTATAATCCAATCTGAAACAGAGCTCAAGCTTTTCACCTAGAACACTGGTGCTAGGAAGCCCGCGACCGCTGCGGCAAGGCAGTGCCTCTGTGCATGGGGTATGTGCATGCTGCGTACAGACTACACTCCTGACCAGATGATGAAACCGGCAGCAATGGGGGCGTCGGTAGCTTAGTGGATAGTGCCGACGTGGTGTAGGAGTGTAGTCTTCATCACTATCCCCACTGTCAAGACAGCTGTCGTCACTTTAGACTGGTGGGACCCTGGTTTGAAGTCCACCCGGTCGCTTCCCATAGAACATTGATGCATTCATTTTGTTCTGTGTTGTGGAAAAGTACAAAAAATGCATTTCTATCCCAGCATGCTACTTTTATAATATTATAGAAATTAACTAGAGTGGCATTTCCCAAAGAAAATGCATGTGAGTGCTGAAATCCACCTAAATACAGCATTATGCCGTTATGGCTGAATGTGGCGAAATCACAAGTCGCGACAAACAAATCTTCAAATAACGTAAAAATTACTCGCCACATGAAGTCTATTCCAATATGTCAGCTGTAGAAGCAAACAGTAAGCTGGCACGTATTGTTACCTTAGCACAACTTACCTCATATTGAACAATTTCTCCAAATTTGCAGCCTCCACACGCAGCGGTTGTTAGCCAAAGCGTTAGCTCCCATGAACCGGATGTAGTTGTCACTCTGACCGGTCCGGCAAGAAACCAGTGCTTGCAAAAGAAAAAAACTTGGCTTCCGGAGAGATGAAAATATTGAAAGTGTATGAAAGGCCCGAATCCGGCCCGTTATCCGTTTTTTCCATGTTCCATTTAAACAGAAAATCAGAAATCGGAAAAGGAGGCGTTAATCCGTTTTTTCATTTTGGTTCTGGAAACAAATATTGAAAAAACAAGTCATCATTTTGTTTTTTCGTATTTGGTTTTATTTTGAAAAACAAATGAACGAATGATACACGGCTTATACACGGATTTTCTTCCAATGCCTGTTTTCATCTTTCCTCTTGAAAAGAACGTGAGGAAAAGTAAGACAGGTGAGCTTCCTGGAAGTCCAACTAAATATGGGCCTTTCAAAATAAAACCCAAGAGAATACAATAGCCATTATGTAACATTAGCATTATGTGAGCACATACCAGGGTAACATCTGAGGAAAAATACATTAATATAAATTAATCAATCAGACAAATTAGTGAGTAAATAAATACACAAAAAAATGGACCAATGGAAACAGGGATTGATTACATGTAGATTAATATTGTGCATTTGATTCATCTACACAGCATGAGTAAAGTCTTAGATTAATGATTTGCATTTTTTGGTGCAATACAGTTCGCAATATAGTTTAACCAACAATTACCAGCAATTACTGTGTGTGCATAGTTGTTACTGTTAGCAGTGGTATTTAACTGGGTTTCCACCGTAATGTGCTGTTGCCTGAGCAAAACAGAGTGGAAGTAGGTTAAGCTGACTCTCCACCAGTAGATGGCAGCATGAGTACTTAAATGTATGCCTGGTTTGTCTCTTTGTGAACTGTTGGCTTATTTTCCAGGTTATTGATGCAGATGTATTTAATACTATTCATTTAATTTGATGTTTCTGGTTTATTTACAACCTAGTTATAGATAGCATGTATTTACTTTTCATTTCAGAACCACACGTAGGCCTACCTGTATGGAAGAATGAGCATGTGTTGATAGTGTGGCAGAAATGAAAATGAAAAATTAGCAAAAAATAAAGACACATTTGGGTTGTTCTTATTGGACACGATTCAGTGGATTAGGCTTCACCTGTACACTATACCTTCATCATTTACCCTCAGCTCAGAGTCAAACCTGTATGTCCTTCTGTTCCAAATCTGCTGTTAGTGGCTTACATCAGAAATTTCTTGATGTAGGCTGTTTGGTCTAAAGAATGATTTACAGGACTGCAGAAATAGGACACAGTAACATAAGCTGGCAGCTCCACCCGGTCCGCTGTCATCTTTGCCTTTGGGGCATGCGCGTTTGGAGGAATTGCGGTTCGATTACTTTCCCCTGTGACCTGCCTGTGACCTCAGTGACGTAATTTCAACACTTTTCAACTCGTACCCACAAACTTGAATTCGTGTTCACAGTGAGGTCTTCATAGTCGTAGAAATTAGAGTTGCATTCACAAGACTTTGCACTTGCAGCTTTTAGATTCATACTCACAAAACAATCCTAACCTGAACAATTTCACAGACTCACATATATGACAACAGAATTTTGTGTACAACAATTTTATTGACATACAAATCGTTTAACATTACGAATACAAATGGTTCAAATTATGCACACATCTTTTTGATAGTTGTCTTACTCCATAGGAATAAACCCACTCCTCCTTAATTTCTGCGCAGAACTTGTGCTCACTATTGCTTTGCACATATTTTTTTTTGCTCAAGGATACTTCGACATACAGCCTGGAGGAGCCCAGGATTGAACCGCTGATCTTTTGATTGGTGGACAACCCGCTCTACCGCTGAGCCACAGCCGCCCATTATCCATTATCTGGCTACTTACCCTGTAGATGCTCGAGGGTCATTCTGTGTCAACTCAACCAGAGTGTGGCAGCTAAAACTTTAGATTTTGATAGTATATAATTTTAAAGAACTAAAGTCAGTCCGCTGGTGCTGTATTGTGGCTGTTTGTGGTTATGTTGTTCTTTCGCTGCCAAGGAGAGGTGCAATTGAATGCGAGAGGATGATAAATCACTCAATAGACCTCTGAACAATTTGTCCCCCTCACTTCTGAAATGATGGCTACGCCCCTGATCAGAGACAATGAACACATCAACAAGGCAACGGTTTGTCGGGCCATAAGAAAAGTGACTCTGGCTCTGAAAAGACTTTTACCTGTTTTTGTGGTTTTCCCTGGGCATAAATCAGAAAGGATTATCAAAGACAAATACTACAGGGCATCGGTGGTTTAGTGGATGGGGTGGGCGCCCCTTGCACAGCACTGTACAGTCCCTGCTACTGCAGTGGCCACGGGTTCAATTCCAGCCTGCAGCCTTTTGCTGTGTGTCCCCTCTGCCTAATACTGCAAGAATGACATAAGTATAAGCAAAATTACCAGTCTGTACAATATCTTTGTGTTTGATTTTGAGTTTCTGCCCAGTGCCCATCAGATTACAGCTGAATAAGAGAATATAGTAAATTACATCAAAATATATGAACACTGTTAAGATATAAAAATGTTTCTATATTTTCTGTATATTAGACACGCATTAACTCGTCATATTACATAACGTCACTTTACATTACCTATTAACACGCTCTACAATCTTTTCCCGTCACACCTCACACTGTTTAGCTGCAGCTGCCGAAATAGATTTGTTTTTTTTTCATGTCTTCATTCGCCGTCATTAAAATCTGTGATTCAGCGGGCATGAAATAAGTGGCTCTACTTTTAACTCCGCTTTCTGCCACTGAAAATCAGGTTATCTGCACTCCATTTATAATGTATTTTGGTGCTCACCGTGAACGTGCTTCCCTCAAGCTAAACATACTCAGAGTTGATTGATCTAATGCTGATCAGCTTTTTCTCATCTCAGGATCAGTCTACCCGGAGATTGGTATTAGGCTCAGAGTTTGTTGAGCCTGCTTTCTGAAATAGGGCCCTGCTGTTTGAGGGTCATCAGTAATAAGTCTTTGATTTTATCGTAGCACCCAATATCAATTCAAAATCCTAAATTGCTGAATTGAACTTCTCGGACTTCTCATCCATGTTGATTGAAAAGTTGAGCTCAGTATTGATCCTCATGAGGACTGTGTGAAATGATTTCAGCTGCTGTTTCTAAGCTCAAACAGGAACTCTAAAACTCAAATCCACTGATTTTCAAAACATGAGCAGTTAGCTGGGCGATAATTAAAGTTTTGTCTATGTAATGTTTCACACTGCAGAAAATACAATATTAGAATAAGTACTGTACAAAGTACTTACAACAATATGTCTGTCTTGTGTATTCTCATGTATTATATCATTTTTCTCATTATGAATCATCAGTTGTCATTTATGTGTTGCTCCTCCACCTTGACGGCTATGGGGTACAGTACACATGCTGCATGCCATCTTCATAGCTGATCACAGCAGTTTTTAACATCCGATCAAACTAAAGCAGTTATTGCAATAACATGCAACGCTAACTAATCTGATTGCTGTCCCAGATCCTCATTGTTATTTTTTTCAAATAACCACACCATCAAAAGCAAATATATTGTCTTTTTTTATTGAATTACTTATTCATTTAGCAGTAGCCTAGTTGTGCTATGCCTCCTTTACTGGAGAGCAGGGGTAGGCTATTCAATTAAAATTCTAAGAGTGAACCTCATAATCATCATTATCATGCATCATCCAAAGTCCTAAATAAACTCCAGTATATCCAGAACTCTGATGTCTGTCTTCTCACCCAGTCCGGCTGTTTTTTAATGACAGAAATTCAAACAAATTATTTTTCCACATAATGAATATTATGAAACAAAAACAGCCTACAACTGTTTGTACTGGATGGTGGACAGTTGGAAACAATAAGTAGCCTAACTCAGCCTGTATTAAAGATAGATGATAGATGTAGATGCTTTCATTTAGATTGAATTATGGCAGTTAAATGACGACTATAGATACAGACTTTAATATTCCCATGAAGGGCAATTTATTTGAGCAGCTTGCAAACACACACACACACAAACACAGACACACACACACACACACACACAAAAACATGTATCTAATGTATTTAATCTAGTGGTGGTGATACAAAACTGTAGGTAATTTGGGTCAGTGTTCTGTAGGATTTAGTGCTGTTCATTTATTGGTATCAAAAATCTGCTGTTTTCATTATTTTGAGATGGTGATCTTAAATTATTTTGATTGAAAAATTAATGTATATTTAAGTTATTTTTTTAAAGCCCCTACAAGGAACTTTCATTTGGAGTTGATTTTGGCGACCCTGTGGACAAAAGCGGTAGTGTTTTGCCGGAATGAAGCCTACATTTCCCATGAGCTCTAGTGCGTATTGTCGTAAAGACGCTTACCTGGCTCGTGCATGTGTTTGTTTTTGGGGATGAATGAAACAACAAGACGGGAAAACTTTGCCCCTCTCCTATCGGGGATCCCAGCTCACCTCTGCCTCGCCCCAGCTCCACCTCTCCGGCGTAAGCACCACTGCCGCTGGGGTAAACGCAGCGGTCAGCTGGTAAGGCTGAAGTAGGCTGACCAAACGTCCTCTTTTGCCCGGACATGTCCACTTTTCACGTCCCGTCCGGGGCGTCCGGGGGGTTTTTATAAACTGATGATAATGTCCGGTTTTCCGTGTGTTTGTGTGTGTGTGTGTTAGAGTGCGGCATGGGCAGCATATTTCTGTCCGAACCCGAACCAAGCCCGACATTATTTAATGACCAAAGCACTGAGTTTGTGTCACACAGTGGTTACAGGCTATTTAACAGGCCGGGCGTGCGCCGTGGGTGCTCAGCTGCAGAGAGGGAGACCTCCGTGTTTGAGACGGGAGGCGGGAGGTCCGACGCTTCTAGCGAGAGGAGAGGGAGGAATAAAACAAAATAAGATAAAATAGGAAAAACCTGTCTCCCTCTTTTATTTTATTTTCAGCGTTTAATCAAGGCGGAGGCGGGCGGCTGGAGGTCTGAGACTTCCAGCGAGGAGAGAGATAGAAACAAACAGCCAGTGTGCGTCTGTGTGTGTTATGTTCAGGTGTTGTCACGTAAATAACAGTGCCCAAGCAATAAACAGGACAGACAATAGGATTTTATTTATTTTTACACTACATTTTCACTGAAAGCTGACCGAATCCGACCCGAGCCCGAATACAATTTATAGCTACATTTTCGACCAAACCTGGACCGACCCGTCGGGTACCGTCGGGCTCGGATCGGGTAGCCACACTCTAGTGTGTGTATGTGTCCCCTATTGGGGCCTATCTGAATTTCTGTCTTTGAGAGATATTATTTTGTAATATAACTGAATTTTCTATCCATACATATAAATTTTATATATATAAAAATTATAAGGCATCTTTGAGTAAACTGCGAGTATCATTTAAGTAGGCTATGTCGTGGCCGGCCGAGTGTCCTCTTTTTTGGAAATCAAAATATGGTCACCCTAGGCTGAAGGCCTGTTTGGCGAGCACTTCCACGGCTTCTTGGACTGAGTATGGAGCGGTGCCTCGCCTCTTTATTTCTCTGCACTCGCTGGACCCTGTCGACGCCTGGCTGGTACCTGTCGTCGGCCCGGATGAGGTGTTCCAGCCACGCGGCCCCTGCTCTCCTCGTCCCTGCTGGCGCGGGGTGAATCTGCACAACCTGCGGCCTCTGTATGGCTCCCCGGACAGCTAACACCGTGGACCCGCCGGCTCCTGCCAGGATTGGGCTGGTAAATGCTAGATCGCTAGCGAACAAAACGTTTATCCTGAAGGATTTCCTGACTTCCCGAGGATTGGATTTTCTCTGTGTGACTGAGACGTGGCTGGCTGTTGGTGAGTCCAGTGCTTTCACAGAACTTTTACCCGATGATTGCTGCTATTTTAACTCCCCGCGGACATTGGGTCGAGGAGGAGGAATAGCGACTATTTCTAAGAGTCACTAAATGTAAGCAGCTAGGTAAGATGACGTGTGCTGTCTGAGTGCCGTAAATCGTTTCGTCCTGGAAGCAACCTGGGTCGGACCTGGAGACAGTTTCCTAAAGGTATGGATATACAGTACAGGCCAAAAGTTTGGACACACCTTCTCATTCAATGCGTTTTCTTTATTTTCATGACTATTTACATTGTAGATTCTCACTGAAGGCATCAAAACTATGAATGAACACATGTGGAGTTATGTACTTAACAAAAAAAGGTGAAATAACTGAAAACATGTTTTATATTCTAGTTTCTTCAAAATAGCCACTCTTTGCTCTGATTACTGCTTTGCACACTCTTGGCATTCTCTCGATGAGCTTCAAGAGGTAGTCACCTGAAATGGTTTTCCAACAGTCTTGAAGGAGTTCCCAGAGGTGTTTAGCACTTGTTGGCCCCTTTGCCTTCATTCTGCGGTCCAGCTCACCCCAAACCATCTCGATTGGGTTCAGGTCCGGTGACTGTGGAGGCCAGGTCATCTGCCGCAGCACTCCATCACTCTCCTTCTTGGTCAAATAGCCCTTACACAGCCTGGAGGTGTGTTTGGGGTCATTGTCCTGTTGAAAAATAAATGATGGTCCAACTAAACGCAAACCGGATGGGATGGCATGTCGCTGCAGGATGCTGTGGTAGCCATGCTGGTTCAGTGTGCCTTCAATTTTGAATAAATCCCCAACAGTGTCAGCAGCAAAACACCCCCACACCATCACACCTCCTCCTCCATGCTTCACAGTGGGAACCAGGCATGTGGAATCCATCCGTTCACCTTTTCTGCGTCTCACAAAGACACGGCGGTTGGAACCAAAGATCTCAAATTTGGACTCATCAGACCAAAGCACAGATTTCCACTGGTCTAATGTCCTTTCCTTGTGTTTCTTGGCCCAAACAAATCTCTTCTGCTTGTTGCCTCTCCTTAGCAGTGGTTTCCTAGCAGCTATTTGACCATGAAGGCCTGATTCGCGCAGTCTCCTCTTAACAGTTGTTCTAGAGATGGGTCTGCTGCTAGAACTCTGTGTGGCATTCATCTGGTCTCTGATCTGAGCTGCTGTTAACTTGCCATTTCTGAGGCTGGTGACTCGGATGAACTTATCCTCAGAAGCAGAGGTGACTCTTGGTCTTCCTTTCCTGGGTCGGTCCTCATGTGTGCCAGTTTTGTTGTAGCGCTTGATGGTTTTTGCGACTCCACTTGGGGACACATTTAAAGTTTTTGCAATTTTCCGGACTGACTGACCTTCATTTCTTAAAGTAATGATGGCCACTCGTTTTTCTTTAGTTAGCTGATTGGTTCTTGCCATAATATGAATTTTAACAGTTGTCCAATAGGGCTGTCGGCTGTGTATTAACCTGACTTCTGCACAACACAACTGATGGTCCCAACCCCATTGATAAAGCAAGAAATTCCACTAATTAACCCTGATAAGGCACACCTGTGAAGTGGAAACCATTTCAGGTGACTACCTCTTGAAGCTCATCGAGAGAATGCCAAGAGTGTGCAAAGCAGTAATCAGAGCAAAGGGTGGCTATTTTGAAGAAACTAGAATATAAAACATGTTTTCAGTTATTTCACCTTTTTTTGTTAAGTACATAACTCCACATGTGTTCATTCATAGTTTTGATGCCTTCAGTGAGAATCTACAATGTAAATAGTCATGAAAATAAAGAAAACGCATTGAATGAGAAGGTGTGTCCAAACTTTTGGCCTGTACTGTACACTATATAGAAATAGCTTATCTTCACACCGATGGTCTCATTTGCTGTTGTAGATCACGCACAGACATCAACAGAAATGAGAGACTTTTGCATATCCAATTAAAAGTTCCTTGTAGCGGCTTTAAGTATTTTATTAATGTTAAGAGAATTTTCCATTTTGGGATTTTACAATATAAAATACATTTAGACTGTAAAAGATGGTCTTTACCACATTTTTTTTATGTCATTTAATGCCATTTTTTTTCATGGGGCCCAAAATTTCTGGCGGCGCCCCTGGCTCCTGGTAATCAGCAAGTCCCCTTGCAAGTCCTGTGACTATACTTCCAGTCCCTGTATCATAGGATTTTTGATGGCATATTTTTACCCAAATGATGTCTCTTTTAAAGCCAGAACGAAGCACCACAGACACATATCACTGAAGCCAACTAATAATGACTTAAAAGATTGGCATTTTAAAATGTGAAATTCATGCCTTGAATGCTGATGAGGCAGAAATATAGAGGCACTTCAACTCAATGTCTGTTTAATAAGTTCATCTAGCTAAAGCTATTGCAGTGTAATGCAATAAATCCTGCTTCCTGAGGGTTCATGCATATAGGCCTACTGTATTTTTGTTAAAAGTGCCTTAGAGAGGTGTTGACTGAATTTAAGGGGAGATACGACAGGTAAATGGGGTAAAACTTTTAACTGATATTTAGTGATTCTCCCCCATTTATAGTCATGAGGGTAGAGAAAATACTATAAACTTAGATTTAAATTACCAAAATACACTCAGTGTTAAGCTGATGTTTCTAGTATTTTGTCTAACACTTTTTTTCACATTATGGTGAGTTACATCAATTAAGTCCCTCGACTGAGAGGTTAGCATATTGCTAATATCTCCCCCAGCCACAGTTCTATACACTGAGTTTTGCTAAATGAATGATTTGGCTTGCTTTTCAAAAATCCACCTACCACCAATGACCTTACTGAAATGTTGTTTCCCATAGTTGCAGTCAATAGCAAAACTTCACCAATAGCTACTTGTAAACCAAAATTCATAATGACATAATATACACTGCTCAAAAAAAAGTATGAGAACATTTAATCATCACAGTATAACACCAAGTCAGGGATATCAGTCTATCCATTTAGGAAGAACAAGTGATTGTGAATCACTTTCACCTGCTTTGGTGCAAATGAAAGTGACAATAGGCGCAAAAGTAAGACAACCCCCAAAAGGGTATGGTTTTGCATGTGGTGGCCACAGACAGTTGCTCTCTCTTTATCCTTCCTGACTGATTCTTCTCTAGTTTTGTGTTCTGCCAGTGTCCTTGTTACTACTGGTAGCATTAGGCGGTACCTGCAGCCCAATCAGGTTGCACAGGTAGTCCAGCTCCTCCAGGATGGCACATCCATATGTGTGGTTTCAAGAAGGTTTGCTGTGTCTCTCAGCACAGTGTCAAGAGCATGGAGGAGATAAAAGACTGGCCAGTACACGTGGTGAGCTGGACAGGACCATAGAAGGGGATCAACCCAGCAGCAGGATTGGTATTTGCTCATATGTGTGAGGAGGAACAGGAGGAGCACTGCCAAAGCCCTACAAAATGACCAACAGGCTACTGGTGTGCATGTTTCTGACTAAACTGTCAGAAACAGACTCCATGAGGATGCCATGAGGGCCCGACATTCTCTATTGGGACCTGTGCTCACAGCCCAGCACTGTGTAGCACGACTGGCATTCTCCAGAGAACACCAGAACTGGGAAGGGGCGCCATTGGCACCCTGTTCTCTTCACAGATGGGAGCAGGTTCACATTGAGCACATGTGACAGGTGTGAAAGAGTCTGGAGATGATGTGGTGAACATCATGCTGTCTGTAACATCATCCAAAAAGACCTGTTTGGTGGTGGATCAGTGATGGTCTGGGGTGGCATATCCTTGGAGGGTCGCACAGACTTCCATATCATACCCAGCGGTATCCTGACTGCTGTTAGGTACCGCGATGAAATCCTCAGAACGATTGTCAGACCTTACATTTGTGCAGTGGGCCCTGGGTTCCTCCTGGTGCAGGACAATGCCCGGCCTCATGTGGCCAGAGTATATAGGCAGTTCCTGGATGATGAAGGCATTGATGCCATTGACTGGCCCTCTGGTTCCCCTGACCAAAATCCAACTGATCCCCTATAGGACGTTAGGTATCGGTACCTCTGACCCCACCAAATACCGCCACAGACACCCCAGGAGCTCACTGATGCCTTGATCCAGGTCTGGGAGGAGATTTCCAAGGACACCATCTGCTGACTCATCAGGAACAACTCCCAGATGTTGTTGGGAGAGCATACAGGCAGGTGGGGGCCATACACACTACTGAGTCACATTATGAGTTGCCAAGATAAAATTCACACAAGTTGGATCAGCCTGTCATTTCAATTTTTTACTTTGATTTTCAGTATGATTTTGAATCCAGCACTCAGTGGGCTGATGGTTTTGGTTTCCAATGACCATTGTTATGTTGTTCTGTTCTCAACAAATCATACAATGTACATTAATTAAGATTGTCAACTTGAATAATTCGTTCATCAAGATCTGATGCTTTTTTTTTCTTTTTTTTTTAGCAGTGTATGAACTTAAAGAACTGCATATACAGTGTGAACTTTCTTTTTCCAGAAATCCTGTTTTTCCAAGTCCTAGAAAGTTTTCCTCAAAGATGGACAATCTTGCAGAATGCTTGCCAGTTTGACCGTTCACCACAGTTTTCACAGCCATTTTATTAACCTAAATTCCATAAAAATCAAGCACCAATTTCCTGTAACTATAATGGAAGGCCTTTTTTTCTCTCGACCTTGTGCCAACAGACAGCTCTCTCCCCAGGCTGTACCGTTTCTCCAACTCATGGAATTTTGTAAGACAAAGTCACCAAAAGCTCTTTGGTTACCTCATCTGAATACAACAAAATGGCAAATGGTTTCATTCTCACTCACACTCACACACACCCAATGTATGTAATCTAGTGGTGGTGATACAGAACTGTAGGTAATTTGGGTCAGTGTTCTGTAGGATTTAGTGTTGTTCATTTATTGGTATCACAAATCTGCTGTTTTCATTAATTTGGGATGGTGATCTTAATTTATTTTCATTGAAAAGTTAATGTATATTTAAGTTATTTTTTTTAAGTATTTTATTAATGTTAAGAGAATTTTCCATTTTGGGATTTTACAATAAAAATTACATTTAGACTGTAAAAGATGGCCTTTAGCACTTTTTTTTAATGTCATTTAATGTCATTTTTTTCCATGGGGCCCAAAATTCCTGGCGCACCCCTGGCTCCTGGTAATCAGCAAGTCCCCTTGCAAGTCCTGTGACTATTCTTCCAGTCCCTGTATCATAGGATCTTTGATGGCATATTTTTACCCAAATGATGTCTCTTTTAAAGCCAGAATGAAGCACCACAGACACATCACTGAAGCCAGCTAATAATGACTTAAAAGATTGGCATTTTAAAATGTGAAATTCATGCCTTGCATGCTGATGAGGCAGAAATATAGAGGCACACACAGATGCAGCCTGACCATCAGGAGCAATTTGGGGTTGAGTGTATAACAAAAAAAAAAAGCCATGGACGCAGATGCATTAACTCAAACTTTCTTCCCTCTCTTGTATAACTCGGGTACAGAACAAATGATATAGAAGAACAATGCAGAGTGAAATCAGACAAAAACATCCTGAAACAGAAAACACAAAGTGCTGAAAACAAAGTACAACAGGCACAAACACATTCTAACAGTTTTAACAGTTGAGGAAAGAGAGCTGAGATGAATAAAGGGGCGTGAGGGAGGGGAGAGGGACAGACTGAGCCCAGAGGCGATGTTCACCAAAAGACCAAGTCTTGAAACCACAGCCTGATAGGATGGTGGAGCTTCTGGACATTTAGCTGGAAACACAAGAAGCAAGAGACAGAGTTGAAATGTATGTCCTAACTAACCATACCTCCAAAATGCAAGTAACAGTCAGCAGAAGGCCATTCAACAGGTTTTTCATGGATGAGTAGAGTTTGTCACAGCTGAGCTTTTCAGTCCTTACCTGTCAGCCAACCAGGGACCCGTTTCACAGAGAAAGTAAATGTGGCAACATCATGTTATACAAACATTTGTCACTTTCAATTTGTAAATAAGTACTGCAAAGCTCTTGCATGATCACACATAAAGGGGCATAACACCAAATTCTGGGCCCTATGCACAAGCAGTCTCTATGCCCACCAGTGTTAGTATTCTTTTACATTTTTACACCTTCTACACTCAGACATTTTATCAAATAATGACATTACACATAGTCTTTTATGTTCATACCACACATTTTATTCATTTTGACAGTTTGTTTTCTAATTTGGGTGCACACAATTTGGTTAACATTAGTGATGTTACGCTCGAGCCAGTTTGCTCGACACAGTATTGATCTTTTGAAGCGCAAGTGTTCCGAGGCAGTGTTTCGATCCCTGCTTCGGCACGCCCACAATCACGTGACTACCGGGAGCGAGGCCTCGTTACAGGCAGTCTTGAGGCTTTTCCAGGTCTTCCACTTAGATGCAGTTTTGACACACAGCCAGCAGATGTCACTCTTCTGACTGTATGAAATGCTTCAAAGCAGTGTGTCATCCTTGAAGCAGGTGTGTCAAAGTGGTTCAATGCTTCATGAAGCTTTCACCATCACTAGGTAACATTCTATCACATGGTCTTTAAATTGCAATTAATACTTACTGTTTGTTTCTCCGAGCTCTACAGGCAAAAGGCTGGAAGCCTGAGCAAGAGGGCCTTTTAAGGACAGCCCACAGGAAGTGGAAGGAGCCAGGATGGAGATTGAAGAAGGGGGTACTCCATTTGAAATTCTCCAAAAATCTCTTTGTTTGCCTTTTTGTTTTCATTTTTTGTAATCTAATTATTTTTTTGTATATAGTTGCTTTTGATAGGTTGTTTATATTTAGGTATCTTTAAGTTTGTTGAATGTTTAATGTTGTTACTGTCAGTCAAGTTCCCCCTGTTTCTGTCTAGGTCTAGTCTGAGTCTATATAACCCCCTCGTGTGTCATTTAAAGTGAGGTCAGTTTGGTGTTTAGTTATGTTGTGTTAGGTTGAAGCTTTAGTTCTTTATTGCTTAGTTGACCTCCTTTTGATTTTGGGCCCTAGTTTTTGTAGCTTATTTTTTTCTAGTTACTTGAGTTATTTGGGATCCCTGTATTTTTGGCATTTTTGCTAAACAAATTAAAAACAATTTTCCTTTTTACACCTTTGTCCTTTTGCCTTTTTGCTTGGTCCCTGACAGGCCCCCTGCCCTTCCTCTCTTGAACCACATCTCTCACATATACCTTTTTTTTTTCCTTTTTCCAAAGTCAGTATCCTTTGTTTCTTTTTCTTTTTTGGAACCCTTGTTTCCCTTTCTTGGGAAAAGACATGATGGTGTACATTGGGGCTCCAGCAGCATAAGCAGTAGCTCACTCAGCTCTAGCTGTGTTCAGAGACAAAAAGGGCAGACTAAACTGTTTTGTGTCTTTAAGGGGTGAGAGGGGCCTCATAAAGCTTTCAATTTATTTTGTATACAAAGTTCAGTCTTTCAACTGAGTTATGGTTCTAATCAGAAATAAAAAATTGCTAACAAACTTCTCATACCAGGCTTTTCAATGCCTGGGAGACTTTGACTTTCCAGGAATATGAAATGTTATAAGGTGATGACGCTTAGGAAAAGAAAATTGTCCAAATGTTAAACAATATCTGGATTAGGGCTGGCATGATATCAGATTTTCATTACATGATTATCGTGGCCAAAGCTAGGCCAGGTTCTACACTGCTTGAATGGGGGGAGGGCAGTAGTGATATCTGTTGTTCTCCATGGCCAGCAGGTTAATATAAGTGTTCTTTATGACTGTAAACTATAACTGTGCTCTGTTTAATATTTTCATGTAGAGCTAAAGGGGCGTAACTAGGCTTTGAGGACATTTTTGGCTTAGTCTGGACCTCTTTAGGGGGGTATCTCCACATTATGCAAGTTTACATTCCTGCTCCACTTTTTCTCAGAGGTAGGTGCTGTCCTTTTTACTGCAACACATTTATCTATTGCAACAATTATAATCCAATACTATAATCTATATTATTCAGATATGAGCCATTCTGCAAAATGCTAGTACTTTTGAACTTTTAATTGAATGCTATTTTGAAAACAGAACATTTACTTGGAACAGTATTTCTACACTGTTGATAGTTTTTAAGTAAAAGATCTGTGAGCGTCTTCCACCACCTTAGTTTTTTGAAACATCACATGGGTTTTCTTTCACTGACAGACAATTGTCCGACACAGTTTATGTAATGTATTGTGTGCACTGTTCACCTTTCCATCATCTGATTATGTCTGTCTGTCTGTCTGTCTGTCTCTACACTGTGACTTTTTTTAAAAAGTGCTTTCACACACAGAATTTTTTTTTTTTTTTTTATCTAAATTTTTATTTAGAACAACATTGGAGCAATTCTTGCATCACACCTAAGTGTTCTGTTTTTTTTTTTTTCTTTTAAGGAAAAGTAAAAAAAAAAACATGCAAATACAGGTAAAACATTTGTAATAGGACTATGCCTTCAAAGACGGTCCTAGTGGTATGAAAAATAAACATTTCAACCTATGAGAAAATGTCTCGGTAAAAAAATAAAACAATTAAAGTATACATACATATATATCGTTTTATGTGTGTGTATATATATATATATATATATATATATATATATATACACATATATATGTGTATATATATATATATATATATATATATTGAACGGTTACATTTAGACCATATTTCACCTGGATTTGCAATACTGACTTTCAGCTGAGATATTTCGACGTGATTTCTTAATTAGGCTATACATTGACAGTAGACTATTATTTGCATACTGTAGAGGATGAGAAATCTCACTATTGCAAATCCTGGTGAAATGTGGTCTAAATGTTAACGTTCAATCAACGTCTACAGTCAGTGAAAAAACTTTCACTTTTGAACCATTTCTGAACATCTTTTCACCAGTGTCATTTTTTTAAGGGTCTTTTCAACGGAAAAATGTTCGCTGGGCAGTAAATACAATATACTCCTTTGTCATCCGGGGAGAAAATACCAGACTCCTTCAAAAATCGCTGAATTTTGTGAGTGAAGGAAAACTTTATCAACCCTGTGCCTGGTTCACACTACACGATATCAGCCCCATTATAGCCCGACGCAGTGACGTACGGTGTTGGCATGGATCGTGAATGACGATAATCCATCATTTCATCTTGTGTAGGGTGTCATGGTAGACGACAACTGATGCTAGGTCTGGGACGCCTCATGACGTTCCAACACAAAGTCTAGCATGTTTGATTTTCTTTTTGTTGTTCACGACTGCTCCCATCACAGCCGTCACTCTAACCAATAGGAACACAGAGTGATCTGCTGCCGCGGACAACTGTACGACAACAACACCTCAGCAGCCTTTTTGATATTTCCTCCTTTAGACGCTTTGCTTAACTAAAGACTGATGTCTTTCTCCCTGATTTTGTGTTTAGATGGGCGGATACAGTTTTAAACAAAGTCGCTGTAAGTCCTTTGTTTCCACAATCTTGTGGACTGAGCACACGTTTGATAAAACGGAGTTAAATCTCTCGGCATCCATTTTCAAGCTCTCTGTGTGTTTGTTTCCTTGCGGACGAGAAAAGGGGGAGCGCACATTTCCGGGAGGGCGTGTCCTTTTCAAAAATGCAAGAGGCGTTGTTTTGTTGCCAGCCGTTTTCTCCGGTGTGTTAAACACACTTTAGAAAGGAGTGTCCCCAGACTATCAGAAGGCGGAGATCTCTGATTGTCTGGTGGCGAGATTACTAGGGATGTTACCACAACAGAGAAAATGATGGGGTGAAACAGCAGAGGCCCTTAAGCAACTTGGTGAGTACTGCCATTAGCATCAAGCTAGCATAGAATGTTATTTCTTCATAACTGGAAATGGACATACAGTAAGTTTCATTTGAAACAGACTCTATTATAAACGGGCCATTATTTATTATTTTCTCTGTATTTTTATATTTTTACTTTTTATCCACTCCAGTTTGCCTTCATAAAGTTAATGCATCGCACCGCCATTTCAAACTCAACACTTTCTACATCTGTATAAAAATAGAAGCCCATTATAACTTCGATTTAGAGAATTCCTTCATTTTGTAAAAAGGCTTTTATTGTGAAACATTTGCAGGAACTTGTGGAGCATTCAGTGACTTGTGTGTTTGCATGCAGTACTTCAAATGTAGCTCCTGACATCTGGTGGCACTTTTTACATTACTACAAAAACATTTCGGCTGGTACTTGAACAGACACAGTAACTGAAATAAACGTAATGATAATAAAAATACGACAAGAATAACCCAAAGACATCTTGCACATGTCATGAAAGAGGACTGGCATGATTGGTATGGACCATCGTGTAGTCTGTCAAGTCTGTCAACCAAGTCACGGCACGATTTTATGACAATCACCAGGTGTGACATAGCGACCATTAGAATGGTCAGAAATGTTGTGTAGTGTGAACCAGGCATTATGAAATGTCGTCCGTGACAAATTCTGAATTATTTATCCCTTCTTGTAAATTCAGCGAATGTGATGCATTAAGTTATTCCTGTCTTTGATGAATAAAACACATTTGTTTGTGTTTGTGCTGGTGTCTTGCAGTACTGACTTGTAGGCCTAAGAACTGACAGACATAAGAAGTCATAAGAATTGATTGGTGTTGTCTTGCCTCTGTTCCATTCACTTAACATACAGAAATACAACACTGCCATCTTCTTTAGTGACAATGAACTGCTCAACATGGAGAATTATTCTGTGCTAATGTTTAGTCTGGTGGGGGAAGGTGGAGCATTTGGTGGGGCACTGCTAGAACTGGTCTAGACCTGAGCACACTGTGACATCACTGGGTGTAGTACGTGGGCAACAGCCAGCCAGCATTACAGCCAGACAGAGCAGTACACAATTAAGTTATTTTTGATAAAGGAATGTTACACTGGCAGGCTTCACAAGCTTCTCAGTCAGAAATTACACAAATCACTACTTACATAGAGGTCATGTCATTGAGGGCGTGGTCCAGTTCCTCACTGATGGCTTTGTACTTGAGTTTCTGTGCATAAAGCTCATCTGTATATGTCCACACACAGACCAAGAAAAAGTGTGTGGCAAAGGAAAAGGGAAAAATGTAACAGAGAGACTGAAATTAATCTGGTGGAAAATGTGATAATAACTATTACAACACATTCTCACCCTGACCTCGTCATACATCACCGTTTGGTCATGGACTTTCCACATCAAGATATAACTTGGTTGTTGACGTTCTGGGACGACATGTCAACTTCAGCCTGTTGCATGCATGGTCTGTTTTCAAAATACACTTACGTTTTCACAGGAAACGTACACTTTGCATACAGTCTCTTTCAAAAGAGTACTACGTCGGTACAACACCATAAAATTGACTTTTTTTTTCCTTCAACAACACACACACGAGGTTGGGTTTAGGCAACAAAAGCACGTGGTTGGTTTTGGGGGAAAAAAACTGTGTTTGGCTTTACAATCACACAGGAAGCGAACACCGGCCTCCTGGGTGAAAGTCAGTGGTTCCACCCATCCTACTTGGACCCTGTAACTTCAGGGCTCGACAGTGCGAGCGTTTCACTCGCATTTGCGACTAAAAATAGGTGTGTGCGAATTGTAAAAAATATTTAGGGGCACATGTGCGCATAAAAAAATCAGCCGAAGCAGGCTGTATTTTTGTCAGTAAAAAAATATGATAATCTAACTGCAAATATTGAAGGAACTCCAGCCGCCTTCCCTCTTCCCCGTGTAACACAGTTATGGGCGGTTTTCCAAGCCACTGTCAGCATAGTGAATCTAAGCAGAGATTGACGTGCTGACGTATTGCGGTAAGCGAGTTGTGTCATTTCCGGTGTTTCTGTGACAGTGTCTCTGTACTGCTCTGGTGAATTCTGCTAGCCTGCTTTCTCACCTCAGTTGCTTTAACGCTGCTTTAACGTCTACTTCAAGTCATAACCCACAGTGGTTCTGTTTAAGCACTTATAGCTCTCCTTCTTTCTACGACTTTCTCGCTAATCTCTTAGCTGTTGTTTGCACGCTCTTAGCCTTGTTAGCTACTTTAGCTTAGCCATGGCTTCTCCTTCTCCTGCTCTTTCTTGCCCGGTGTGCCAAATGTTCAGTTATGCCTCTGCCTCCTTTAGCGACAGTGGTAATTGTAATAAGTGTAGCTTATTTGCTGCGTTGGAGGCGAGGCTTAGTGAATTAGAAGCGCGGCTCCGCACCATGGAAAACCATTCAGTAGCTGCGGTAGTTAGCCAGCCCCCTGTAGCCCGTGCGGAGCCACATAGCATAGCCTTAGCCTCAGCTAACTGTCCTCCGGTAACTCCCGTTCAGCCGGGAGGTTGGGTTACGGTTCGCCAGAAGCACAGCTCCAAGCAGAAGCCCACGGCTCACCACCAGCCTGTTCACGTTTCCAACCGCTTTTCCCCACTCAGCGACACACCCGCTGAGGATAAAACTCTGGTTATTGGCAGCTCTATTCTGAGGAACGTGAAGTTAGCAACACCAGCGGCCATAGTCAAATGTATCCCTGGGGCCAGAGCGGGCGACATTGAATCAAATTTAAAACTGCTGGCTAAAGCTAAACGTAGATTCAGTAAGATTGTTATTCACGTCGGCGGCAATGACACCCGGTTACGCCAATCGGAGGTCACTAAAATTAATATTGCCTCGGTGTGTGAATATGCAAAAACGATGTCGGACTCCGTAGTTTTCTCTGGACCCCTCCCAAATCTGACCAGTGATGACATGTTTAGCCGCATGTCATCATTTAACCGCTGGCTGTCCAGGTGGTGTCCAGCAAACGATGTGGGTTTTGTTAATAATTGGCAAACTTTCTGGGGAAAACCTGGTCTTATTAGGAGAGACGGCATTCACCCCACTTTGGATGGAGCTGCTCTCATTTCTAGGAACCTGGCAAATTTTATTAGTAATTTAAATCCCTGACAACCCAGAGTTGAGACCAGGACAGAGAGTTGCAGTCCTAAACGCCTCTCTGAGCTTCTAGTTCAGTTACCCAGCCATAGTTTTCATAGTTTTATACAAACGGTGTCTGTCCCCCGACCACCTAAATTATTTAAATCTAAAATTAAACAAAGAGGAGTTGTGCATAACAACCTCATAAAAATTAAAACCTCTTCTGTGACAGAAAGACAAAACAGGAGAATTAAATGCGGACTGTTAAATATCAGGTCTCTATCGTCTAAAGCAGTGTTAGTAAACGAATTAATATCAGATAATCATATTGATTTACTCAGTCTCACTGAAACCTGGCTGTGTCAAGATGAATATGTTAGTCTAAATGAGTCCACTCCTCCCAGTCATAATAATACCCACATTCCTCGAGGCAGCGGCCGAGGAGGGGGAGTTGCAGCCATTTTTAACTCTAGTCTGTTAATCAGCCCTAAACCTAAACTAGATTATAATTCATTTGAAAGCCTCGTTCTTAGTGTTTTACATCCGACCTGGAAAACCTCGCAGCCACTTTTATTTGTTATAGTGTACCGTGCTCCTGGCCCGTATTCTGAATTTGTATCTGAATTCTCAGAGTTTTTATCCAGTTTAGTTCTTAAATCAGATAAAGTTATTATTGTAGGCGATTTTAACATTCATGTCGACGTTGATAATGACTCCCTGGCTACCGCGTTTATCTCATTAATAGACTCCATTGGCTTCAGTCAGGGTGTACATGAACCCACTCACTGTTTTAACCATACCCTCGATCTAGTTCTGACGTATGGAATTGAAATTGATAACCTAAAAGTCTTTCCACAGAATCCCTTGCTATCAGATCATTATCTGATTACTTTTGATTTCTTTTTACTCGATTACACGCCACTCAGCAACAGTTACTATACTAGATGTTTATCAGATAGTGCTGTCACAAAATTTAAGGAAAAGATTACTTCGTCGTTAAATTCAATACCAATACCTTCAGTAACAGAGGTTTCCCGTGCCGACTTTAACCTCTCCCAAATTGATCATTTTGTTGATAGCGCCGTAGGCTCGCTGCGAACAACGCTCGACTCTGTAGCTCCTCTTAAAAAGAAGTTAACAAAGCAAAGAAAGTTTGCTCCTTGGTATAACTCTCAAACCCGTAGGTTAAAACAAATATCGCGAAAATTTGAAAGGAATTGGCGATTAACCAAACTGGAAGAATCTCGTTTAATCTGGACAGACAGTCTCAAAACTTATAAGAGGGGCCTCCGCAATGCCAGAGCAAACTATTACTCAGCATTAATAGAAGAAAACAAGAACAACCCCAGGTTTCTTTTCAGCACTGTAGCCAGGCTGACTGAGAGTCAAAGGTCTATTGAGCCTTGTATTCCTTTAGCCCTTAGCAGTAATGATTTTATGAGCTTTTTTAATGACAAAATTCTAACTATTAGAGGCAAAATTCATGACCTCCTGCCCTCAGATGGTAGGCCTACCTATCTAACCTCAAACACAGCTGTAGAATCTAATATATATTTAGATTGCTTCTCCCCAATTTCTCTTCAAGAATTGACCACAGTGATTTCTTCATCTAAATCATCAACGTGTCTCTTAGACCCCATCCCAACTAGGCTACTTAAGGAGGTCTTTCCTTTAGTTAACACTCATATATTAGATATGATCAATATATCCCTATTAACAGGCTATGTACCACAGTCTTTTAAGGTAGCTGTAATTAAACCTCTCCTAAAAAAGCCCACCCTGGATCCAGAGGTGTTAGCCAACTATAGACCAATATCTAATCTTCCCTTTATGTCAAAGATCCTTGAGAAAGTAGTCGCAGACCAGCTGTGTGATTTTCTCCAGGATAATAATTTATTTGAGGAATTTCAGTCAGGATTTAGAGTGCATCATAGCACTGAGACAGCTCTAGTTAAAATTACAAATGACCTTCTGATTGCTTCAGACAAAGGACTCGTCTCTGTTCTTGTTTTATTAGATCTTAGTGCGGCGTTTGACACAATTGACCATCAAATTCTACTGCAGAGACTGGATCACTTAATTGGCCTTAAAGGTTCAGCACTAAGCTGGTTTAAATCTTATTTATCTGATCGTTTTCAGTTTGTTGACGTTCGTAATGAATCATCCTTACGTACCAAAGTTTGTTTTGGAGTTCCGCAAGGTTCTGTGCTCGGACCAATCCTATTTACTCTATATATGCTTCCTTTAGGTAACATCATTAGAAATCACTCTATAAATTTCCATTGTTATGCGGATGATACACAGTTGTATTTATCGATGAAGCCAGAAGAAAGTAATCAATTAACTAAACTCCATAACTGCCTTAAAGACATAAAAAATTGGATGAGCACCAATTTCCTGATGTTAAATTCAGACAAAACTGAAGTTATTGTTCTTGGCCCCAAACAACTCAGAGACTCTTTATCTGATGACATAGTTTCTCCAGATGGCATTGCTCTGGCCTCTAGCACTACCGTAAGAAACCTCGGAGTAATATTTGATCAAGATTTGTCTTTTAATTCTCATTTAAAGCAAACCTCACGGACTGCATTTTTTCATCTGCGTAATATTGCGAAAATTAGGCCTATCCTGACCCGAAAAGATGCAGAAAAATTGGTCCACGCTTTTGTTACCTCAAGGCTGGATTACTGTAACTCTCTATTATCAGGTAGCTCTAGTAAGTCCTTAAAAACTCTCCAGCTAATTCAGAATGCAGCAGCTCGTGTACTAACAGGAACTAAGAAACGAGATCATATTTCTCCTGTTTTAGCTTCTCTGCACTGGCTCCCTGTAAAATCCAGAATTGAATTTAAAATCCTACTGTTAACTTATAAAGCTCTAAATGGTCAAGCTCCGTCATATCTTAGAGAGCTCATAGTGCCATATTATCCCACCAGAACGCTGCGCTCTGAGAACGCAGGGTTACTCGTGGTCCCTAAAGTCTCCAAAAGCAGATCAGGAGCCAGAGCCTTCAGCTATCAGGCTCCTCTCCTGTGGAATCATCTTCCTGTTATGGTCCGGGAGGCAGACACCGTCTCCACATTTAAGACTAGACTTAAGACTTTCCTCTTTGATAAAGCTTATAGTTAGGGCTGGCTCAGGCTTGCCCTGTACCAGCCCCTAGTTAGGCTGACTTAGGCCTAGTCTGCCGGAGGACCCCCTATAATACACCGGGCTCCCTCTCTCTCCCTCTCTCTCTCTCTCTCTCTCTCTCACTCTCATCCTATTACTGCATCTTGCTAACTCGGCCATTCTGGATGTCACTAACTCGGCTTCTTCTCCGGAGCCTTTGTGCTCCACTGTCTCTCAGAATAACTCATACCGCAGCGGTGCCTGGACAGTGTGACGTGTGTGGTTGTGCTGCTGCCGTGGTCCTGCCAGATGCCTCCTGCTGCTGCTGCCATCATTAGTCATTAGTCATACTTCTACTGTTATTATACACATATGACTATTGTCACACAAGTATACTGTCAGATATTAATACATACTTTCAACATATTGTACCACAGTAGCCAGAACTATAACTATAATATTATTACTTTCATTAATGTTGTTGTAAGCTAGTGTCATTACCTGCATCTCTCTCTCTCTCTCTCTCTCTCTCTCTCTCTGTCTCATTGTGTCATATGGATTACTGTTAATTTATTATGCTGATCTGTTCTGTACGACATCTATTGCACGTCTGTCCGTCCTGGAAGAGGGATCCCTCCTCAGTTGCTCTTCCTGAGGTTTCTACCGTTTTTTTTTCCCCGTTAAAGGGTTTTTTTTTGGGGAGTTTTTCCTTATCCGCTGTGAGGGTCTTAAGGACAGAGGGATGTCGTATGCTGTAAAGCCCTGTGAGGCAAATTGTGATTTGTGATATTGGGCTTTATAAATAAAATTGAATTGAATTGAATTGAATATTGGATGAAGCGAGATACCCAACTCAGCTCACTTCCTGATTCAGTGACGTCAGTGCCACGCCCCCGTAGGAGACTTGAGGCAGCTCTGAATGTATTGTCGTCAATGAGGAAAATGAACGTGATCACAATTTATGGTCAATTCTTTAGCCCTGTAGTCACTAAAGTAAATATTGGGTTCATTTTCCACAAGCCACACATCTTACCAACATTCTGACGCTAAAGCTGCATTTTTCATCCGCACAGATCAAGAGAAAGTTAACTTTATTTGAGCCCTGTCCATCTCAGAAAACAAGTTCTCGCGAGATCTCGTGATCTTGATAAACAGGCGGTAAAATCACAGTTAGCTTACAAACAGTTATTTACCGCTAGTAATAAATAAAAAATGCCCAAGCTTTGTGCAACAATAGGCTGCAGTAATAGGAAGAATGTATTTTCATTCCACCTGCTTCTCGATCCGCATACACAGACATCCACAGAGCCTCTGTTCAACACGGTGGTGGGGAGGAGGGGGGGGTTGAGGGAGAACAGGCTCTGATTGGAGGTAACCACGCCCACTTAGGAGACAGGAAGAGTAACCGTTTTTTTAACATTGGATAAGCCTACAGTTGGGTATCTCCCTTCATCCAGTATCTCTGATATAAGTCCCACTGTCGGCAGGGTGGAAATAAGTCAAAGTGTGGCGGAGGCAGGGATGGTTTTTGCTATGGGCAATGTGGGCGACCGCCCAGGGCGCAATCTATGTGAGGGTGCACGAGCGCTCTCCACAAAAAAGAAAAAAAAAAAAACCTCGCCAGTTTTCTAGACTACCGCTCATTTCCACGTCAAGTTACTGGAGTGGGCGCTGGGGCGCCCCTATTATCACGGCGGTTGTGGGTTGAACGGGGGTCACAGACAGGAATATGGCGGAGGATCATAGTGCGCAAGATAACGGCTTACCGCAACAGAGAAGTCTGACTCCAGGTCCAGTAATTTCCTCTTTCGTTGGTGTCATGACTGCCCAGTAGTACCTGGACAACCGAGCCGTGGCGGCACACAGGTATGTAGCGTGTCAGAGGAGAAACAAGCCGTTCACGTTTCTCTCTTGTGGCAGGTAACGGTCCACAAACCTCACCGCACTTTAGGGACTGTTCTTTACTTATGAAGGGACTGTCAGGGGAGGAGGGTGGCTGGTTGATTTTTATCTTATTTATTTATTTAATTTTGATCCCCCCTATGTTAATCACTCATTGATGCAGTTAGGGACCTTTCTCTACGGCCAGGCTGTCAGCTGGGTGGGAATAAGTCAAAGTGTGGTGGAGAAGAGGGACCGGGAAAAGAGGCTCCGTTCTCCCCGCAGTTAGGGACCGTTTGCCATGGTACCGCTGCTGGGCAGGGTGGAATAAGTCCTGCAGAGTTTCAGAGGACCTGGAGAATGTTTTAGGATAGTAATAACATTATATAAGATAATCATATTGCAAAGATAATATATATAAGATAATAACATTAAAGATAAAATTAAATTGCAATACTTGAAACTTGATGATTTTACCTTTCTGTACATTTTGTATACAAATTCATTAAATAATTTTGTTTGTAAATGTCTATTTGCATCATGTTTATTACGGAAAACACATTATTTGATCAGTTTACATTGTGCCCCTAAAGTTCTTTGTGTGCTCTTTACTTTTTCAACTTAGGAGCACATGTGCTCCTTGGGAAAAAAGTTAGCGTCAAGCCCTGAACTTACATTGTTGACCTGAGACATTTCCCCCTGATGCCACAGGATGCCATTATAGTATAACGGAGACTGGCTGCGTATCATGTCGACATGAAAGGACAGCTTTTTTTATCGGTGTCTGATGCTGAGAGTCACTGACCAAGCACTGGACGACTTTGGAGTGAGACCGGGTTGACTTTTAGTGACCAGAAAAATATAACTGCATTTAAATGCATTGCAATGACTAGCATAAATAGAAACTTAAACCCTGGTGAGAACCCGGGTTAAACTTTTGGACAATATTTGTCCACATCCTGTGTGGAAATGGGGGAACATAATGTTAGAGACCAGTCAATACAATGCAGTTCTACACAACTACATCAAAAACAACTAAAGCTGATTGTTTCTTAAATGTTACACTTAAAACGCAATTTGATTCAGAGTGATATGATTAAAAACAATCTGGATGCACCTCAACTATTGGTTTAAATATGGCTATAAAGACAGGTGAATTCACTGCCTAAATGACCACGAACTCTTAACACCGCATTCCATGGTGGCAGCACATAATGGGTTGAAATTACGTGCTGGTACCATGGAAACAATGCCAATGTAAAGTCAATTAGGATCCATTGTCGTGGTGTCCACACGGATTCCCTGATTCAACAACGTCCTCTATCCACACAAAAACACTAAAGTGTTCTTGATATTAAAATGGCAAATATATTCCTCTGTTATAATTTCCCACCAATAATAATGATAATAATACATGATAGTTTGGCTGTACTAGATATTTGATATAGGCCTATTCAAATATTCAGTCCCAAAAATGCCATTTCTACAGTAGTACATAGTAGCTGAATTATCTGAAATTAACCATCATCCTTACTTTTTCTTAACATAGTTCATCTAGGTGCAGTGTCATTACTAGTTCGGCTTTACTAGACATTTGATATAATCAGTAGATGTATCTTTTTACGACTCTATTTTACAACAAGCTGCAAAAAACCTACCGTCCCAAAAACGCTGTTTGTAGAGTACTATCTAAAATATCTGAAATTAGCCAACATCCTTGCTTTTTTTCTTAACATAGTTCATCTATGTGCAGTGTCATTTCTAGTTCGGCTTTACTAGATATTAGATATATTCAGTAGATCTATCTTTTTATGACCCTATTTTACAACTCTATTTTACAAGCCACAAACAAACCTACCATCCCAAAAATGCCGTTTCTAGCGTGTTAGCTAAAATATTGAAAATTAGCCAACATCTGTACTTTTTCTTAACATAGTTCATCTAGGTGCAGTGTAATAACTAGTTCGGCTTTACTGGATATTAGATATATTAGGTAGATATATCTTTTTACAGCCCCATTTAGAACCCTACTTTGCAAATCAGAAGAACTACAACTATGTTGCTGAAATGTATCAAACTGCATGGTGCGGTCCCAGGGAATTGTAGTTTTTAAAAAATATGTGTTTTTCCTAGATTTGGAAGTTGTAAATACTGAATTGAGAGTACACTGTGGACTTTAAGAGGATGGTAAACACACTTGTGTAATCAGATTTTAAATATCTAATTTCTAAATGGGTGAAAAATTTATTTTATCCATATTTTACCCATATCTGACAGCACCCCCAGTTGTTGACTACACTCACATGATTGGTGAGGTCAAGAGCTCTCTATAACAGTTGGTCCCATGTCTGTACCCCCTTTTGTTGCTGAGTTATAAGCCCTCAAACATGCACTAAGGTCAAGGTTCAAAGGCGAATGGCTGAAAGCAGGAGCCATGTAGAATCTTCATACTGACATATGTTACTCTACAGGTTGAGACCTTTCCAATGATGTATTTGGTTTAGCTCTATGACAAAGTTTTGATTTTTTCATTTTATGAAAAATCAGCGGCCGCCGGTTCTGTGGAGCTGGCTTGGGGTCCGCTCTCCCCTGGTGGAGTGGAGGGTTGCCGGGTTGCCGCGGCGGCCGCCTCCCGATGCAGGCACTCCATGTGATGGTGTTTCCTCCCTGGTTCTTCCGTGCTCAGCCTTATTTTTTTCTTCTTATTTATTTATTTATTAGTGGCGTTTCGATTCGGTTACGGCAGACAGACGGCAATCTGAAATGGAATGAAGCCCACACACGGCAGACAGTAGCTACAAAACAGTAGTGGAACACGCCCCATCGGCCCACAGCACAATGCTCTTAAAGCCCTACGCTATCAAAAGCTGGCAAAATACATTTATTTTATTTTATGACCTTGACATTAACCTGCCATATTGTTGAGTTATAAAAGACACTTCGTGTTTTTGTGTGTATACAGAAATGTTAAAGATATTATTGAGGAAAACGAGGTTGACGTGACGTTATTGAATCAGGGAATCCGTGTGTCCATCACGAAAAAGGATCCTAATTGACTTTACATTGGCATTGTTTCAACCAATTACTGCTGCCACCACGGAATGCGGTGTTAAGAGGTTGTGGTCATTTCATGTATTTCTGTGAGATCAGGTTGTCTCTTTGTCTTCCTGGTGGTGCCATGAGTGAGTCACCTGCTCCAGGGACACAGAGATTCAAGGTTTGTAGCCCCAAGTTGGTAGGTATTACAATTTCTGAAGATCTTGGGGGTGGCTGTGGCCCAGGAGGTAGAGTGAGTCGTCCACTTATCAGAAGGTTGGCAGTTCAATCCCCAGCTCAAATTGCTCCCAGTATGTGAGTGCATTGATTGGTTAAAACTGAGTAGCAGGTGCACCAGTGTATGAATGTGTGTGTAAATTGGTGAAAGTGACAGGTACTGTGAAAGTCCTTTGAGTGGTCGAATGTCTAGAAAGGCAAGGAGAGTCCCTTAAGCTTTTATCTAATTCAGTTAAATGAACCATTCAGGGAGGTTTTCCTGACCAGGATCCAGATAGTTCGAGACAAGCCTTGTCCTTCTCTGAGCCAATCTTAAACCAATCTTACAGTCAAAACTTTGCTCGGAGAGATGATTAGTTGTATAACAGTATGTAAAGGTGTTTATGTAAAAAATAACTGTATACATATCACCAGACATTGTGAGATGTTTAATCTGCTTCAGTTTGTGCATTAACTTGTTTTCTACTGCCTCTCCATTCCCCATATATATCGCCATATGTTTAGCTGTTGAGAAAACTAGCACTCAAACTTTATTTTATCATTTACACATCTTCATAACCAAACAGAAAGTGCCTCCTTCTTTGTCTGGTCTCCCTTTTAGCAACATTCCTTATCACATAGGTCCCTCTACTGGTCACCTCTGGTAATACACTTAAATAACTGCATAGCAACACATCCCCCTTTCTTTGACGTTATGAACAATGAACAAAAGAAAACACTTGCCTTAGCACACATGGATAATATTAGTGTTGTAAATCAAAACTATCATCATCAAAATTACAACATTTTCTTTTTATATCATCATTTTTTTTTATCTTCTCCAGCTTGTCTTTGTTGAACATTTCAACATGTTTTCAATTAACACCAAGCTCTTTTAGACGAATAAACACATTTCAAAACCACAAATCATATTTGTACCTTTTTAAAAAAAAACAAAAAAACAAAAAAAAAATAACAAAAAATAACATTAGAACCTAAGAATCCAGTATACTGCTTTAAAGATCAAGTCTAACTGGTCTTTTGATCTGACGTTCAGATCTCCTCAATACAGGCGACTCTGTGGAAACATCACTTGTCTCAGGTACCGTGTCTACGTGTGACATAGCATCCTTTCCATCTGTATCACCACACAGTGTCTCTTGAAAAGTCTCTTTGGTTCTGAGAAGGTGTTGACGGTTCCTTCTGAGCACGTCCTTCCTCAGTTCTCACTTCATAGGACCTTGGTCCTACTTCCTAAAGAACAGTAGCTTTCCTGTTCCAAGCATCCTTGTCTTGGATTCTCACCACATCATTCTTTGCAAGTGGTCTGAGAGCTTTAGTCGACTAGTCGTAATGCTGTTTTTGTTTCCATTTCAGATTCTCCACTTTTGTCTGTATCGCCAGTCTCTGTTTAACCTCTGTGTAGCAGGGCAGGGTTGTGCATAACTTGCAACTCATCAAAAGTTCTGCTGGGGACAGACCACAGTCAAGGGGGCAGACCTGTAGCTCAGCAGAGCTAGATAAGGATCTGACTTACTGTCTGTGGCCTTCTTCAGAAGCTGCTTGATGATATGCACTCCCTTTTCAGCCTTGCCATTTGCCTGTGCATACTGGGGACTGGATGTGACATGGTGGAACCATATTGTTTTGCAAACTGCTGCCATTCTCTACAGTTATAACATGGACCATTTTCATTAACTACAGTCTCTGGTATTCCATGCCTAGCAAAGATGGACTTGACATGAGTGGTTACACTGTTGGCAGTTGCATTTGTGAGCAGAGCAATTTCTGGGAAGTTTGAATAATAATCAATTACAAACAAATAATCTTTCCCTTTTGCAATGAAACAAATCTTTTCCCACTTTCTTCCAAGGTGCAGTAGGAAGATCAGAAACCCTAATGTTGCGTTGTTATCCTAACTTAACGAGCCTCCTTGGATCACATTTGGCTCTGACCTCTCGAGGCGTGGACACAGGACCTCTAGGGGTGTCCTTGTCACAATTACATATACATGTCATTTGACCTGTTACTTTAGAAATGTTAATATGATATGTATGAAACAGACAAATGTAACTTATGAGAAAAACTGTGGTCAATGTTCCACCAACCTTCCAGATCATCGATAGTCTTTTCCAACTTGGCTACAGATCTCTCAGCAAACTCAGCTCGGGTCTCAGCCTGCGATGACAAAGAGCAAGTCTGATCAGTTGCATCTGAGGTAAACAAACTATAATACACGGAATAGGCAATGGTATGTCAACCTTTAGCATCTTACTGAAATCCTTTACAGTATAGTACAGGTTGTAAAGAAAAAAACTATATCTTAAGGTCGCCATTCGTTATTGCTCACCTCTTTCAGCTTGTCAGTGAGGATCTTGATCTCTTCCTCATACTTGTCCTCCTTTTGAGAGTACTGTGTTGAGAAACAACATAATTCAGATGCAAATCCATGTGAAAGCAATTTGGCATGTGCCTCATATCAACTTTTTGAAGAAAGAATAAATTAATCCTCTTCTCCATTTATTTACTTCCGCTAGGATAAATTATTCAAAAACATAATGTATCTTTTCACTGTTATACGGATGACACAGAGATGTACCTCCCCTAGAGCCAAACAACATCAACAAACTAAGTGACCTCAATAACTGTCTTCATGACATCAAATCCTGGGTGGCTGCAATTTTTTAGGGACCTCGGCTGAAGGCAGAAAAATTTGATAAAAGGAAAAAAATTGACTCCAAAAGTGCCAAAATGGGCACTCTAGCGCCACCTAGACACACTAAAATGGCCGCTGTGGCCCGTAGGAATGTCATAGAAAGATCAAACCAAAACTGGCTTGTTCGTCTCATTGAGACCTACAAAACACACACTGACACCCCTGCCCTAAATCCAGCAGGAAGTGAGCTAGTGCCTCTGAAAGTAACATGAGCAAATGTGGAGAAATTGTCAGCTGTGAGCTAGAGCGGAGAGGGGTCTAAAATCGTCTACAACTTTTGTCTTTAACTGTCTATGTGAGCTGGAGACCGAAACGGCGTGAGTCCGAGGTCCCGCCCAACACTGCTTGCAGCTTTAATTTTTTATTTTATTTGGAGAACAGCACTTGACCAGCATTATTTCTCTTCATCTTGGCCTATTGCGCCCCCCCCCCCCCTGTTAAATTACATGTTAAAATTTTGGTCATATTTGATTTGGAATTTAAATTTGACAAACAAATCAATCAAGTTGTAAAATTAAGTTTCATGCAGCTGTGCACCATCTTCAAACTCAGATCAATTTTTTGTACTTCTGACCTGGAGAAAGTCATCCACTCCTCCATATCCTCCCACCTTAATTATTGCAACTCATTAGTATTATGGTATTACTAAGTCTTGTTTATCCTTCAACAAGTCCAAAATGCAGCAGCAAGAGTTTTAACAATGTAAAAAAAAGGAAGCACATTACCTCCATTCTTGCCTCCCTATACCGGCTGCCTATTAGCTACAGAGTAGACTATATTTTAAGATTCTAATGTTTGTCTACAATGTGTTAAATAGCCTTGCCCCCTCTTACGTCACAGAGGTCCTCTCCCCATATCACAATGTGGCCTCTAGTTTCCCGGTTTGCCGCAGGGTGGCGAACCCTGCGCAGAGCTAGTTTCGAGCAGCGCAACCCGTGGCACGCTCAGTTTAGTAGTTTGGCAGACCGAGGTGCGCTGAGATGGGTGTGGCGGCGCAGCAGGGGGAGGTGTCGACAGATCCAGCTTGGTGCAGTGACATTTTCGTGCCAAAAGGCTTCACCGAAGGTGTGCTAAAAGCTCACCAGCTGAAACCAGGTCTACTGTCAGCGCAGGCGGAGCGCAGCCGGTGTAGTGGCAGTTTGGCTGACCGGCGGACAGTGGGCACTCGTCACCAAAACCTCACAGGCAGGTCTCCAGAATGTCAGGCACATTAACGATGCAATAAATACCCACAGAAACCACTATTCAATGCAACTATCTGCAATTAGCACATAAATGTATCTCTATATTGACGGTCCCGTCACATCTGATGTCAGATCAAAGGGGATTGGCACCGTTTGGCACGCATAATGGAAACCCAACCTGATTTGATTAACACAGCAGCAAACTAATGAGTTCACATCCCTCTCAGCCAACCACAAACAGCCACAGCATCAGATAGGGAGTATATATTCAGCATCTGTCATCTTAGAAAAGTCAAAAGAAAATAAACAGAGTGAGACTGCGAGAGAGAAAGAGAGAGCGCGCGCACACGAGAGAAACGCAACATTGATTTACAATTGTGGTGACCTCCTCCCAGGCTACCTTTGCATCATCAGCCCGTGGAGGTCTGCTCGCAGTTCCGTATATTCGGACACTGCGAGCTTGGACCTCCTGGACCAAGATATCAGTTTCCTCCTGGGAGAAGATTGGCCATCTGACGCTGCTGCTCTCTTCTGCCATGGTGAATTGAGTAAACTCTCATTACGCCTCCGCGGGGCGCATTTAAGGGCAAGGAGAAGGGCTCATTTGATTGGTGTGATGTGAATCGGCTGTGTAAAACCCACTCCACGCCTTCTCTCCTCCCTCTTTCCGACTTGCACAGGTAGGAGGGACAGAGGTGGGAAAGAGGAATAGCTGCGTCAGCGCACACGGTGTGCCAAACTTGCAAAATCCGCCTGGCCACACCCAGTTGGCGAAGCGCAGCTGCGCTGTGCCTCCGCCTCGCCTGGTCTGCGAAACTAGAGGCCTGTGAGAGAACTGAGATCATCTGACCAAAGACTTCTGTCTGTCGCAACATCCAGGACTAAGTATTATGGCGACAGAGCTTTCACTATTGCTGCCCCACGATTTTGGAATTCTTTCAATTCTCCCCCACCACTGACATTTTCAAGAGTCATCTTAAAACACACTTTTACTCACTGGCCTTTAATTGCACACAACGTGATTGTCATTGTTGCTGTTACTGTCACAATATGGTGACAGTATAAAAACAGCAAGGATACAGTTTTTGCTACAGGTGCAATAATAACGGTAATGATATGTTATCATTACTGTGTGTGTGCTGTAAGAGCACTTTGGATGAACTCAGTTTGTATTTAAAGTGCTATATAAATAAAGTTGACTTGACTTGACTTACAGTATGCAGGCTAAGTAGTAAATAATGTGAAATTTCATCACAAAGAAGATAATTGCTGTGTGATCATCTTTGTTTTTCCTTTCAACAACTCTTTTTCTTTCTTATTGCTGTGTTGACACCACTCCTCTCTTTCTATCTCTTCAACCCGTTCTCACTCCCATCCAGTCAAATACTGATGCTTGGTCAGTTGCCTTTTGGTGTCAGATAATGATGCACTGAGACACCCTTTAGCTTCTGTAAGAAGTGTAAATAAAAGTGGAAGGGACAATTGGTGGATGTGTCAAACAAATCAGGAGACTGCTGGTCCTGTCCAATGTGAAACCTTAAATCAACGTTGAGTTATTTTAAGAGCTTAGCGTAGTATGTCACGTATGTCATGTGACATATAGCAGTTTACAGCACAAAGTCAAGAACATACTTATTTTAACGTAACCATGACCATGTACTTATGTTGCCTAATCCTGAGGAAGTAAAGCTAAAGATGAAGTAAATCTATATTGGACATTTATTGTAAAATGAGACGGTATGCCTTTAACCAGCAGAAACGAGATTTCCTGTGGTAAAGAAGTTTATTTTGAAAAGACTCCTCCAGTTCAGCATTTTGGCTGTTACCATCTTATTTTTCTGGAGCCAGAAGTGACCATATTTGGACATGAAGGTCGAGCTGTGGAGAGGCAAGGGGTGGATCTGACTCATAGAGTGTAGCAACACCTCACAGACAGCCTGTCGCTTTAAGCCCTAATAAAATGTAAATGGTAGAGGTATATAAATATTCAACCCCTGTGCATTTGTCATGAAGGAGGACATTAGCTGTAGAGACCAAAACCTTTTTTTAATGCCAGGCTGTAAACATGTTTATTTTTCCTGTAAAGTTGGGCATTTTAACATAGAGGTCTATGGGGACTGACTGGCTTATAGAGCCAGCCTCAAATGGTCATTCAAAGAACTGCAATTTTTGGCACTTTGGTGTTTGCTTCATCTTACAGCCTTGGAGGGGTCTGTTGCGTGATTGAAACATCAACCAAGCATAATTAGCAACATTAAAATGTTAACGTGCACATAACAGACACAGATAATGTTAGTGTTATATCTAACACCTTGCTAAGTTATTGTCAACACATTGTCCAGCCATTGTATTCATCAAACAGAGTATGATGAAAAACAACACACTTGCAAGTGGCATTGTAGAAACCAACGTCCAGAATGGGAAGACCCTGAGCCTTGTTGCCGGTGTGTTATGTATGTACTATTGTCGGCTAGTGCCGATGTAACAAGTGGCATCCCATTTCCCAGGTTGAAGCAACTCTTACCTTTTTTGCATTTCACACCGCACTTAGAAAAAATTTGGACATCCACAACTCCCACCTCCCTCCAAAGTCCCATCCCTCTCCTCCTGCAACTCCACCTCCCTCCAACGGCCTATTCCCCCCTCCTCCATTATGTCCCCATTACGTCTATGGAAGACGTAGGCGTTGGCAAGGTACCGTTAGATACACGAAAGAGGACAGTGAGTGTAACATTACAAATGCAACCCTGGAGTTTTAAAACTCAGTCAGTGATGACTAATGAGTTTTAGAATAAGGTTACAGTTAACGTTAGATAGTAGCGTTAATGTTAATAGTAAGTTGAAATGCACAAGGAAGATAACGTTAATGTTTCAGAGGCTATGCTACAGTAGGCTAATGTTAGCCATTAGCAACTGGCATGCGACATTTAGCATACCCCAAGCAAAAAGAAACAAAACATTTAAAAACAATTCGTGCAACATATAAGAAAGAACATATAGTGCAATAGTAGGATGAAAAGGGTCGACATTTCACAGTCAAAAACTCCACATCCTGAGAGCAGAACTGTGAGATCCTCTTCACATCACAGCACCATAAACTGTTTGTGTATATTGCCTGAGCTTACCAGATGATGCAGCCTCCCCGTCTGCTCTATGTAGTGTTAGCCCTGTTAGCTCAACACCGGAGTCTAATATGTTACCATTCATCCATGTCTCAGTGAACACAAGGACGCAGCAGTCCCTCACTCCTTGGTGATTGGATCTCCACAGTCGGATGTAATCCATTTTCGTGTCCAGCGAGTGGACGTTCACCAGAAGGCCGCTGGGAAGAGCTGGTTTGATGGGATTAGCTCTTAGCTCTTAGCCTAGAGCTAACCCCTCCACGCTTCCTCTGCTCCTGTGTCCTGTCACAGCACTGCCGGCGTCTCCCCATCAGGATAGCTCCAGGCGAAACCACAGTCATCTCAGGGCTAGCTCGACGTAGCAGGCCAAGCTTGCTACACATCCTGAGCTCTCTTGGTTGTAGCGTTAGATCTCTGCAGCAGTTTCTAATGTCTGTTAGAAACTTGTAACTGTATTGCACTTAAGAATTCACTTATTGTTGCACCGTGTTCATAGTGGGGAGATGCTGCGCGAGTGGTTACGTCAGTCGGAGGCCTCCACGAGGGGAAGACAGACAGGACAGGAGAAAACTCAGACCAATCATTGCATTCAGTCAGTGATTGGTCTGAGTTTTCTTAGAACCATATGAGAATGGTATAATGATGACTTTTTATTTCTGGTGGAATTGACTTACATTTTAGTGTGCCATCAGCTTATTAGGAAGGAAATCCAGGAAGAGGAAGGTTATTTAAGTGTGGGAGTGGCCTATTTGAATCCATTTTGTTTGAGACCATGCTGCAAAGTGAGTGTGTTTGCTGATCCTGTGAGTTCATTTATCTCCTTTAACTTTAGCTTACATTGTAGTTATGCTATGTAGCGTGTGAAATAGAGTATGGTGAATGTGCTAGTAAAGGTAGTATCAGCATTGCTTCTGCCTGGAGCTCGCATAAACGGAGCCTGGGCTTGGTTGAAGGTGGCAGTGCTGTTTGGGCTGAGATCACTGTCCAGCCTCCTGGAGGTGCCATTGTTGTGAGGGCTCGTCCTGGGGAGGTAGACTGTACAGCCTAACCCGGCGGGGGAGTGTGATAGCCTAACAAGGCTTCCTTCCCTGGGTCTACCTCCTCTGTGGTAGTATAGGTAAGGTAAAGGAGGTTGTTCGGTTAGTGTGGGGAGCAGTGAGACCTGGCATTAGGGGAGTGTCTCTGGGACGCCAGAGATCACTGTCTAGCCTTCTGGAGGTGTCGTGGGACTAACTAGACGAAACACCGGTGAAAGGAGGTTCCCACCCGATGACCCCAAAGACATGTTAGTTATCACTGCTCACGGGTCTGTATAGTTAAGCCTTGCCATAATAGCTTATCGTAGGGCTTAGGAGGATTATTCACTGAGTGCTGATCCCTTTTTTTTTTTTTTTTTTTTTATTGGAGCACAAACTTCTTGTGTTTATTTGAATTGAATTGAATTTAGTGTGCCATCAGCTTATTAATAGCATTTTAACCTACACAAAGAAAAGTGTAAAATATCCAGAAAGGTAAGTGTTGCTTTAAGATATCAAACCCTACCCTTGTTGCTCTTTTCTGAAGGGCCACTACTCAGTTGAGGACACTCCAAAACTAGGCGTAGGACCAAGGAAAGGGAATTGGGATTGGGCCAAGGATAGCTTTTCTTGTGTTTCTCCACTAATTTATTTCATTTAATTTGTTTCCTGTGTGTATTTGCAGAATAACAAAAGCATGCTGTGCCTGCTGGTCTGAGTACTATATCCTGGACCTACCTTCTCAGCCTGGGCCTCCAAAGACTTCAGGTTATTGGTGACGTTCTTCAGTTCCTCCTCCAGTTCAGCACATTTACTTGTTTAGTTTGGATTTCAAGGAAGAGAAGAGACAAAACACAGATGTCAATAAGATTATTAGATTAATTTAGAGTTGCACACAGGCCAAGATTGGCTGTTGGGAATAGCGGAAGTTTTTCCAGTGGCCTGGCCCACTAAATGGGCCACAGCTAAAAAGCTTTATTCTTTGGGAGTGCTGGGAAGGCATCACACATTGTCAAATGCTCCTGAAGCAGTCAGTCAAGCACAGAAAGGTTGGGGGCGCTTTAAAATGGGTTGTGGTGGAAAGAGGAGGAAGAGGGGAGCAGAGAGGGAGTGAGATAAAAAAAGAAAGGCTCTTGCAGATGATGCTTTGCTAAAATGAGAAATGAGCAAGAGAAGCCAAATACTTCAGACCACCCTTCAGATGAGATATTTGAATTTATATATGAAATGATTATTAAATAGCAAATTATTTAATAAAGGGTTAGCTTGGTTAGGGTAAAGGGTTAGTCCTTGTGTTGTCTCCCTTCTTCATGATATCTTCATCTGATGACATAGTTTCACGGACATAGGTTCACGGACTGCATTTTTTCATCTGCATAATATTGCGAAAATTAGGCCTATCCTGACCCGAAAAGATGCAGAAAAATTGGTCCACGCTTTTGTTACCTCTAGGCTGGATTACTGTAACTCTCTATTAGCAGGTAGCTCTAGTAAGTCCTTAAAAACTCTCCAGCTAATGCAGAATGCAGCAGCACATGTACTAACAGGAACTAAGAAACGAGATCATATTTCTCCTGTTTTAGCTTCTCTGCACTGGCTCCCTGTAAAATCCAGAATTGAATTTAAAATCCTACTGTTAACTTATAAAGCTCTAAATGGTCAAGCTCCGTCATATCTTAGAGAGCTCATAGTGCCATATTATCCCACCAGAACACTGCGCTCTGAGAACGCAGGGTTACTCGTGGTCCCTAAAGTCTCCAAAAGTAGATCAGGAGCCAGAGCCTTCAGCTATCAGGCTCCTCTCCTGTGGAATCATCTTCCTGTTACAGTCCGGGAGGCAGACACCGTCTCCACATTTAAGACTAGACTTAAGACTTTCCTCTTTGATAAAGCTTATAGTTAGGGCTGGCTCAGGCTTGCCCTGTACCAGCCCCTAGTTAGGCTGACTTAGGCCTAGTCTGCCGGAGGACCCCCCTATAATACACCGGGCACCTTCTCTCCTTCTCTCTCTCTTGTATTCTATTACTGCATCTTGCTAACTCGGCCATTCTGGATGTCACTAACTCAGCTTCTTCTCCGGAGCCTTTGTGCTCCACTGTCTCTCAGATTAACTCATATCGCAGCGGTGCCTGGACAGTGTGACGTGTGTGGTTGTGCTGCTGCCGTGGTCCTGCCAGATGCCTCCTGCTGCTGCTGCCATCATTAGTCATTAGTCATACTTCTACTGTTATTATACACATATGACTATTGTCACATATGTATACTGCCAGATATTAATACATACTTTCAACATATTGTACCACAGTAGCCAGAACTATAACTATAATATTATTACTTTCAATAATGTTGTTGTAAGCTACTGTCATTACCTGCATCTCTCTCTCTCTCTCTCTCTCTCTCTCTCTCTCTCTCTCTCTTTCTCTCTCTGTCTCATTGTGTCATACGGATTACTGTTAATTTATTATGCTGATCTGTTCTGTACGACATCTATTGCACGTCTGTCCGTCCTGGAAGAGGGATCCCTCCTCAGTTGCTCTTCCTGAGGTTTCTACCGTTTTTTTTCCCCGTTAAAGGGGTTTTTTGAGGGAGTTTTTCCTTATCCGCTGCGAGGGTCATAAGGACAGAGGGATGTCGTATGCTGTAAAGCCCTGTGAGGCAAATTGTGATTTGTGATATTGGGCTTTATAAATAAAATTGATTGACTGAATTGATTGATGATATGTACCTTGGGTTTTATTTGATGCACATTGTACTAAGGTGCTGTTGGCTCCTTAGTTTTTGTGTTTAACATGCACTCAAATTCACCAGAATGCAGGAAAATAAGTATTTGAAGTAAAATATTCCTGATAGCAGACTTCCAGACCCCCTGCCTAAAAAGTGGTCTGACTGGGGCTATATTTCGCCCTATATTTCCCGCCCTGAAAGATTTTTTCCAGTCTAACCCTGGTTGCACATTGTTTTAAAAAACAGTACGTTGCTGTATCTAAAATCAAACTGACCACACAAGCAGAAGTCAGCAAATACATTCTACTTTGTAAAAGGAGTTAGGATGTTGTGACACCTGACAGCTGAGAAGCTTGACTTTGTAACTCATCTTGCAATTTTTCTGGACATTCAGTTCTTATTCTTCCACCGAGTGATCTGGCCTTATTACTAAAAAGCACATAGAAAAGTCAAATCTTATAAGAAGACAATGGAGTGTAAGGTAAACGTTATAGATACTCACGCCTCAGCCAGCTCTGCCCTCTCCTCTGTACGCTCCAGTTCTCCTTCTACAATTACCAGCTTACGAGCCACCTGGGCAAATGGAATTTTATACATATGTATATTATAAGGTTTCATACATCACAGACATTAAAACATAATCAACTCCTTTATAGCCACAGTTAAATGTGCCTTCTTTACTTTTTTATGTGGACTGGTCAGTAAGAGTGCTGATCTCAGTGTCACTTAACATTTATCCATTGCACATATTATTGGCTTATTGTGAAGCAATAACATTGGTTGTATGGCTATATTATTATTAATACTGCCATAATACATATAAAAATCACCATTGCAGCGGTACATATATGTTGAGCATCATTAGGAGCTTCTCACTCACGAGATACTGGGTACGGTTACGTGATGGCTTCTCATTCAGAATGAAATAAATCTGAATGAAATCATTCGGAATTAAAGTTTTTCCAGGTAGTTTACATGAGAAATATTCATTCCGAATAAGGGTTTACATGGGAGATCAGTTTAATCGCCTTTATTCGGGTCTGCGCAAGGTTTGGGGCAGGGAAGGTTTCTGATTAGATAGGGGGCGGGGCGGATGTTACGTGTTTACGTTTACCGGAAGAAAACACTATAGTCCTCGCTCCGGATAACAAGATGCTTGATGATGCCATTCTTAGTGCCTTGTTTAGGTTATATTCTTGAAGCAGCAGTACGACAACAACCTTGTTCTGCTAATGCTTAGTCTGTTGAGGAGAAGAGGTAGAAGGTCGAAGAAGGGAGATAGAAGACCGTGCTTTGGCATATGGATACCGGTGAGTGCAACGAGTCCGACTGCTCTATTTCAGCCCGTTGTTATGCGCGCTATATACGTCATAGCGCCAGAAGGGCAAGGAAACGAGCATGCGCAGAAAGACCGGAATGAACTTAAAGAGGAATGGTTCGCAGGTTAACTCATATCGCAGCGGTGCCTGGATAGTGTGACGCGTGTGGTTGTGCTGCTGCCGTGGTCCTGCTAGATGCCTCTTGCTGCTGCTGTTATCATTAGTCATACTTCTACTGTTATTATACACATATGATTATTGTCACATATGTATACTATCAGATATTAATATATACTTTCAACATATTGTACCACAGTAGCCAGAATAATTATAATATTATTACTTTCATTAATGTTGTTGTAAGCTACTGTCATTACCGTCTGTCCTGCATCTCTCTCTGTCTCTGTCTCTCTCTCTGTCTCTCTTTCTGTCTCATTGTGTCATACGGATTACTGTTATTATTATGCTGATCTGTTCTGTACGACATCTATTGCACGTCTGTCTCTCCTGGAAGAGGGATCCCTCCTCAGTTGCTCTTCCTGAGGTTTCTAACATTTTTTTCCCCCGTTAAAGGGGTTTTTTGGGGAGTTTTTCCTTATCCGCTGATGTCGTATGCTGTAAAGCCCTGTGAGGCAAATTGTGATTTGTGATATTGGGCTTTAAAAATAAAATTGAATTGAATTGAATTGAATGAGCGTTTACATGCACACAAAATTCTTTCATTCGGAATGACAAGCGGAATAAACCACCCCCTTTAATCGGATTTAATTTTCAATCGGAATGACCATTTTTGAATCAGAATAACCGTTTACATGACCGCTTTTAATCGGAATGGTCTTTCATTCCGAATGAAAGTGGAGTTAAACTGTCCATGTAAACACACTGACTATGATACTGCAGAAAACTCACCTCCTCATACTTGCGGTCAGCCTCCTCTGCAATGTGTTTAGCCTCCTTCAGCTGAATCTCCTGAAGCTCCATCTTCTCTTCATCTTTTAGAGCCCTGTTCTCAATCACCTTCATACCTCTGCACACACAAACAAAATTTTATTATTTTAATTAATATATTTCATAAAGCAAAAAAAAAAAAAGTAAATTACAGACCAGAAGTTACTGAAAAAAAAGAAGTCAGTTCTTTCATAAACATCAGCTAATTATGAGGAAACCACATTTTTTTTGGATTGGTTGATATAGTAGCAGTTTCTATATCAGCTTTAATTTCCACTATCTAGGGCCCACCAAAGGTTTTTTTTTTTCCAAGCTGAAAATGCCAGTTGTTCCCAGGAAACGCCCAGCTGGGAGCGTTTGAGGTGCTATGTGTTTTCAACTGATAGATAGATTTCAATCAGGAGAGACACGTTTTTATAGTATAAAGAATATTTATTAACATGTGCACATAGGACTGCGAAATGTGAAAAGTCTTTGGCGATTAGACCCTGTAGAGATGGTATGATTTAAGGAGGGTGATGAATCCATATTTGAATAGGGAACCACTGCGGGGTTGAGATGCTGATGGTGGTAGAGGTGGTGAAGATGAGATGAGAGGAAGATGAAGTGCTGGTGATCTGGATGAGTAGAAGAATGAGCCATTGTTGAGCTTGTCCTGGACTCTGGATACCATGGCTGGAGGTGAATGGGGTGGAGGAGGGCACGAAGATTCTGCCTAAAATGATGGCTGACAGCAGCAGAAGAGAGAGCAGATATAAAATTTTGCAGTGGCATCCTGATTGGCTAAGTGAACAACCATAAGAGTGAACAACCATAGTCAGCTAATTAGGGGAAGCAGTGGGAGTGGGATGGAGAGAGTTGTAAATGTTGTACAAAGTTGTACAAAGAAAGTCTTCCTGACTGAACTTATGCTGAGCTTCATTTCAATCAGGAGAGAAATGTTTTTTTCTAGTAAAAAGAATATTTGATAATATTTATTATCATGTGCACATAGGAATGCGAAATGTGAAAAGTCTTTGGCGATTAGACCCCATAGAGGTGGTATGATTTAAGGAGGATGATGAATGCATAGTTGAGTAGGGACCCCCCCAAAAAAGAAGAGTAAGAAGGGAGAGGGACAACCAACCAATTGACATGAGGTGATCTTTACCTTACCAGCAATAAATAAGTAAAGAGAAAATTATTGGGAGATGCGCAGCTAGAGAAGGTTTATTAAGCAAAATGTGAAAGACTATGGAATGGATATCTGCATAGTTAAGTCTATGACAGAAATTAGCCCTGAATGAAATTAGTACAACTCTGATGAGAAATGTGTGGTAGCAATATGTCTGGAATGACAGCTAGGGAGCCACCAACAAGTAGATGATGATAGATGCAAAATAAGTGTTGAAAAGGAAAGCAGCAAGGAAACGTGTTGAGGTCTAACCACCAAATGATATAAAGCCAGAGATAAGTAAGCTGTGACAACAGAAATGATGGTGATATGCCAGAAAGGAAAGCTGAAAAGTCTGTGGTTCTGCAGACCATGGATGTCTATATGTTGAACATAATAAAAGGTCAACGAGGACAAACTAAAATGAAAGGTCATAAGACCAAACAGAAATTAAGGTCAGAAGACCAACTTAGATAAAATGTTAAAAAAAAACAACATTAAGGTCCGGTGACCAATCATAAATTAACATCAGCAATTTTCAGCATGACAGCAACAGAAATTAAGGGTCTGATGACCAAACTGAAAATACTGTGACTGGTGCTAGGTCCTAGTGACCAGGGGTGTCTATATGTTGAACATAATAAAAGGTCAATGAGGACAAACTGAAATAAAAGGTCATAAGACCAAACAGAAATTAAGGTCAGAAGACCAACTTAAGTAAAAATGCAAAAGGAAGACAAAAGTCCGGCGGCCAAACGTAAGTTAAAGGCAGCAATTTTCAGCATGACAGCAACACAAAGGGTCTGATGACCAAACTGAAATTACCATGACTGGTGCGAGGTCCTAGTGACCTGGGCATATATGTAGAATATAATAAAAGGTCAGTGAGGACCAAACATAAATAAAAGGTCATAAGACCGAACAAAAACTAAGGTCATGGTCCCACAGACCATGATAGAGCATTTGCATGAAGTCCCAAAGACCATGGGTGTTTGTGCATACAGCATGAGGTCCCACACACCGTGATTGTGCATTTGCGTGAGGTCCCGAAGGCCATATAAATGAGTGAGCAGCATGATAAATGCAAGCAAATTAAAAAGAATTGAACTAATAGAATTATGTTAATTTATGTCCAACTTGAATAAATGAGTACAGCAGGATAGGTCCCAAGACTAGAAGAAAATAAATCAGCAAGAAAGAAATTGTGATAAGATAACCACAAGGACATAATCATGGGTGATGTATGATAGTGGACTATAAAGTGATAAAGGTGAGCAATTAGCAGACAAGCCAGTGTTAGTGAATGCAGCATATAGTTGGAGGACCATGGATGACTGTGCATACGACATGAGGTCCCACAGACCATGATGCAGCATTTGCATGAGGTCCCAAAGACCATGGGTGTTAGAGCATATGGCATGAGGTCCCATGGACCATGATAGAGCATTTGCATGAGGTCCTGAAGACGGTAGAAATGACTACGTTAAATGTTGCTGTTGACCCTGGCTTCATATGAGTAGAGGAGAGTCCGATGGCTGCTAGGCTTGTTTATACAATTTAGAATGCCATAGGCTTGAGCTAGAACATTAGCATGTAGTATTTGTGGGGAAAATGTGTCCAGTAGAAGACAGGTGCTTTGTCTGTGAATGCTGCGAGTTATAGTGAAGCCGATTATGTAGTTGTGTTTGAAATTGTTGCTATTATGCCATGTTTAATGTGTTTCATACGGTGGCCGACAAGGACAAACGCGAAATACTGCAAATACAGAAACGCACTCCAAATAGAGAAACGCACTGCATATAAGAAAACAAATGCAAAGGGAAAATGCTGCAAATACAGAAACATGCTGCAAATACAGAAACGCACTGCAAATAGAGAAACGCGCTGCATATGAGAAAACAAATGCAACGGGAAAATGCACTGCAAATACAGAAACGTGCTGCATATAAGAAAACAAATGCAAAGGGAAAATGCTGCAAATACAGAAACGTGCTGCATATACAGAAACGTGCTGCATATGAGAAAACGCTGCATATACAGAAACGTGCTGCATATACTGAAACGCGCTGCAAATAAGAAAACAAATGCAAAAAGAAAACGCTGCATATACACTCATACAACGGAAATGCTCCAGGCCTCCAGGGGCAGTGCTGAGCTTCCACCCGAGAGACAGACAAGTGAGCGAGAAGAAGAAAGTTATGTTTGGAGGATAGTTGGAGCCGGGACAGGCAACACAGAAAGGTACGTATTCTTTTTTATTTTTCTTTCTTTCTTGTTTTTCACATGTGGCCCTCATCTAGGCCTTTTTGGGGGTATTTTGCCTGCCTTTACTTTAAAGGTCATATCACAGTTATTCTAAAGGCTACATACACATGCTATATCTTTTTTTTTCCAGGACAATCTGGGCTAACTTTTTTTTTTTTTCTAACAGATTTGCCATGTCCTTCTATGTGCCTGTATTTTATATTAATTTTTATATCAATGAAAAAAACAAATCTGTGTTACTAAATTCTTAGATTCTTACATGTATCTCACCATAGCAAGTTGGAAGTTGACATATTCTGCCATATATGAAGAGGGGAGACTCTCTGGAATCTGGCAATACAAGAACCATGATGCTGGGACATTCTGTCACTTCACAGCTGTCCAAAACATGTGGTTTGTGCCAGGCGGACATGATTGCCAGTATTTTTTCATTATTGCAAGAAATTCCATTGACTCATTCACAAGTCAAAAATGTGTTTTATCTGAGAGAAACATGCAATATTTACATCTAAAGGCCCGAACATACTTGGGCGGAACGTACGCGGAGCAAAGCTTAGATTTTACGACCACGCGGACTCCGCTCCGCACACCAGTGACTGCTTGGCATGTATTTTTCACATCGACGCGCAGGAATTGTGGGTAATGTAGTGTGTTTCACAGACATTTTTACAGGAAACTACAACGCGGAAGTGCGCTCGACTATGGAAACCCGAATGACTGCGGACCTTTCTCGCAGAGTCCGCTCCGCTTATAGTACGCACAAGTATGTTCGGGCCTTAAGACAATAGAAAAATAGTCAACCAAGTGCAATGGTGTCCTCCAAGATAATATTTGCCACTTTGTTCGCAGTAAAAAAAAATTGGGCATTGGGGGGGGGGTTGTGTCCCCCTCAATGTATATGGTGACTACTGCCCTGTCAGCATGCATAATTAGGCTACAGTTGTCTGGGTAAGGTGAAGTGCGTTGGTCTTGTCATGCAAAGTGTGATAGAGTGTCAACTGGACAATATGGAGATATTTGCATCTTGAAAGCCGGACTACAAATGTGGATAGACAGGGAGAAACACACGCAAGCCTAAGACGTGGTAAAATACGATATTCCTCACTATATGAAGTGACTGATAACAAGATCTGTATAATGGATTGTAAAGAAATTCGTCAGATTTTTATTTTGTAAACAATTGATCTGGATTTATAGCGTGATGGGATGACAGCACAATGATGTGTGGTATCACTGGAAAGCTCTGGTCCTGCGCTTTCATGTGATATGCGTGGCTTCTCGCTATGACACACGGTCGCGGAGAAAAACTATAGAGAAGAACAGGTGTGAATTTGATCGCAATATGCGTCGTTCGGGCCCATTTTTCAAAATCATCATAGAGCCTTACTATTAGGCTCAAATGAAAGCTCTGCTCATACTGAGTTCAGATATGGATAGTAAAATTACAACATACACATAGGTCATCAGATGTCTGGGGTGGAACCATTGAAAGCAGGGAGACAGAGAAGATTCTTTAGCTTGGAGTTGTTTTTATTAACATTTTTTTAATTATTTATTTATTATGATTTATAGAATAGAATAGAATAGAATAGAAAACTTGTCTGGAACCAAAAGGCAACAGAAGTTTGTCTTCGAGAGGGCTCAACACTATCTATCTATTGAATTTACTAAAAAGACTCTCCATCTGAATCTGTTGAATCTTCACACTGATTCCTCAATGATAGAGAGGACAAATGCCTTCATATCCTTCATGTTTTAATTCCAGACTCTCACCCACTCACCCATTTGTCCTCTCAATCATTTATGCTAAGAGTGCAGATGTGAGCTGCGGGCAGGCCAGAGTTTCCAAATGGCACAAACTGAAGAATATGTGTACAATCTGTCTCCCACTTGATGATGACTCTTTGAATCTTCATATGGAAAGGACAAACTACCTTACATATTGCCAGCTCCATTACAACCTGCAAAAGCATCCTTCTCCCATTGGTCAAGGATGGGAACTAGTGAATGGAAAGGGTTGACCAGTGCATCACACCCTGCCCACCTTGCCCCAGCAGCTCACACCTCATGACTGCTCAGATGAGAGTAGCAGTGATGATGAGAGGAGTCAGTGTGAAGATTCAACAGATTCAGATGGAGAGTGTTTTTAGTTAATTCAATAAAAAAATCATAATAAATAGGGCGGCACGGTGGTGTGGTGGTTAGCACTGTCGCCTCACAGCAAGAGGGTTGCCAGTTCGTTCCGGGTGTGGGAGCCCTTCTGTGCGGAGTTTGCATGTTCTCCCCGTGTCAGCGTGGGTTCTCTCCGGGCACTCCAGCTTCCTCCCACAGTCCAAAGACATGCAGATTGGGGATTAGGTTAATTGATGACTCTAAATTGTCCGTAGGTGTGAATGTGAGCGTTAATGGTTGTTTGTCTCTATGTGTCAGCCCTGCGATAGTCTGGCGACCTGTCCAGGGTGTACCCTGCCTCTCACCCGATGTCAGCTGGGATAGGCTCCAGCCCCCCCATGACCCTCAAGAGGATGAAGTGGTTAGAAGATGAATGAATGAATGAAATAAATAATTAAAAAAATGTTAATAAAAACAACTCCAAGCTAAAGAATCTTCTCTGTCTCCCTGCTTTCATTGGTTCCACCCCAGACATCTGATGATCTATGTGTATGTTGTAATTTTACTGTCCATAATTGAACTCAGCGCAGAGCTTTCATTTGAGCCTAATATTAAGGCTCTATGACGATTTTGAAAAATGGGCCCGAACGATGCATAGTGCATCCAAATTCACACCTGTTTTCTCTATTGATTTTCTCCGCGACCGTGCGTCATAGAAGCCACGCATATCACGTGAAACAGAGGAACAGTAGCTTTCCGACAAGACCAAGCACTTGTCGGTAGTCCAATGTTTTCACAGCGAAAAAAAAATGATAAAAGTAAACTAAAATTATGTATAACAAAGCTTTCATACAGCTTTGCACACACATTACTCTTGGATGGATTACTCGCAAATGCAGGCTCACACAGAAATGCCATGCATATCACATGAAAGCGCAGGAGCAGAGCTTTCCAGTGATACCACACACATCATTGTGCTGTCATCCCATCATGCTATAAATCCAGATTAATTGTCTACAAAATAAAAACCTGACGAATTTCTTTACAACCCTTTATACAGATCTTGTTATCAGTCACTTCATATAGTGAGGAATATCATATTTTACCACGTCTTAGGCTTGCCTGTGTTTCTCCCTGTCTATCCACATTTGTAGTCCAGCTTTCAAGATGCAAATATCTCCATATTGTCCAGTTGACACTCCATCAAACTTTAGATGACAAGACAACTGTAGCCTAATTATGCATGCTGACAGGGCAGGGCATGGTGACCCCCCCCCCATGCCCAATTCTTGCGCGTCGATGTGAAAAATACATGCCGAGCAGTCACTGGTGTGTGGAGCGGAGTCTGCGTGGTCGTAAAATCTAAGCTTTGCTCGCACAGGGCTTGCGGACGTCCGCTTTTGGTCCGGGCGAACCTCCGAGTCCGCTCCGTGTACGTTCTGCCCGAGTATGTTCGGGCCTTTAGATGTAAATATTGCATGTTTCTCTCAGATAAAACACATTTTTAACTTGTGAATGAGTCAATGGAATTTCTTGCAATAATGAAAAAATACTGGCAATCATGTCCGCCTGGCACTAGACTCACAAGTCAGTCTTTAGACGCTTTGCTTAACTAAAGACTGATGTCTTTCTCCCTGATTTTGTGTTTAGATGGGCGAATACAATTTCAGAGTTTAAAAAAACTCCCTATGTTGCAGAATCAATAGTAAATCTGCAGGGCGGTCCTTCGGTGGCTTGCTGAACTCTTGTGCTTGTAAACATAGTCCCACTAGAAACATGTGTAGCGGTACAAAATGGCTGAGCCGTGCTCGCAGAAAACGCCGTCAAAGTTCAGTGGATGTTTGTTGCGTTTGCGGCTACACATTCTCGCCAACTAAAAGAAACAAACATAATCTTTTACAAGGCCATGACTCATCCGTCCGGCCGGACTGATGTTACAAATACTTGTTTACAAATACTTCCGGGTAGAAAACCAGCAGAGCTTTTAGCTATATATATAGCCTATATATCACATTTTTCACATCACTGTATCACCGTATGGACTAATCCGATGTTTGTAAAGTCTATAAACACAATGATTGAACAAACATTACTATTTCTGTGTGCACGTTTAGCTGGGCTAACCGTTAGCTGTTAGCCCTGTTAGCCGTTAGCAGTGTCTGTAATAGGTAATAACTCATTAAACGGTCCGTGAAAAAAATATCTTTCCAGCGGAAATCTTAGTTACAACATGATTGACTTAGCAAAGCAGTTTTGTGTTGCCGTGTGTGGTATTTATTCAGTTTTAGGAAATCACGATGTCTAGAAAGCATCAGTGGCGGCAGCTGACAGGGACAGCTAACAGCAGCAGCAAAGGTAACAGGACGTCATCTGTTAAAAGCCTCCTGTTGTCGGATACGACATGAAACTACTCCAGTTAGCTCAATAATGTTGTAACTAAGACATCCGCTGGAAAAAATATTTTCTTCACGGATGAGCACACGTTTGATAAAACGGAGTTAAATCTCTCGGCATCCATTTTCAAGCTCTCTGTGTGTTTGTTTCCTTGCGGATGAGAAAAGGAGGAGCGCACATTTCCGAGAAGGCGTGTCCTTTTCAAAAATGCAAGAGGCGTTGCTTTGTTGCCAGCCGTTTTTGCCGGTGTGTTAAACACACTTTAGAAAGGAGTGTCCCCAGACTATCAGAAGGCGGAGATCTCTGATTGTCTGGTGGCGAGACTAGCCTGGCACAAACCACATGTTTTGGACAGCTGTGAAGTGACAGAATGTCCCAGCATCATGGTTCTTATATTGCCAGATTTTTAAAAGATTTAAAAAATTTAAAAAAGATTTAAAAAAGTACAGATTTGTTTTTTTGATTGATATAAAAATTAATATAAAATACAGGTACACAGAAGGACATGAAATGATGGCAAATCTGGTTAGCCCAGATTGTCCTGGAAAAAACAAGATATAGCATGTGTACGTAGCCTTTATAATGACTGTGATATGACCTTTAAAGTAAAGGCAGGCAAAATACCCCCCAAAAGGCCTAGGGCCCATAGGGTTAAAGAGCCAAAAATTGGCGGCCATCTTGAATTTGAAGGTCAAAAATAGGTCAAATCAATAAATCTACATCATTTATGAATTTCGTGACCCAAATAGTCCCAGAAACCATGTATTATGCAGCACTGTGGGCAAAACCATTAAAAACCATTACATTTCCAGCTTGGCTGACGGCAGCCATTTTGGATATAGGGCTCTTACAAAATTTCCCCACATTTTTGTGAGGGGCACCCCGGCTAGTTTTTTTCTTTAACCTTTATAGATGACAAATCCAGTGAGAAACGAACCTTCGCTCTCCACGGTCACAGAACTGCTATAGATGACCCAACTATTGCCTTTTAACTAAATGTAAAGCATATCAAAACCACATTCATTAAAAAAACTTTAATAGAAGTCTTGAAGTGTTTTTATAGTGGATTTATTTGATTTGATTTTCCTTGTTTTTAGGATTTTAATATAAACGTCATGATAATCTGTTTCCTATGTTAGGCTCCTTTGTTTCATTTTTATGAATGTATTGTGTTAGATTATAATTATCATTGCTATTATTTATTATTATCATCATAATGATCGTTGGGTGAAAGTCCTTGCTGGATGTAATCACTTTCACCATTTTTTTTATCCCACTTGTGCATATTTCCTATTATTGTGGTGAGCCTCTGATCTTGGATTATTGCAGCCCATGGAGTTTTTATTATGAGTAGCAAGTGTTTTCTGTCCTCCTCCTCGGACTTGAGCAGTGCAGCGTTGTGTCCGCGGTACAGACTGAATCGGAGGAGGCGGCGCTCAGCGCTGATAGACAGCAGGCAAATCAGAGAAAACATTATTTCATGATTGTTTCACAGCGGTTCAGCTCTAAACACTAATAGATAATATTTAATTTTATATCCCAAAAACTAATATCAAATTATTTATGAGATGAGCTGTTAAAAGTCTGTAATGAATAAGTCTACAATAATCATGACCTCTGTATTATGCATTAAAAAATGTTCAGAAAAGTAGGCCTCCGAAGTGAAACCTGGGGTGTACTGGAAAGTAACGTTAGTTACAGTAACGTTAGCTAACATTACTACTACAGATACACTACTCTTGTAGAACTCAAAGTGTCTAGCACGCTGATGTCAGCTGTGTAAATCAGCTTCACTTTCATTATACAGTAAAAGATGAGGGCCACATGTGAAAAACAAGAAAGAAAGAAAAATAAAAAAGAATACGTACCTTTCTGTGTTGCCTGTCCCAGCTCCAACGTTCCTCCAAACATAACTTTCTTCTTCTTGCTCACACATCTGTCTCTCAGGTGGAAGCTCAGCACTGCCCCAGGAGGCCTGGAGCACTTCCATTCTATGAGTGTATACGCAGCGTTTTCTTTTTGCATTTGTTTTCTTATTTGTAGTGTTTCTCTTCTGCAGTGCCTTTCTGTATTTGCATTGCGTTTGTCCTTGTCAGCCACTGTAGTTTTAGGTGTGTTTTGAATGAACTGAACTTACAGCACTCCATAAAACCTTGCCGCTTACTAGTGTTTTTGAGGAGTAACATTGTGCAGCTGCATGTTTTCAAATGGGAATAAGGTCCCAGTCTGCATTTCATTTTGAGCAGTCTGTTTTTTGTTTGTTTTTTTCTTTTAAATGCTTATGATATCACAAATATGGCTCGACTTGCAACTGAAAATACTGAGATAAATATGGTGTATCGCTAGGTATACTGCCCAATTAGATGCATTGGGTCTTTTATGATAAATGCCCTACCACAGTACTGGATAAGTGTCACAAAGAGGATTAGAGTTTACATGGGCATTCTTGAGAGTATACTGACCAGCTGTATTTCCCCTGTAGGCAGTGGATGAATGATGCTCTGGATCACTGCTATAAGGAATGGAACATCTATGGTGCAGTGATGCCATCCACATATGAGAGGGAGACCACACGGCCATTTCGCTGAGCTAAAAATGAGTTACCAACAACTATGCATGCCCTAAAAGGCTAACCTAGTCGTGCTTTTTTCATTTGAGAAACATCCCTAGAATCAGATTATTTATTTCTTTTAATGATCTTCAAAACATGATTCATGCTTTTATAACATCTTGTCTGGACTATTGTAATGCTGTGTTTACTTGCCTGGGACAAAACTTGATTCAAAGGCTTCAGGGTGTCCAAAATGCTGCAGCCAGACTTTTAAATAGAGCATGAAAACATGATCACATCTCACCTATTTTAGCCTCCCTTCACTGGTTACCTGTACATTTTAAAATTGATTTTAAAATTTTACTCTTGACTTTTAAGGCCCTGCATGGTTTGGCACCAAGCTGCCTGGCTGAGCTTTTAATACGTTACTCACCAGCTTGTAGCTTGCAATCCTCTGACAAGGCCCTGTTAGTTATCCCTCGCTCTAGGCTAAGGACCAGGGGTGACAGGGCTTTTGCTTTGAGAGCTCCAACCTTTTGGAACAGCTTACCTGAGGAACTCAGACATGAAAATTCACTTCTTACTTTTAAATCAGCTCTCAAAACTTACTTTTATTGCATGGCCTTTGTTTAAATTGTTGACTCCTGATTGTGATTTTGCTTGATAATTGTTGTTTTGCATGTTGATCGTTGCTTCTTTTAATTGTTTTATGTGTGAAGCACTTTGTAACAGTTGCTTTGAAAGGTGCTATATAAATAAAGTTATTATTATTATTATAGTTATTAATATGCGAGACATCGGGAATGGTTAGGCTGATTAGAGGCTGCCCTACGGTCTACTCTACATGACACAGACTGAGGCACGTTCCGGGCACTGAGTCATGGATGACATCGTAGAATTAGTGAATTTGTGATGGATATAATTGCTCAAATGACATTAAGCTATTTACGACTGGGAACTGAGATTACCAGAACTGAGCGGTGTGTCATTACCACTGAATTGCAGTCGTGCAAATGTGACAATTATGAAACAGTGCGAGGGCTGAGAAAACAGCCCAGAGCCAGGACGGAGCTGCCATTGCAAGGACCTCTTCAATCAGTGGCGTATAAGAGAGCAAGCAGGATGATTAGGCCCGTTTCCACTGAAGAAGTTCCTGGTACTATTTGGGGGGCAGGAACTACTACAGGAACGTCCTCTCGTTCGGCCCTCTCAACCGCCGTGTCTCCACTGAGTGGAGTACGAGGAAGGTTCCTGTGAAGTTACGGGCTGCCTCTGGATGTGACATAATCGTTGCACGACCATTTTGACCGGGGTGACGTAGGGACGACGTTAGCCGATAGCGGTGTCTGTAATAACTCACTAAATGGCCCGTGAAAAAAATATTTTTTCCAGCGGATGTCTTAGTTACAACATGATTGAGCTAACTGGAGTAGTTTCATGTCGTATCCGACAACAGGAGGCTTTTAACAGATGACATCCTGATGTTAGCTTTGCTGCTGCTGTTAGCTGATGCTTTCTAGACATCGTGATTTCCCAAAACTGAATAAATACCACACACATCAACACAAAACTGCTTTGCAAGCTCAATCATGTTGTAACTAAGTTATCCGCTGGAAAGAATATTTTTTTCATGGGCCATTTTGAGTTTGAGTTTGAGTTTTTTTACATGGCGGCGAAAGCTATATGAACGAGCTAACCCTCGTCTGCTGAGTTTTAAAAATGCCGGCTATTTTGTTGCTTTCTGTTGACGTCACATCCCTCCTTGAGTATATCCAATCAGCACCAAGTAATCCCCAAACCCCAGCCAGGAGTCTTTCAAGGCCGTTCTGAGTACCTACCCCGAGGCAGGGACTTGTTTAGCCCCCGTAAAAGTTCCGGAACTCTGTCCTTTGGGGGTGGTTCCTGCGGTGGAGACATGCACCAACGGCCCCGGCCCCGTAAAATTACCCCGAAGTTCCTGCGGTGGAAACGGGCCTATTGAGCACCAGCTGTTATGACAACGATGTGCCTGCATCCGGTCTTTTTATTACTGTTTTTACGCACCGTTTATGCCTTCTTAAATATATTAATGGTAGTGCGTGCATTTACTACATTCCTGTTTGCATACGTTTTTCTCATTAACGGGGACCAGTGGCGCCATATAGGGGGGGAAAGTAAGGACAATTCCAAGGGCCCCTGACTGACAGGGGCCCCAAAAATAGGTAAAAATGAATATAAAATTATTAAACCATCATCATTAAGAATACTTTTTTTTTTTCAAATATAGTAATAAAATTAATGTTCTCATTGTTTTTACTTGTTTTTGGCAGTAAAAGTTAAATATCCCCATTGACCAAAAAGTAAACATCCATATTGACTGACCACTTCCCTGTATCTGCATGAAATGGTTTGGTCCTGCCTTAGCTCACTGAGGGTGACGAGCCTAGTAGCAGTCAGCAGTTGCGTTAGAATACTACTGTCATCATCATGCTATGTAGTACTAAAAGAAAATCTGGTTTTCAAAAAAGGAAAGAGGGAAAGGAGAGAGAGGAGAGGCAAAAGAAAGGGTGTCAGTATGTGACCCAGTTTTTCTCCAAGAAAGGTGGGTGGCCTATAGTCTGTGAGTGGTAGAAATGAACCTGTTAGCTTAATGTCCATAGTGAAATAAGCTAGCTACAGACTAGTGTTAGCCTACACTTCACTCCTTTCTAACCTACATTTAATCAGTGCAGGTAAATGTTTAGCAAGATATTCATATAAAATCAGTTGTCCCTGCCCCTTTTACCAGACTCAACAACAGATGAGTCAGAAGCAGCAGCCCTGTCTACACATAACTTTACCCCTCCCCATCCCAATGAAGAAGGTGAGCAACATTGTGTTGAATGGCATGCCAGTTAGCATGATTGCAGGGAGTCTGTGGGAATTTCTCTCTCTCTCTCTTGCTCTTTTTCACCATTACAAAAAAGAAAATGAAATATTTTTTAATGACAGAAATTCAAACAAATTATTTTTCCACATAATGATTATTATGAAACAAAAACAGCCCACAGCTGTCTCTACTGGATGCTGGACAGTTGGAAACATTAAGTAGCCTAACTCACCCTGTATTAAAGTTAGAGGCAATATTAAAATAATCCAGTTAGATGCTTTCATTTAGATTGAATTTCAATTTCAACTTTATTTTCTTGTTGGCATATATGTGCAGCTAAGTAAAAAACCCTACTGTTTTCATTATTTTGAGATGATGATCTTAATTTATTTTGACTGAAAAGTTAATATATATTTAAGTTATTTTTTAAGTCTTTCATTAATGTTAAGAGAATTTTCCAATTTGAGATTTTACAATAAAAAATACATTTGGACTGTAAAAGATGGCCTTTAACACATTTGTTATGGTGGCTTTTAATCTCGCATCAAATAGTGAATTGCATACTATATGCAAACTGCTGCATGTACAACTCACTAGCAGTAAATATTGTACTGGTAGTATTAAGCTACAAGAAGCAAGATAGTTGCAAGCCTTCAAAGAGTTATGTAAAGCTTTTAATGGGTCAGATAGGTCCTAGAGATGTGGTGACAACAGCTGCGCAGGAGGGCCCAATGTGATTTTTTTTCATTGGCCCCAAAATTCCTGGCGCTGCCCCTGACGGGGGCTGACTGATTTGAAGTATGTATGATTTATGTAGTATTTTCTTTTTTTGCAATAATGTTAGAATTTCTTTTATTATTGTTTACATGATTACCTATTTGTTAATGTGCATGTTAATCAACCATTATGGAGGGAGCCCAAGACGTGCCAATAACTGCTTCTGTATTACTGTGCATATGATAAATGACAACGCAGCAGGCAGATGGAGGTAGGATGACACTGTGATAGTGGTCGCGAGACTTTTCCTTGGGTAATATGAAGTCAAGCGAAGAGAACTAGCCAAGAAATTCCCCCTCCGATGCCGTGTGAGATATACAGGCCCTGCTGCGAGGGGATTATGAGAGTAAAACAGGTAGAGTAAGAAATCAGAGGACACAAAATTAAAGGAAAATGTGTCAATTTTTTTAATTGTTTATAGTTGTTGTTGTTTATTTAGTTATTTATTTATTATTTTCATTTATTTATTCTATTTTCATTTTTGTTTTTTTAATTTACTCATCGAAACCTGTCTAGAAAAGGCAAGGCAAATTTATTTATAGCACGTTTCAGACCCAAAGGCAACCCAAAGTGCATTACATATTAGTCAGACAAGTTCATTGTAGACCAATCGCAGAGCAATTCAGGAAGGGCTTAAAAACTAGTAATACTAATTCAATTAGAAATTGATTTATGAATGCCGACATCACAATCTCAATTACTTTAGAGGGCTTCCAGCACACAACATCCCTCTGTCCTTGACTCACTTGAATGTGAACTCTGTTCATTCTGCTTTAAAGGAGCTATATGTAAGAAATCTAAAGCAAATAGTTGTAAAATCATCCTAATATGTCACAGAGACTAAGGAATAATGTTAATATAACATACTGATCTCACCGACAACAATAGTACAGCCAGAATATTCGCATTTAAAAAATTTACAGTCCGCAAATCATGTTTATGTTTTGAATTTGTGTTTTGGCTTGTTGCGCTATCCACCGCCGCCTACCAGTCACGCAGTCAATAGAGTCTCAGCATCCGGGTTGCCAATTACAACTGAGCTACAATGGCTAACGGTGCGACTAAACCCAAACAACCTCGTTATGATTCCCAAAAACGCAGAGACAAAACTCAAGGCAAAGCGAGGGTCTATATAGGAGATGCTTTAGAACGGTGGAGACAGTTAAAAGAGGAGAAGAATTTGAAATCGGATATCGAAGTGGCTCCTCTTCTCCTCGACAGGTAAGCTTTAGCCAAAGTTGGCTAACTAGCATCATAGCTAATACTTTCAACTGTTATTCATTTTCGATCATACATTGTAGCCCATGTGCAGGTGGGTCATCGACCTGACTGATTTTTTTGAGAAACAAATGTTAGCAGCACAGCAAGCAGCATTAGCAGTGTCCCGGTACATAGCATTAGCAGCCGGCTCCTCCTCCGCTGTATCCCGGCAGCAGCATTAGCAGCAGAGAAGCCGGACTTGCTCGAACGGGCGGCAGACACACACGGACAGTATTTTGAATTTGAGTGCAGTAACCGTTTTGGTCACATTCTTACATACGCCACCTTTAACTATACACGAATGATCAATTATTGCCCACGTTATATTATTTATTCATACATTTATCTTTAATCCTGATTTTATTTTCAATATACATGTATACTTTTTTCCCATTTAAAACATTCATTTAATTACTTATTCATAGAGACTAGCAGAACGCTATAACTCAGCAGATACATAGACATGCATGCAAACCACACTAAGTTTCCTAAAAGTAGAGGAAGTGAATTAGTACGAGTATGTAAATAAGTGTGTTTTTAATTGTTTGCGCTAGATAATAGTATATTCTATGGCGGTCATCTATAAAACCCACACCAAAGAAATCGCTGAGGGGCTTTTAATTTGAAATGATACAGGAAGTGTGGTAAGATAACGACATGATACGCATGAGAATTTATTTATTTTTATGAATGAAGACGAAGATAACAACTTGTTTTGCTTTAAATAAGCAAATGCCGTTGTGAAACAGTGGACATAATATGCCTGCTTAATATGCTTACTTTGATGAAGCCCACTGTCTACCAGTGTTGGGAACGTTACTTTAAAAAAGTAATTAGTTACAGTTACTCGTTACTTTCCCCAAAAAGTAACTGAGTTATACTGAGTTACTGCACTGGAAAAGTAACTAATTACCTGGAAAAGTACCTAAAGTGTTACTTTTTTATAAAATGCTCATTTATGTCAAATTGCTTAGATATCCGCCCCCCCCCCCCCCGCCCCCCCCCCCCCTTAATGGAACTGTATGTAATGAAACTCAACATTGAATATGTTAAATGAATGAAATTGACACTTAATAGAATAAATTATTATTATAAAACATTGTACACTTATCTACACTACACTGCATTGTTGTGTGTGTGTGTGTGTGTGTGTGTGTGTAAGAACGTCCGTTAATTGCACAATTTAAATGTGAAAAGTCTCATTGACTGACCCTCACCTGTGTGTATGCGGAGAAGGAGAGGGGAGGAGGGAGTGGAGCTGTGGAAACATCCTGCAGTCCGACATACTATCATGCATTTAAATAACTTAGACATATATATATAGAGAGAAAGGCGATGTTTAGAGAGCAAGCCCAAGTAAGCAACTCCACTTTAGAAACAAGCCCAAAAAAACGCAACCCGTGACTACCAATATTTGTAAGTGACTTTACAAAAAACACAAGCCCAAAGTTGCAGCCAATAAGCGGACCTGGCAACCCTGCATGTGTGCTTGTGAATACCCGCCCTACTCTGCCTCTGATTGGTTTATGATGAAATTTTACTCTCCCGAAGCCAATCATCACCACGGTTGTCTCTCCCTACCTTCCCCCTCACCTGCCCTCACCAAAGAAAAAAAGTTTAGAGCTCCACTGAGGACGAGCTTGCTTGGGTAAGAGCCACTTCAATGAACTCAAGTAAAGCCGAGTAACGGCACATTTTATTGTGAATAACGGTAACAGCGTTATAACGGGGGAGACAGTAACTTTTTTGATTACCTTGATTATAACGCTGTATTCCCATCACTGATGACTACTGAAAATCAAGGCCTGCCGTTATTACAGTATTACGGTAATTGTTTTCACATTGAAACGAGGGGCGACAGGAGAATGAAATAAATTGCGTCACAGTAATGAAAATATATGTAAATGCCGTATATTTGCAGTTAGAAAAGAAGCACTAGTCGGAGCAGTAACTTTAACATGTCTTTACTTCTTTCGCACATTTCTACAACAACAACATTGCGACACTTCCAGGAGCTTTCTGGCTCTTCTTCTTCAGTCATGTCACAACATCAACATAGCTGTGCCACCTAGTGGCCTGGAATAGTAATAGCTTTCAGAACACAACAGTAAATATATATAAATATTTATCTGCAGCACTTAATGGATTAGAAGACAGATCATATGTGACACACCTAACTTAAAGGGGATGTTCTGGAAATTTCCCTTAAAACAGTTAGGGCGGCTGTTGATTGGATGGCTTGAACCGCTGGCTCTCTTGCTGAAAGGGATCTGGGTGCACCAGGGCTGGAGAGGCTGGAGGCAGAATGAATCGTTGGTTCAGTTAGAATGCCGGCCGGCTGCAAGGGGAGGCCTGCTGCATGTGGAGGGCTGTGATGATGAGGACGCTGACGAGACAGAGGCTGAGGCATATCCAGGGACTGAAGCAAGGTGTGTGTGGAAAGCTTGGCCTTAGTAGCCGAGGACTGCGTCTGGCAATCCGGGTGTACGTTTGCAAAGTGTCCCGAAGAAACAGATCATGTTACGTATAGTTTTGGGCCCATATCTTGAATCCGTACACGTCACTGACTGAAGATGGAAATGGAGAATGAAGTTGCGTGTTGACAATACTGACTTCTAGTAGGTAGGTAGGTACTTTATTAATCCCTCCGGGGGAAATTTCATTGTCGCAGCAGCCCAAAATACATTAAAATACACAATTTAAAATCGGCTTGTTACAATCAACAAGAGACTGAAAGAAAAAGGTAAGGTGAGCAATTGCCAGCGCGAAGATCCTGCCTAAAATGATGGCTGACAGCAGCAGAAGAGAGAGCAGATTTAAAATTTTGCAGTGGCATCCTGATTGACTGAGAGAGATTGTGGCAAAGTTTGATTGGATAAGTGAAAGAGTGAACACCCATAGTCAGCTAATTAGAGGAAGCAGTGGTAGTGGGATGGAGAGAGTTGTGAATGAATGAGCACAAAAAAAGTCTTCCTGAGTGAACTTACGCTGAGCTTCATAACTTTATTTATCCCCGCAGGGGAATTAAAATGTCATAGCAACTGATAAAAATTTCAAGACACAAGGACAAAAACATAGATCACAGAAACATAGAATACAAACATAAATACATAAAAATACCTGGCAGCAGGTAAAAATTATTTTTTGTAGCTGCCCTTCGAGCAGCGGGGCAGAATTAATCTGTTGCTGAATGTGCTTTTGTACGAGTCCAATGTTTTATGGAAGGGATGGGTGGTATTGTCCATGATCTTGTGAAATTTCGACAGTACTTCAGACCAACAGCAGGCTGGGCCTTCTTGATTATTTTATTCAGTCTATTGCCATCTTTTTTCTTTTTCTTTTTGTTTAAACCTGTACCCCAACACAACACAGCAAAGAACAGAGTGCTGGCCACAACCGATAGGTAAAACATGTTAAGCATTTTACTGCCTACATGAAAAGACCTCAGCCTCCTTAAGAAGTACAGCCAGCTCAGGCCCTTTTTGTAGACAGCCCAGCCCAACACCCAGGTACTTGAATCTGTCCACAATCTCCACGTCACTCCCATTTATGTGGACTGGAGATGAGAAGAAGGGGACTTGTTCCTCCTATAGTCCACCACCATCTACTTCGTTTTAGCCACATTGAGCTGCAGCTTGTTTTCCCTCACTCCACTGAACAAAGCTGTCGATCAGGCCCCTGTGCTTCTCATCATGTCCACCCTCCACACAATGGCCGTGTCATTGGAAAATTTCTGGATGTGACATGAGTCTGTGTTGTAATTGAAGTTGGATGTGTAGGTGGTAAAGAGGAAAGGGGAGCGCACTGTTCCTTGGGGGGCTCCAATATTACTCACCAGACGTTCAGACACTCAGCTCCGCAGCCCCCCAAATGGTCTGCCCGTCAAGTAATTCCCAATCCATGTGATCAGAGAAGCCTCCATCTTCATGGTTTCCAGTTTAGTCTTTAAAATATCAGGCTGAATTGTGTTAAATGCACATGTGAACTCAAAAAACATGATCCTCACTGTGGTGTTGGGTCTGTCCAGGAAGGAGTAGGCCATCTGCAGCATGTATATAATTGTGTCATCCCCACTTACATGGGGCTGGTACGCAATTTGCAGTGGGTCAAGTGATGCACGCACCTTTGGTCTGAGATATGCTATGACCAGTCTCTCCATAACCATAATATGAGAGGTCAGTGCAATGGGCCTGTAGTTATTTGGGGCAACAGGATGCACCTTCTTGGGAACTGGGACCAGGCATGATGTTTTCCAGATGGAGGGGACATGTAGACATGACTAAGGATATAAATTAGCAATTCTGCTAACTCTGGCACATTTACATCTGTATCTCATACTGATGTTCATTAATATGCATTGTCCCTTCCAAATATGAATGACTGAATGAATGAATTTTATTTTTGAACATATATTAAAAAAAACAAAACAAATATCAACAAATCATAGTATGCACACAAGTTCGAAAAAGGAGTAGGAAGAAGTATACACTTTTTTTTTTATTCCTTTTTAACGGTTTATACAATTTTATACCATTGCAAATAATATGTATATACAAAAATCCATATAAATATATAGTACATATATATATACTACATAAAGGGCTGTGATGATGAGGACGCTGACGAGACAGAGGCTGAGGCATATCCAGGGACTGAAGCAAGGTGTGTGTGGAAAGCTTGGCCTTAGTAGCCGGGGACTGCGTCTGGCAATCCGAGTGTACGTTTGCAAAGTGTCCCGAAGAAACAGATCATGTTACGTATAGTTTTGGGCCCATATCTTGAATCTGTACACGTCACTGACTGAAGATGGAAACGGAGAATGAAGTTGCGTGTTGACAATACTGACTTCTAGTAGGTAGGTAGGTAGGTACTTTATTAATCCCTCCGGGGGAAATTTCATTGTCGCAGCAGTCCAAAATATATGTCTTGTTTTCCCAAGAATTGCAGTGCACTTTGAAAGCTTTGCTTGTATATGATCTACATGGGGTTTCCAGCAGATTTTGTGGTCAAGAAATTTAATTTCATATACTCTTTCTATTTGTGTGTTATCTATTATCAGTTCTACATGAGAATCTGTTTTATGTCTTCCGAACAGCATAATTTTTGTTTTGATTTAAACAAAGATTTAATGATAATTTAGTTCTGTCAAACCACAGTTTTAGTTTGTTTATTTCTGTTGTAATCATCTTCAAAATCTGCTGCAAATTCTCCCCCGAACACAATCAGTCAGTCTGCGAACGAAACAAACTTCAATAATTTTGATACTCTACATATGTCATTGATATATAATATAAATAATTTCGGACCTAATACCGACCCCTGTGATACTCTGCATGTAACGTCCATGTACTCCGATTTATGGTCACCTATTTGCACAAACTGTTGCCTGTTTCTTAAATAGCTCTTCAGCCAGCTCAATCCAACCCCCTTATAACGTTTAAATAAATAAATAAAATAGATGCATGCTCATATTGAACAGGTGTTGTAATACTTCACACAGCTGACTGGTACATGCCTTCAGTATACAAGGGCTGATGTCATCCAGTCTGGCAGCCTTTCCCTGGTTAAGTTTTAAAAGTTCCCTCATCACCTGGTTAGCTGTGATGTATAATCCAGTGGGGCATGAGTCATGGTCTGTACTGGCGGTCAGCAGGGTGGTGGTGGGGGGTGAAAGACACAGAGGTGGGTCAGAGTAGAACTGCTGCAGGGACTGGTGGGGCAAAAAGGTTGAACTCAGTGAAGCAGTTGGGGGACTGCTGGTGGATGAGCCTGAGTCGAACCTATTGCAAAACCGATTCAGCTCATTAGCCCACTGTATGTTTCCCTCAACCGCAGCCCCACCACTTTTCTGGAACCCAGTGATCTTCCTCATCCCACTCCACACCTCCCTGTCCTCACTCCGCTGTAATTTTTCTGCCAGTCTCTGCCTGCAGGAGTTTTTACTCTCCCTGAGTCTCCGTTTAAGTTCACTCTGTACCAGGGGCATCACTAGGAGTTGAAAACATCCGGGGCTTTAGCCCTGAAGTGGGAACAATTTTTTTACCTGGGGGTCGGGGGGTTTCTTCCCTGGCAAAATTTTGAATAATTCCCTGTTAAAAACGTGATTCTAACGTATTTTGACAGAGCATTTTGTCAAAGAATGAGCACTCGTCTTCTTTTATTGGGTTGCCCAAATTGTTAAACCCGAAAGCTCCCCAACTGGGGGACTTTGAAAACGACTTTGCAAACACAGTGTGAAACAATGCACTAATCATGAAGAATATAGTAATGTTGCACATCAAATTAAACAGCAGAACCTGGGCTACAAGGCTGTATAAACCATTTTTACATGCCCCAAACACAGCTTAAACAACAACTAAATGAATAACAACAAAACTCCATACAGCACCGATGTGCCGACCCACTCGCCATATTTTGGGCTCTAACTCGACGCCACGTTGTGCAAAACATACAGCATACACCTCAAAAGAAAGCAGATACTCTGCCGTTTCCACACATACGCGCCAAAGCACACTACACCAAAGCATCAGAGAGACAGAGGCCAAAGAACAACAACAGCAGAAATCGTTTCGCCAAACGATAGTTGTAAAATTTCTCTTACCTTTGTTGTTTTGCCATGAAAAGTTTATTCTGCCGGTAAAACACGGTACATCCTAGTAGACGGACATGTGCTGCATTCAAATGAATCCGGGCGAACATGACGGGCTTTAGGTTCCAGGGGGAAGCATTACAATGACCGCATGCAGCAGCTGGTTTTGGTGGGTATAGCATCATTCCATTGGCTCTAACGAATCAAACAAGGTGTCAATCACTCAAATCGACCAATCTGTTGTGGAGATAGAGCCTCCAAAGCACAGAGGAGAAAATTTGATTCACATGATGGTGTGTAGATGGTGTGCTGCCTTTTTGTTTTTTCCAAAAAAATCGTCTAATATCCATACTTACTACAAGACTAAGTAAAACACGGCGACTCGGTGCTGGCCACCAGTATGCACAATAAATACAATTGTAATACCTACTCAAGTTGCACTTGAAAATTGACTGCCCATATATGGGCATATGCCATGTAAGCTGGTGTGACAGTGAGTGTGTTGTGTGCTGCTGTGCTGCGTTCGCTGCTGTCTGTTGTGTTCCTGTGCCGTGACATGGATTTTAAGTTGGAAACGAGGTGCTTTATTAGTAAAACCCCCCCCAAAAAACGGAGGCTTAAAAGATCCGGGGCTGAGCCCAAAACATCCGGGGCTATAGCCGGGAATGCCCAGGTCTAACGACGTTCATGCTCTGTACACGTTTCAGTTCTGTTCTGTCCACTGACCTAAAGGCCCTCTTTTTTTCATTTAGTAGGGCCTTCAAGTCACTAGTGACCCAGGGTTTGTTATTTGAGTAACATCGGATCACTAAGTGGGAATAGTGGTATCAACAAAGATATTTATGTAATCAGAGACACAATCCATAATGCTATCTATATCTTCCCCATGTGGTTCATAGAGGGCATTCCAGTCAGTAGACTCCAGAGCCCACGCAAGGACTCCATGGCCTCATGAGACTATTTCTTCACTGTCCTAGTTATGATAGTGATAGTCTGATGGCAATCAGCTCGATATTTGGATTGCAGACACGCTCCGTGATGTGCCCAGGATGACACCACTTACAGTTTATTAACACGACAAGACCATCTCCTTTCTTTTTGCGGCTCACTGTGGTGTCTTGGTCCTCATGGACTGTGTGGAAGCCAGGGATGGTCACACTGGAGTCCGGTATCTGTTCGTGCAACCATGAGTCCGTGAAGCACATTATACTGCATTCTTTGTAATTCCTCTGTGTCTTGACAAGCACGTCCAGTTCCTCCATTTTATTTGCCAGGGATCTTACGTTTCCCCTGATGATTATTGGGATACAGAGTTTAAATCTCCTTTTCTTCATCCTCCATTTAACACCCACTCTACAGCCCCGTCGTGTCTTCCTCAACTCCTCCAGGATTTCGGGCTTTTCTCCAGCCACTGCGGTCGGTCGCAAGGCGATCAGCTGATCCCGTGTGTAGGAAAGGCCAATGCTACCCTCTGCTACCAGGAGTGACCCAATTAAACATAATAATAAAACGCATCCTAGCCCCTGGAACTGCATCTTGGCAAAGTATAATGTCCTTGAAACTTTGCACTACTTAACAAAACCTGTGAAAACACACGTTTAAGGTGACAAAAAAGTTGACATAAAGGACAAGAGCAATAGCTGCTAAGACAGGCTGTCACCATGACACATCGCCATGTATATAATATAAAATAAACAACAAGATGGTGATGAGTGCCCTTTTTGTGAGACATGTCTTTCTATTTCTTTCAATAATTGTATACTTTAGTGTTTAAAATTTGGCCCATGGCATCAATTTTCAATTAAAGGCGTGTTGTGTGTCAGTTGCATCTGAGTTGAGCTCCAGCCCCTCCCTCTTCAGCTTCACTTGTCATCAAAGCCACAACAGTTATGACACGCAATCAAGCGCCCTGCAGAGCAGCATCACATCTCCCTGACCTGCCTTCATGGACAGCCAGGTGACAATGTTGTTTGACCTGAGCCTCGCAGCTGTTCGTTACTGTTGTGAAATCAAACCACTTACAAAACATCTCATTTACAGCCAGTCTAATTAGGAGAAGAACTCACTATTAAGCTTAGCTACATGTGAGCTAGTCTGGCTGTTTGGCTGATTCAGGTTCACCAACTGCCCGGTGTGAGCGGAGACAGACGCCAAATTACTTTTCCACCTCCATGTATCTCTTTAAACCAAAATTTAAAATTTAAAAGTATGTTTTACATGCGGTTTGGTCCTGCTCTAACATGCTATGCTGAAAGAGTTCAGAGGTGCAGCGGGAGACAGCGGAGGTGCAGCCACTGCACGCATCTGTTCCCTGGTATTCTTTAAGAATATTTAAAGCTTATTTAAAAGATAATTATAGAAATTAGCATGTGGCTGTTCAATAAAAGAGAAGGGAGAAGAAAATGAGGAGATGAGGAAAACAAATTGAGAGGAGTAGAAGAAAGGAGTGGAAAATAAAGTGAGGAGAAGAGCAGAACACACTTAGCCTTATTGTTACAACTGAACATAGGTCTGCTTTGTAGTTTGGAAGGTAGGTTGTTTGGTTTATTATTGCATTTATTCAGAGAACAGGGCTTTTCGGTTTCTGTCAAGATTTGCTGATTTTGAATGGTTTTATAGAGCACTAAAGTGTGCACAGTGTGTGTCATTTATGTCTTTGTTGTAGCCTGTTATTAATAAATGATAAATGTATAAGGTGCTAGATGTATACAGTATACTGTAGAGCTTGAGACACCTCATTTGTAAGACAGACCTTTCTCTAGCTCATAACTGTGCACAAATATCCTTACTGAGGCCTCAAGAAACCCTCTGGTGCTGGCGGATAGAAACCTCCTAGCAGGATGTACTTTGCATGCACACATTTTTTGTTTTTTTGCACCAGAACACTCTGTGTGCAAAAAAGATCAAATTGTGGAAGAGATGTTCCTTCTTCCACTTGAGCACCTGCCCATCAAAATGTCTGTGCGTGGCACTGCTCTTCTTCATCTGCAGGCTGAGGAGGCTCAATACTGACTTACATCTTTAAAAGTATCCTGACCCAGCTGCTATGCACCGTCTGTTATAGCAGTTGTACGCCCCCCAACCATAAGGCTCTACAGAGAGGTGTGAAAACTGCACTGCACGTCACCAGTAGCTGCCATCCATGGAATACCTCTACCAGCAGTACAGGAAGAAGGCCAGTAGAATTATTAGACACCCCAATCACCCCAGCCACAAACTGTTCCACCTGCTGCCATGTGGCAGCCGGCACTGCAGCATAAGGCTTAGGGACAGCTTCATTCCACAGACAATAAAACTTTTGAACTCTTGAGCACTGAGAACTTTACCTTTGTATACTTTTACTAAGTGTTTTACATTGTTTAAAAAAAGCTTACACCTCTGTATATTTATATTTATTATTTCTCATCATGTATAGGCATTTACTACATTTCTGTTTATTCATTTGCAATAACCCCTTTCCCCCCCCCACAAATTAATATTATTTTATATTAGATTTTATATATGTGATATTTTATCTCTTTGTTTTAACTTGCACAATATTATATCTTGAATTATTTATTTTTTACATGCATGATTTGTTTCTCTATATATATTCATTACAGTATTGTTGAAAGGAGCCCAAGATCTGACTTTTTCATTGGTAATGACTGCTTCCTTATAATAACAAATAACTTGAGACCAGAACCGTCCCTTAGGTACATATCCCTGTTGTCATGTAACACTGATGATAATGAGGAAATTACTGCAAGAAATCACCTCTCGCTCTCATCTGCAGCCTTCTCAGCCTCCTCCAGCTTCTGCAGAGCCGTTGCGAGTCTCTCCTGAGCGCGGTCCAACTCTTCCTCTACTAGCTGGATACGTCTGTTCAGAGATGCCACTTCTGCTTCAGCCTGAGCACAGATAAACATGGTGCAGACATGTTTAGACAAACCAGTGTTCTGCCTACAGCTGTGCTGAGCAGAAAACCATTACACCAAACCATCTGAGAAGTAATGTGTGGAAACTTTTGGATTCTGCAGATAGATGGAAAAATTGTGGATAAAGGTGAGTCTGACTTTGTAAAATGCAATTACTTCACACTATTACCATAGTAGTGACTTTAAAGTCACCTGTTAGCTTGTCACTGAGCCATTTTCACCTGGTATTAATTTGTGTCTTGAGTGATTAAATTGCAAGTGGACAGCTCCAAGTATTTTCTGTTCACACCTGGCATCAGAATGCATCTCCATACAGCAGGCAAAATTTCTTTTTTTTATGTTATCAACTGTTTTTATTCAATTTTTCCACCATTTCATATAACCAAATATGATAACCTCACTTTTACAATACGAACATTGCCTTATAGGGGAATGATGCCCACATCCAGAGTGTCCAGGTGGTGTGTCCACAGTCCTAAAAGGTCCGAGAGGCATAGTCAATAATCAGTGATTATCCAAAGTCCAGACATATGTGGCAGGTTGAGTGCTGCTCCACCTCCACTCTCAATCAGTGTCACCTGGGCCTGATTGCGCAGCGGTGCCACCTGTTTAATTGGCCCTGCTTTCGCTCGTGTGCTCACATTGGCCTGGCGTTTATCGGGACAGGGCTCTGTCTAGTGTGCTCCAGTTGTTGGCACAAAACGGCAACTTGTAAGGTAGGCATAGGTGCTGCTATATGAGTAATTTAATAGCGCATCATGGTGTGATAGCTGCCGGTTATTACTTTACAGCGCCGTCGGCCGTGCTGTGTGTGTGCGCGCAACTTTGTGGAGATTGAGGAGTGTGCCGTCTGGGGGCGGGGGCGGCTGTCCACGGTCTCCAGCCCCGGTGTGGTCGCTCTGTCTTCTGCTGCTGCCAGTGACAGTATTTTACGCACATTGATTAAAGTGCGCCCGGTAACCTTGCCGTATGCATATGCAGCTTCAGGTTCTCCATCCCAACACAACTCCTTTTGTTCGATTAATTTCTTTCTGTTTGCTTATATGGTTTATTTGTTTCGTTTGATTATTTTCTTTTTATTTAGTTCAATATTCCGCTGTGGGTTTGCTCTTAAGTTACTGTACAACTAGTTACTACTCCTGGTTTCCGCCCGCAGCTGAGTTTTGGGGGTTTAGGTTGTTTTGTTTTATTATAATCTTGTTACTTTGTGTTTCCTTTGTGTATTTGTAATTGGTGTCAGTCATTTAATCAGTTATTGGGTTTATTCTGTTCCTGTTTGTGTGTGTGTGTGTGTGTGTGTGTGTGTGTGTGTGTGTGTGTGTGTGTGTGTGTGTGTGTGTGTGTGTGTGTTTAGTATAGGTCTCCTGTTTTAACTGTACTACCTACTGTATCTGCCTGAGTGTCCCCCCCCCCCCCCCCCCCCCCCCACAAGCAGTTTTATAATTTTGTTTCTTTCCTTTTCCAGGACATGAGCTGGCGAAGTGTGCGGCAGATTTCCCCCTGTGGTGGTTCCCCTCTCACTCCCCTTAATTTGGCGTGGCACGTGGTGGTTTGGTTTGTAGTGGGGGTTTTTTGGTTTGAGTTGTGTCCCTCCCTTTGGTTTTGATTTAGTCTATCAGCTAAATTAAGCCTTAGCCCTGTTCCTAGTTTATTTGTTTATTTCATACAGCAAAGTACATTTATTATTTTGGCACTCAGGCTGTGTATTTTTGGTATCTTTGTGTTCTTTTAAACATAGTAAACCTCTTTTAATCAATAAATCTTTGTTATATTTGGAAGTCCGTCTCTCGTCCTCTCAGTGTAACAAATCTGTGTGACCTTATTAGTAAGGGTATTGGTCAGAGGTATTTCCTGGGTTGCAATTCCCCTGGTGGCATTGTCATGCAACTTCCTCCCTCTCCATTAGGCCACACATAGAAGGAACAAAAAGCCAGAGTGTTCAGTGATCCCTCCCAGACCATGGACATGAACATTAGAACTCCCCACACGGGCGCCGGACCCCCCTCATCCCACCCGTCCTCCCAGCCCGCCTGTGGCGAACCCACCCCAATAAAATAAAAGATAAAAAAAAATAATAATAATAATGATAAAAATAAAGAACACAATCAATCCAGTTAACAATACAGATCTAAACAATTCTGTTCTTTCAGCTTTTCAATGGCTCAATGTCCACATACCTGAACCAGTGGCTAGGAGCACTTCCTGTAAAGGTGGTCAGCGCTCTCTTCTCCCAATCTTCCATGTAAAGACTGGCCACTATATGACCACCTTTACAGGAACTGCTCCTAGCCACTGGTTCAGGTATGTGGACGACACCTGGATCAAAATCAAAACTAAGGAAGTGGAAACCTTTACGGAACACATTAACGCAGTGGACCCCAACATTAAATTCACGCGGGAGGATGTCAGAGGAGACGGTCTACCCTTCTTAGACTGTGCAGTACACATTGAACAGGACAGGAACCTAAACATAGAGGTGTATAGAAAACCTACACACGGACCCATCTTCCCATCTCCCACCCAGGACATGGTGGTTTCATACGACCTGTCTTCACCTTGCAAACTCACCCACTTCGAGACAATTTCCGATGAAACTCTTTCTAAACTGGTTTTCTCCTCCAATTCCACTACCTCCCTACTGGATCCTATTCCCTCTAAGTACATTAAGGACCTCTTCCCAATTGTTAGCCCACTACTACTACATATAATTAATAGCTCTTACCAGTGGAACAGTACCTGCATCTTTTAAAACAGGCGTAATCAAGCCACTACTCAAGAAACATAACCTGGACCCTGATGTCATCAATAATTAAAGACCAATTGGAAATCTCCCCTTTCTTTCAAAAATCCTAGAAAAAGCAGTAGCCCAACAACTCACTGATCACCTCTCCTTCAATAATCTATACGACCCTCATCAATCCGGTTTCAGAAAATTCCATAGTATGGAAACCGCACTGACAAAAGTGGTCAATGATTTACTACTCGCCTCCGATTCCGACTCAGCTTCAGTATTGCTGCTTCTAGACCTCAGCGCAGCATTTGATACCCTTGATCACCATATTCTACTTCACTGTCTAGAAAACTACATAGGACTCACCGACTCTGCTCTCGCCTGGTTCAAATCCTACCTTACCGACAGATCTCACTTTGTTTTTCATAAGTGCTCTTCAGAACGCAAAAAGGTCAATTATGGTGTACCACAAGGGTCTGTGCTTGGTCCCATTCTCTTTACCACTTACATGCTACCCCTCGGTTCATTAATCAATAAATACAAACTAGGTTCCCACTTTTACGCAGATGATACTCAGCTCTACATATCCATCAAGCCTGACACCTCGCATCAACTGATCCATCTAGAACAGTGCACACAAGATGTCATCAAACTTCCTTCTCTTAAATACTGAAAAAAACTGAAATGTTAATCCTAGGTCCATAGCACATCAGAAACAAATTCTGCAATCTCACCTTAAACTTGGCTGGTTCTATCATTTCACAAAGCCCCCGTGTTAGAAATCTCGGTATTTTATTCGATCCTAATCTCTCCTTTGAAGACCATATTAATAATATAACAAAAACAGCATATTTTCACCTACGTAATATTGTCAAGATTCGTCCCATTCTCTCCATGACTGATGCAGAAACACTGGTTCATGCTTTTGTCTCATCCCGATTAGATTATTGCAGTACACTTTTCTCTGGTTTACCAAATTAAACCATTAGGAAACTACAACTCGTTCAGAATACTGCTGCCAGGATATTAACCAGAACCAGAAAATTTGACCATATCACCCCAGTTCTCATTTCATTACACTGGCTCCCTGTACACACTAGATCGGACTTCAAGATTCTGCTTTTAACTTATAAAATATTACATGGACTTGCACCATCCTACTTTTCATCTCTACTTACTCCACGTTTATCAATCAGGCCTCCACAATCCCATGATGTCGGTCTCCTATCCATCCCCAAAATTAATAAATCATCAACAGGTGGTAGAGCCTTCTCATACCGAGCCCCTCTCCTCTGGAACTGCCTTCCCATTCAAATCTGTGAAGCCAACACAGTCGATTCCTTCAAAAGTAAACTCAAAACACACCTTTTTGCATCTGCCTTTAACATCACATAGTCTCTGTCCTTACATACTACATCATGGTTATCTACTACTACTCAGTCATTGTGCGCATCAATTTATGTTTAGTTTTTTATATATACAAGTGCCAATGTTATTTTTGTTTTGTTTTTGCTTTGTTTTGTTTTGTTTGTTTAATTTGTTCTACATAGTCATTTCACTTGTTTTTATATATTTTATTTGTGTTTTGCTTATGTCTTTTTATGTACAGCCCATTGAGGCATTTTTTTGTGCTATAATAAATTTTGACTTGACTTGACAGACCAATACCTGCTGTTTGACTCTCACCACCCACTGGAGTACAAGTTGGGAGTTATCAGGACACTGAATCATCGGGCTGAAAATGTGCCCACTAGGACAGAGGGGAAAGTGAAGGAACAGAAATACACCAGGGAAGCACTTCAAACCTGTGGCTATCAACTGGGCCTTTGCAAAACCCTCTAAAAGACCCAGAGCAGACAGAGAGGAAGAGACACAAAAATGTAACAACATTGTCATTCCTTATGTTGCAGGAGTGTCTGAGAAACTCAGGAGGATTCCCCCACCTACAATGCAGTCTTGGGATCCCTCCCCAGACGACTTCACACCCATTCACCCCTGGTGTGGGTCAATGACTCACATTGTGACCTTAACGACTCTGAAACTAAGAGCTCATGTGACCCCTACAACTCTGCAAGGGTTACTACCCACACAGGGTTTATAGCATGCAACTTTGAACCAGTCATTTAGAACTGAAGAAGCTTCTTGGATGCGAGGCGAAACGTCTTCAAGAAATGCAAGCAAGTGCAGTTGCCTGCGATATTAGCACTTACGATTAATACAAAAGCTATGTATGATTAGTGAGATACATGAAATGATATGACAATTTTTTTTAAAAGAGCATCTCCACAAGACCACGTGTGATTGGATCTCATATCTCATCTCTGTATGCAAATAAACATTTTGTTCATTTTCAGATAATTTTCGTTTGCAAAGACCAATCAGGAGTGTTTTTAACCAGTGGGACGCTTGTTGTGCTGTATGAAGTCCCTCTGCCAGTTGTTGAGAGTCACCCCTCACACAAACAGGGTTACACAGCTAATGTTACCTTACGGTTATTATTGGGTTTAATGACATAGTTGAGCTGTCTTGGTGTTGGTGTTAGTTTGTCGGACAGTTTAAGAGCTGCTGCTGTGTTAGTTTGTGCCTTACCGGGTAGACACTGAACTAACTGACTGTCGGGAGGAGAGTGTCTCAAGAGACACACCTTCAGTGCTGCTTCTAACCTGTGTAACAGCATTGCAGACCACCTCCAAATGTGGTCTGAGCGATCAGATCTCAACACACATATAGGACACATTGGGTTCACACCTTTACTTAGAGCCACCCACTTGTGATCCAATCACCCAAGGGGCATGTTACCAGGTTATGAGGTGTAAACAGGGCCTTAGTGAGGTAGTGGGGGCACCAGGAGTAAATGGAACAAAGTAAACACAGCTCAAGATGTTTTTATGTAGGTTGTTTTTAAATAAATTCCAATGATATGAGATTTATTTATTTGCTTGCGTTTTACGTTTTTCTTTTCTTTTTTTAAATCTTTTCTTCTTTTTTTTAGGGAAGGTCCCTAGTCATGATAAGTGAAGTTGTGAATGACATGAGTGAGTGTCTGAGTGTTGATTTTAGTTGATAAACTAGAATTTGAAGCTTGCTCACCGTGGAGCCACACCCTTACATTGGTATTTTGTTCCAGACAGAAAAATGGCCATTGCAGACAACTGTGTACACTTAGGATTAACTCAACGTTAGAAACTGATTTAAAAAAAAAAAAAAAAGCAGGAGAATACAGGCAGGAGTGTTTTCTATTTCTTCTTCTATGATTGTGGATCATCATGGTTTGTGGTTAACAGGAGCCATAGTCATAGAAGTCGATTGTTCATGTGCTGTAATAGCTTCTATGTAGTGTACAACATTCCAGTGTTTTATTTATGGTTGTAGTCTGACGAAATGTGTGAGACACCAGAATGTAATTATTTCATTGAGTAATTAAGTAGCAAGAGTTAAGGGGGACTAAATAAATACTGTGACCCAGGCGGAATGGATGATGTTCCTAAAATGGACATGGACCATTGTTAAGACTGCAGCCAAGGTTAAGCGGCTGACATCATAGCCAAAATAGGGCTCTGAATCCCCCTGACAGCTGTGAGTAGTCCATGCGGAGCATGATGAGAATGGAATGCAAGGGAGGAGGAGGAGGCAGGGCATCAGCCAGGCCTGGTTTACACTGGCAGCATCACAGCTTTTATCAGAGCCTCAGTTCAGGGCTCACATTGTACACCAGTATGAGAAGGTAAAAAGTCTGTGATATTTAGAGGTTTACTATGTGTGACAGTTCCTCTATCTAATCAGTAAGAAATAATACACGAAAGCAAACAAGATGCAGAACCAATCACTGTACCTCTTAAAGACCCAAATTCATTCTAACGGTATATACAGTTTCTGTTCTCTGGAAAAAAACAGTCAAGCGAAATAATGTCAATAATTATGAATTAATCACAGCAATTGTGTATTGCACTTTTGGAGATGTATTACTCACATCAGCAGCTTTCTTATCGGCCACCTCAAGCTTCTCCTGAGCGTCCTTAAGAGCCTCAGAGTATTTATCAAGCTCATCCTCCGTCCCCTTCAGCTTCTTTTGCATTTGCAGAAGTTCGTCTTCATGCTGATGGTGTAAGAGATCAAACACATAGTTAGCAGGTTTACAATAACACCATCAAAATGTATTGATGAGAGTCTTTTTGACATGCTTTATTCATTGATATAATACCCGGGATTACAGGAAGTTCATGTCATTCCAGTATGGTCACATTTTTTCAAGTCAGTCTGAAAACAATTTTCACATACCAATATGTACGCTGAAGCACTTTTCTTTTTTGATATAATCATTCTTCCTGTTCATACTGGCTATTAATAGATCCCTTCCTGACATGCTTTCAGTGCTTATGTTCTGTGCCTAAAGTGAATTAAGCACTAAAACCCAATTGATTTGACTAACTCCAACTTATGCTTCAATGTTATCTTCAGAAAAAACTTTTGAATGTAGGTCTGTGCATTAAAGTGAGACATTTTAATTGTTAATGTGAACAAGAGTAAGGATTACAGCTAGCAAAACCTGTTTCAGTAACAGACTTAGAAAAGTGTGAGCCTGTAATTTCATATTAACTAGCTTTTGATCTACCTTGCACTCACATCCCAAAGAATATTTTGATAAAAAATATTTTTGCTCACATAGTGCCAAGGTATGTTTCAAATTAGTTCTTACCAAGTCTTGTTAGAGCATGCTGAATTGTATGTTTTAGAAAGTGATAATAACTGTTGAATGCAGCCATCCCTAACTCCGAAATCAGAAAGGTGTTGCGGGTTTCACATGCTGTTTGACAATCTGACAAGCACCTCATGTAATGCATACTGATGTCTTCAGACTGCAGAGAAATTTTACCCAAGATTGCTAAAATTACTTAGTAACAACCTTTAAAGCCACAGTGTGTAGGACTTTGTCCCATCTAACATTGAAATCATATATTGCATTCAAACAGATAGGGCACTCTAGCGCCTCACTGTTTCAAACGCGTATTGAAATGGTAGCCGCTGTGTACCAAAAAGCTATGATAACATTGATGAAACCATATCATCCGATACTTCTTGGAGTATTCATCCAGGCTCCTACACAGACACAAGCGACGCGAGTTGACAAACCCCCTCTTCATCATGCTGGCTGTATAAATTGCCAGGTGTAAATCGAAACAAACCAATCACTTCTTGTCTTTTGACAACTGACAAGTGGCTTAACCTCACACACCTCATCCCTCTCCTCGCATCACTGCACCACTGACAGCGGCACTGGCATTACCTTTCTCCTTCAGCAGCTCTTTCCACTTGGGAAAGGCTACCCCGTTTTTTGAATTCACCGGTCACCTTGCCTTTTTGATTCCCTTTTGCGCTTTCTTGGTGATGAGGATTCCGCCTCCCGTGATGCTGCATATGCATGATCCTGCATTATTCTCAAAGAGTGGGACTTTGTTATGCTGCAGTAGTGCCAGGGTAGTAATGAAGCACCTCTTGCTCCTCTCCTTCGGCTTCTCAGTTACGCAGCGCTGGCTTGGCTCTCAACGAAAACACCAAAGGCGGGGCTTGTCCCTGGTAGTGCTATATGTCGCTTGCTGGTGGATGTATTTTCAAGATGGCGAAACGTTACAGAACCCCCAAAACGACTTACCCGTCCAATGTACAAACAAATCTGAAATTCACCTTTAACGAGAATAAGTCAGATTATTGGTAGAGGTAATAATACACCAATGATGACATATTTATGAATGCAGACATCAATTTTTGCCAGTAAACAACTGAAAATGCTACACAATGTCCCCTTAATGGTGCTCTGATTATATAAAAATCTAACACTTTAGCATTAATGGGTCATAGTTTTATAACATGGAACCTACAACCAGTACACTAAGGATGCTTTCAGACCTAGAGTTTGCTTGCTTTGGTCCGAATCAGGGACTAAGTTTGTCGTAAAGTTGCATAATTGCCTGGAATTGGTTTGTGTTCTCACGGCAGCATTTACAAGCGGACCAAATAAAATGGCTTGCGTGAGAAAGCTGCTCTCTATTGACACTCTCTATTGTCAAAATGGAGGGACAACTACGTGGGCTGATTTTAGCGCTAGTCATTGAGTACTATAATGCTTGCATTGTTCATTTTATGCAAACTATACAGTTTGAAAATGAGGCGCTATGGGTCCTGGAATGATTTAACTGTAGTTTTAAGTACAGTTGCTTCTGTTGTTTTAAAAACAAATTCCACCATAGACTCAGTCATGATGTCATCAGCGACATCAATCTGAATCACATAGTGCAGACTGTAGGGCGGCATCTGATCGGCTTTATCACATGAGTTACTGGGGGCATGCATCATAGTTTGTTCACATATTTTAACCTCAGCAGAATGACCACATGGTCACTCCTCCTGAACGCAGACAGGGACTCCACTCTGTAGCTGCTTCTGAACAGGCTTTAGCAGTGATCCAGAGTGTACATTCTCCTTGTGATGCAGGGCAAGCAGGAATGGGACAACATTTCAATATTCCTACTGTTACACCAATCCCGAATAACCATAAAGCACATACAAACCCTTTGTTTGAGTCGTCTGCTCTGCTCTGCTCGATATGTAAAACAAAAAGTGACCTAGTTGAATGGCACTGTCCGGTATAACAGGATTTCAATCAGGAGAGACTTTTTTTTTGTGTGAAAAGAATATTTATTTACTTACACATAAGTGTGTAAATTGTGAAAAAGTCTTTGTGGATTAGACCCCATCAAGATAGTATATATTTAAGGAGGGTGATGACTCCATAGTAGAATAGGGAACCCCCCCAGGGTCTATACACTGGTGGTGGAAGAGGTGGTGAAGATGAGATGAGATGAAGATGTTGAGAAGATGGAGAAGCGCTGATGATCTGGATAAAAAGGGTAATGGGCTTCTGGTGAGCTTGTCTTGGGATCTGGATATGATGGCTGGAGGTGAACAGGGTGGAGGAAGGCGCAACAGTTTTGCCTAAAATGACAGCTGACAGCAGAGGAGAGAGCAGATTTAAAATTTGGCAGTAGCATCCTGATTGGCTGATAGAGTTCATAGTGAAGTTTGATTGGATAACTACAAGAGTGAATACCCATAGTATAGCAGTGGGAGTTGGATGGAGAGAATTGTGAATGGATGAAGCACAAAGAAGGTCTTCCTGATTGAACTTGTGCTGAGCTTCACTTAGCCAAGTTTCAGTGAGGTAAGAACATCTCACTTTCTGATATCCCATTGGAAACTAATGGGGGCATGAGGGTCGTCCAGATTAATACCCAATGCCTGTACAATGGCTAGCAGGATGCTAGTTGGCAGAGAAGATCCATTTGGCCGGGATTGCACCAATGTACAGATGAATGCAGAAATAAACTTGCTTGTCCATGTGGCTGGGATCGTAGCAGGTACACCTTTTCCATGATGTTTACATTTGAAATACTCGACTGGCCAGGTAGCAGAGTCAGCAGAAATTTAGCAGAGCTGATAGGGAGGTGACTACAAACGTCTGCACCTTGTAGAACATATGTATATGACATAATAGTGAACAGTCAAAACGATGGCCTGTGAAAACTGACAGTGTGGCTATTAATCACACTGCCATCAATTCAGTATCAGGAGTTTAATACATTCTTTCACAGATACAAGTCCAGGGTTACACCAATGCAGCAGTGCGGTTGGTTTTCAACGTACCCATTACAGGACCACTATACATCCCCACCCATTCACTTTGCTCTGCTACTGCCATCTGGCTTGCTGCTCCCTCACTATGAAGGGGCTCGGCTACCGCTTAACAAAATTACAACTGTTTGCTGGTGGCTCCACAATGGTGGAACAAACTCCCCATTGACATCAGGACAGCAGTAACTGCACATCTCTCATCACAGAACTCATCTGTTCAGACCACACCTTGGCCCATAAAATAATGATAAATAAATAAATAAATAAATGGATAAATAAATAATAAACCCTTTCTTTTTTGTTTCTAAATGTAGCACTTGAGGCAGTCCTGCAGTTCTTGCAATACTGTGGTTGTAGCCACACAGTTGATTGCACTTATTGTAAGTCGCTTTGGATAAAGGCTTAACAAAGACAGCAAGACCTCATCTTCTCTTCTCACTGCTCTGTTTTTTTCTCTGTCCACCAATATTAGCATGAAGCTGGTATTGGTGAACTTGATAGGGAGTTGCTGTGAAGCATGCTGATTTTCTGTGGAGCACTGCCCACTTTCTTTTGGTGCCTGTGTTAACTAACTGGGTAGTTCACACTGGACACACCAGCTTGCAATCAATTGTCATAGTTGGTGATAGCCTGGTTCCAGACCAAAGACCCCGCCCACTCAACTGAGTAGGCTTGCATCTCTGGTCTGGCATACTGCAATGAATTTGCGATTTATCTCGTCCAAATGATGGACGGACCAATGAATGCTGGGGGTGGGGGCGGGTCTAACGATTAGCCAATCAGCGCCACGCTGATGTCAAGCTGTACGCCGGTGAGTAACTGGTGAGGATAGCAACAATGGCGACCGCTACAGATCCTACAGACCACATTAACGATGCTATCGAGGTATTTTGCCACTACTTGTGTTAATGGAGGATCAAATTAAGGAAGCTGCTAAACTGGATTTAACGGCGACGCAGCTGGGCATGCACGACGATGGAGACATTTTAAACGGGCAATGCTCACTTGTTTTCGGCACCCCTGAGGCATGGATACTAATGACATCAGATTCTAGGTGAGTTGTTGATCTCTACTGATTGGTTAGGGAAAAATCAAATTCCCTCCCCCTTGTAAATCGCCTTCAATGGAGGCGATGTCAGACTGAAGGTTCTGGGAGCTTCAGTCTGACACTCAGGCTAAGTTGGTGAGGCTATTTTTCTGCGAGCTGTGAGCAAATCTGGTTAAAAAAAAACAGACTGAACCTATTCTGAACTATAAAAAGGATATATTACATTTGGATCTGATTCTTATAGATGATGAAATATGCTTCCCATGCTTACTTATTCCACATATTTGTCAACTGTGTAAACAGAGAGCAAGGCTAACAGAAACACACACACACACACACACACACACACACACACACACGCACGCACACATGAGCAGAGAAGACTTGCTGACCAGTACAGAGAAATGGGCTACTGGTATGAATGACCAGGCAATTGCTCATGGCACAGTTGTCATATCACAGCACCTCCTCATTCAGTGTTAACATGGCTGTTGACTATATTGCGCTTACTTCATCAACCCTGTTGTTGAGTGACCTCATGTGCCCTATGAAAATCCATGGAAGAAAGGTTTATATTTCTTTTGCCTCTTGATCCTCTTTTTGACCTTCACACTGGCTGTTCTGTCACTGCAACAATATCTCCATATCATCTCTGTTATATGCAGTGTTGGGAAGGTTACTTTTGAAATGTAATAGGTTACAGATTACTAGTTAACCTGTTACAAATGTAATAAGTAATGTACTATTTTAATTTCTTTAAAGCAATGTAACTAATTACATTTGATTACTTTCCTGACAAATGTTTTAAACTGGTCAATAAAGCTGAAAAGTCCTAAAAACACTGGTGCTGCTCTCAAATTTGTCTCAAAGGCTTTGCTGTTTGCATTTTCGGAAAATATGTCAAAAGAAGCCATTCCTGGACAGTGAAGATGCAAAGCAACAGAATGATGTTTTATTTTACAGAGCAAAAAAACCCCAAACATATGTAACCCCTTTGTAAACACCAAAATTTTGTTAAGAAACTGTAATTTTATTTCATATTTTTTCTCAGCAACTGTAAAAAATTACAGATACATTTATTTTGTAATATAATTACATCACTCTGTTACATATGATGAGTTACTCTCCAACACGGTATATGAAACTCCAGCTCCATGCCAGTAATCCAGTAGCTTAATTTAGCCAGGAGCTCCATTTTCTCCAGCTAACTTTTACATCAGAAAAACTTCCTGAAAATGCAAATGGCCTCAACTACTACTTCAAAACCAAAAAACTACAGTAGTGAAAATAATCTTGCATAAAATGCTCTTGGTTAACAAAAGTGTGAGGTAGACAAATGTCTGAAAACAATGTGGCAGAGCTGCTGCTCCTCCTCCAGTTGGCAGTCTTCCAGTTTCCTTTTTAGATGGTACAATGCTGTCATCACAGTAACAGATGGAGTCTATAAAGGAATCTATAATGCAGTGAAAGAGACCCTCAGTATCTTCCTTGTAGTCCTCCTTGAACATTTCCCAGGAAGACTGCCAATTAGAGGACATCTCATTCATCATTCTTCTAACATGTCTTTTGGAAATTAAACAGTTACCAGTGAGGTTTTTAAATGTGGAAATATGCTGGACCCCGTTCTTCGTAAATGGATAAGTGAGTTAACCTTATTAGAATGCCGATGATTTGACACAAGTCTGGATTTTGGGTTCTTCAAACTTAAATGAAAACAAATTCAAAAACTGAATTAATCTGGAACTGTTGACAGACAGCTGTCCACTAAGAATGAAGTAATGAGTTGTTTTTAGCTTTGTGCAGCTCAGAGGCTGATTCAGAGTTAATCAGGAACAACTCAACAAAAGTGGTCAGCATGTCTATTTACAGATATTTCTTACCTATGTATTTTTTAATCATGCACTTAAATTCTAAATGGACCTGCATTGTATAGCACCTTTCTAGTCTTCTGATCACTCAAAACTCTTTAACTCTACATGTCACATTTACCCATTGGTGGCCAAGGCTACCATACAACGTGCCACCAGCTCCTCAGCTTTAACACTCTCACACACCGATGGAACAGCCATCAGGAGCAATTTGGGTTTCAGTGTCCTGCCCAAGGATACTTCAACATGCAGCCTGGAGGAGCCATGGATGGAACCACCCAGCTTCCGATAAGTGGACGACCCACTCTACCTCCTGAGCCACAGCCACCCACAGCCAGTAAAGTAGCTGATAGTCATTTTACTCCAAATATGGACAGAGAACCCCCAGTATCACGTTTCAAATCTGCTATTACACATTGTGGAACAGATGCTAGCACAGGGGTGGGACCCTGCTTTCTATCCATTTTGCTAGTAGGTGCAACATCCAAAGTTAAAGTTAAAGTGGAACCGCTTCCCCAATTCTTGTAATGGTCAGCTAATGCATTCACAAAATGTGCAGTCACTTTTCACTTTTCAATGTTTTGATTTTAAAATATGAAATAATTTTGCATTAGATGCTGCTGAGTTCCAGCCTAAACAGACAAACAAACTACTCAACCGAACCCAACAAAATATCAGGTTTAGGGTCATTTTGTTTTGTAAAGCTTTAAACTTGAGTGTTTCAGGTTTACTTTTTAAAGGGGATTCATGAATTTCAAATGCAATTATTAATTCACTTGCTGACTGTGAGCATGTCATGTGCCACAAGTAGAAAAAAAATGACGACAGGAAAGATTGAAAGCAGTAAAACAAAGCAATAATAGCAATAGCTCCAGGTTTCCAGGATTCAGTTGGGTTGAATTTTAAAGATAGGCCAGGCTTGGGTCTTAGCTTTAGGCCTTTGCAGAACTCTTTGTAAGACTGATAAAACTGACTACAGAAGACAAGAAATTGACATCATTAAGCTTTTGTAAGAGATAAGATGAGATATACCTTTATAAATCCCACAATTGAGAAATTCCAGTGTTGCAGCAGTCAAGAAGAGAAAGAGTCAGATTTAGAATTTAAATAAACTAGGCATATAAAAGATATAAAAAATACAAGAGACAGCAATAAATAATTAAAAGCATAAGCAGTAACTGCTCACCTATAGTAGTTTTATGAAACGGTTGATGAAAAAGACAGTCTCACTGAATTTAAGGAGTGACAGGTAACCTTATGGAAGGAACATGGCTAGAAATTCTTCTCTGCATCAGAGAATCATATACTAAGTCAGTTTATCCCAAACCTGTTTGATAAGACTATTTTAAAGAGTCTGTTTGATGAAACATGCTTTTATGGGTTTGCGTTACATGATTTGCATCTGTGTTCATAACCCACCTGCTTGCTTCTGTCTTCGGCTGCTTTCTTGTCTGCTTCAGCTTGTTCAGCCTGGTCCAATGCATTCTCTTTGTCCAATTTCAGCATAAGCATCTTCTTTTTGATGGCCTCCATTTTTGCTGAGGTTTAATGGGCTTTTGCAACCGCACACAATGAGTAGAGACAAGAAGACAAATGGGTGCAGGATGGATGAGCTGAGAGACACTAAACCCAGGCAAAGATAGCAGGGAGATCATTTATATGGCAGAGGAGAAGACACTCCCACTTTTAAGCTCCTTAACTCACCCACACAACCGCACCCTCCACTATCCTCTGCAGTACCAACTCTAATAAAAAGTCAAGCTGCATTCTAACAACTTGTGATTACATGTATGTTTTGTGCTTGGAGACACAAATACCTCAGAATTCCAGCTTTTGAGCTACTGTAATTTTGACCTATTCCTTGTGATATGGGTTCAAAACTGAAGAAAACATCAGAGAGAATAGAAAGATAACTTCCATTTCTCTCCTTCTCTCTCTCTCTCTCTCTCTCTCTCTCTCTCTCTCTCATATTCTATTACTGCATCTTGCTAACTCGGCCATTCTGGATGTCACTAACTCGGCTTCTTCTCCGGAGCCTTTGTGCTCCATTGTCTCTCAGATTAACTCATATCGCAGCGGTGCCTGGACAGCGTGACGTGTGTGGTTGTGCTGCTGCCGTGGTCCTGCCAGATGCCTCCTGCTGCTGCTGCCATCATTAGTCATTAGTCATACTTCTACGGTTATTATACACATATGATTATTGTCACACATGTATACTGCCAGATATTAATATATACTTTCAACATATTGTACCACAGTAGCCAGAACTATAACTATAATATTATTACTTTCAATAATGTTGTTGTAAGCTACTGTCATTACCATTTGTCCTGCATCTCTCTCTCTCTCTCTCTCTCTCTCTCTCTCTCTCTCTCTCTCTCTTTCTGTCTCATCGTGTCATATGGATTACTGTTAATTTATTATGCTGATCTGTTCTGTACGACATCTATTGCACGTCTGTCCATCCTGGAAGAGGGATCCCTCCTCAGTTGCTCTTCCTGAGGTTTCTACCGTTTTTTTCCCCAGTTAAAGGGTTTTTTTTGGGGGAGTTTTTCCTTATCCGCTGCGAGGGTCATAAGTACAGAGGGATGTCATATGCTGTAAAGCCCTGTGAGGCAAATTGTGATTTGTGATATTGGGCTTTATAAATAAAATTGATTGATTGATTGATTTCCCTGCATGGGATCAATATTGTTTATCCAATATGACATACAAGGAGGCTGAGTCATAATGCTAATATAGACATGATAAAAATGCTTTAGTCGTTTTCTGTCCGACACGTACTGCTCAATGTACACACCAAAGGTTGGATTTTAGTCATAGAAATTAAAGCACCTGTGCCTTTGTGATTGACTTCAGTTGATGCTTTTTCTTCAAAATGTTTCAGGCTCCCTTGATTCTTCTTCCTCTTCCTCTTCTTCTTCTGCTTGTTTTCTTTGGAACACTTAATACAAAAGCATGGAACAGGTTTCCATATTTAATTTTCCTTTTTGTTATGGCCACCATGCAATTAAATAACAGCTGATACTGCCATTAAGTGAGAGAGCAGAGCACTGCTACAATCACATATCAGTTTGACACCATTTACTTTTACAGTGGAAGACATGTTGTGGGATTAAAGGGAAGGCGATATGAATTACATCCTCTATCATAGCACATTGGAGAAGGAACAATTAATATAGTTAGAGGCTGTTTGGGGGTCTTTTGATCATATCACCTGATCTGTATCAGCAGATGGGGATTGATGAGTCCTACAAGTGAAGAAAATATGTGTATTGATAATATCTGTATGAACTGACTGTGATTGCTTTGATTTTTGGAAGATTTTGAAATCATTAAAACTCACTGACCTCGTGTATTAGATGAGTTATAAGTGCAGCAGGAATGAATGGAAGCTTTATCACACTTTAGTAAATGAATACCCAGACTGTTGTCATTCCCATTGTCAAATACTGATGCTTTGAAATGCCCCTTTTCGTGTGATATCAATGCCAAAGGCACCCTTTACCTTCTTTATAAGATGCAGCTTGCTCTCAGGTAACTCTCATTTAAACTCATTGTGCTAATACTTGATGCTGAGAGAAACTAATGTAGTATGAAGAGCAAGAAAGTCCACTAGGGTAGAAGGCAGGGGAGGTGGATTAGTCAGTCATAAGGAGACTTTTTTTTTTAAGATATTTTTTTAGGGCATTTTAGGCTTTAATTGACAGGGCAGACAAGTGTGAAGGGGGGAGAGAGAGAGAGAGAGAGAGAGAGAGGGAGTGACATGCAGGAAATGGCCACAGGCTGGAGTTGAAACCGGGCCCCTGCGGCAACAGCCTTGTACATGGGGCGTCTGCTCTATCCACTAAGCCACCGACACCCCCATAAGGAGACTTTTACCCAGGAGACCACAGTCCGTGTCCTGTGTGTAACCAAAATGTTGTTGTTGTTTTTGTTTGTTTGTTTGTTTTTGTTTTTTGGCATTTAGTCTTTATTGGACAGGACACCTATTAGAGTGAAAGGGGGAGAGAGACGGGGGGATGACATGCAGCAAAGGGCCACAGGTTGGAATCAACCCTACAGCCACTGCGGCAAAGACATAGCCTTTGTACATGGGGTGCCTGCTCTACCAGGGGCCTGTATCACCAAGCGAGATCAACCTTTCCTGGGTTACCCAGACCTATCCTGGGTTGAATAACCCTAACAGTGGCAATCAGGATAATCGGTATCACGACGCTGGATATCAACTCGGTAACTCAACCCAGGGTTGCTTTATCAAGAGCCGTGAACGTGCACGCAGCGGACCAATCACAATCATGAGAGAAGCGCAGTGTCACTGAGCATCCTCACAGAGCGCCGTATGTGAGGAAAAAAAAAGTATTTCTCGTGAGGATCAGAGATTAATATGAGGAGGAGAAAAGCAACATAACAGAAAAGGCCAACACCGTGGCAGCTGCAGGAGGAGGAAACATGCGTGGCAACGCATAACGGGATGACTAATGTTTAGTTTTAGTTTAGATTAGATTATTTGCACATAATGTTAAAAACAGACAGTAAAAAATTTACAAGATTAAAAAAAGAAAAGTGCCGGAGAGGTTAGAAGCCACTAAAGGCTTATCAAAGAAATTCCCCTGTCAAAACATCAATGAAATCACATAATAGAGAAGAAAAAAAAAACGGGTAAGGAAAGAAGAAATAGAGGAGGAGAGAGGGAAAAATCAAGACAAAACAAGGTAGCAAATAAAATTATGTGTAGGTTAAATTACTCATCACTGGTTCAAGTAGCTACAGTACCTGTACCTATACATCTGACACTGATTGCACCCGTCTGATAAATTGGTCTTCTTTGTCATAACGTTATATATGCTACAATAAAGCTTAAAGCTGACGTCACAATTAAATCATATCAACACCAAACTGAATAAAATCATCCTGATATTGATGATATTGATATACCTAGTCTCCCTCTTTAAAAAACAAAAAGGAAAATCCCTCAAACACCATGAAGTGTAGACATGATAGGCTACTTTCCACATTTCCAGCAGCAAAGCTGTCAATTAGGCCCATTATCTTTAACAGGAATCATTTCCTCCAACAAAACAAAATGTTGGCACTAATTAATGGTGCTATTAAGTGTCCGCAAATTATCAGTTTCTTTCCTATGAAGGGGTGGGATGAAATTTCGACTTCTTTCCACTCCTTTTTGAACAATCTTTTCATTGTCTGTTGTTGTTGCTTTCTTTTCTTTTTTAATGTTCAAAATAAACTTTCAAATCAAAATCAATCAAATTAATTAAACTTCCCGTCATGACTGGGCTGCATTGGGCAGCGGAGTCATTTTTTTCCGAATAGCTGATTGGCCAGTGGGTGGTGCTTTTTATAAGATCAGATTCAACCCTGAACTTACCCTGCTCCGGAGCAGGATAGCTGTTCAGAGTTAGTTACCACAGTGATCTACCCCGATAAGAACTGAACCGGCTTTGTGAGACCAAAAACCCAGGGTTAACCCTAAAGTTACCTCCCTAAGACATTAATCCTGCTTCGTGATACAGGCCCCAGGTGAGGTAGTAGGCACCCCATCAAAATGTTGTTTTACTGTAACTTGTCTGATTTATGTGTAGTCGTCACACACTGACATTACTAATTTACATCACAGTGATATGTAACAAACTCACTTACTTTTACCTAAAACATAATCTTTTTCTAAACCTAACCAAGTAGTTTTGATGCCTAAACCTGACTGCGATCATTTCACAACATCAGCCACATGTTACAATGTGTTGAAGCTGTGTGTCGCATAAAGCTGCTAAAGGGTGCGCTGCGCGTTGCTGTTAGATGTTGAGGGGCATGACCAAGTGTCATTACTTGACGACCTGGGAACTGGAAGGAGTTGCAGCCTCATAGATGTTTAAGCAATTGTTTTTAATGTTAAAGGAGCAATAAGCAAAATTCATCATTTCTAGATTGAAGAAATTAAAAAATTGCTATGTGAAGAACTAGAGGTGTAATTTCATCTGGAGTATAGCATGACCTCAGACACCCTCTCTCTGTGTTGATCTCCAGCCCATTGTTTACAAGCCGGTCCGGCTGCGTGTTCATGTACATTCATGTGAACCCCCCCCCCCCCCCCTCCTCCTCTCAGAGCCCTTGGCCCTCCCTCCCTATAAAAGGCTACAGCCGGTGAGCAATGGCAGCGCATATTTTCGAAATGAAATGGCAGAGAGCACAACATCCACCTGAAGACAACCAGGATCTGACATTACCTCTAAAGAAACAACCGTTGTTGGCAAAGAAGTTGTCGGATAAAGAAAGGGACAGAACTCGGATTAACATTGGCCTTGCATTTCCAAGGTGGAGAGCACTGCAAGAGCTAAAGGGGATACAATCTGACTTGGGGCAAGCTCTTCTTCTCCTGGACAGGTACAAGATAAAGTCAAATGTCTGTTTTAATTAGTGTTACAGTAACGTTAGGCACACGTCGCTATGTAGATTCAATTAAATTTAGTGTTACAATCAAAGCATGGGTTAATGTCCGAAGCTTGAGTTATTTGCGGCTCAGTCCCAGCAATGGGTCAAGCGTTTCGGTTGTGTTAGGTGAGTAGCCTGGCAGCTCAGCTAACATTTGCAATTAGCATTGTAAAATGTAGCCCGGCGGGCAGCCTGCTGGCTGTGTTTAGCTATTCCCCTGCCTACTTCAGTGATGATGGTCCCTGTAATAAATGCAATATATTTGCTGAAATGGAGGCGAGGCTCAGTGACTAGAAGAGCTGGTAGAAGCACTCCATAGCTGCAAGCTACTCCAGTAGCCGTAGTAGCTCTACTGCTAACTCTGGGAGCTAACGCTAACATTCCTCTCTTCTCCATGAGCCCGCCAGGCTCCACGCTAGAGCTTGCTGGAGCCGAGAAGCAGGCTCCCGGAATATTAGCATGGCAGCCGACTACTGCTAACACTAACGTCCCCACTCTTCTCGGCTCCGACTCACTGAGCCTGGCGGAGAAACGTGGGGACGTTAGCACTAATGGGCTGCCATGTTAACGTTCTAACTCTTCTCCGTGAGACTGTGAGCCCGGCTCCCGGCTCAGTTGGAGTTGGAGCGTTAGCGTGGTAGCCGAGTAGTGCTAACGCTAACAGGAAAGCAGGGAAATAGCTAAACACAGCAGAGACCGAGAGTGAGTGAAAGACATTGCTAACTGCTAAACTAAGCTGGCTGTTTAGGTTTTATTTCCTCGCCCCTGTGGCGAGTGAATCTGCCTGCAGTGAAAGCGGGGGCTAACCGGTGCTTCCTCGTCATGCTCCACTTCACTCAGCTGCTAACGTTAACACAGCTAGTTAGCCTCCGCTAGCTTCCCAGCTAGCTGCTCTCCGTTTGGATCCAACCGGAGCACCGAGCCCTGGTTTGTTATTCAGGTTAATGTTGGAAGAAGCAGCGGGTATATCGGGCAGCTGAGTGAAGCGGAGCCTGCGGAAGAAACACCGGGACCGTGTGGATGTGATAGTCCGTGCTGCGGTACTCGTCTCGCCGGCACAGAAGAGGCGTGTGGGGGGGTTGGGGGTGTTGGAGAGCAGAGGTAGAGGGAGGAGTGGCTTATGACACTTGGTTTTGCTCTGCAGGCAGTGCACAACAGCGAACCTAGTGGTGAACGATTTCGCTTATTGCCCCTTTAATAATTCATTCAAGTATAACACTTATCAATAAGAAAGATCAAAGTATTCATTTACAAAGTACTTACAGTTAGACCTAAGATGAGTTTTAAAAAATATTGATAGTTACACCCCCCAGAAATGTTTTATCTTTTCTCTGCAAGGACATCTTATAAAGTAGATTTGGGTTATTTGTTCCATTCCAAGATGTCACATATCACCACTTTGTCAGTGGACTTTTATGTCCAGATATTACAAGCTAGGTATCCTCCTGCGTCTGCTGCTGACATTCTGGGAAGCTGCAACCAATGCGGGGACATTAACAAAAGCACGTGGTTAGGTTTAGACAACAGAAGCACATGCTTAGGTTTAGGCAACAAAAGCAGGTGGTTAGGTTTAGGCAATAGAAACATGTCGTTAGGTTTAGAAAAAAACATCATGGTTTGGCTCTTCATTCATACACGAAGCGAACACTGGCCTCCCGGAGTAATATACATGGTTTGTTGGACCCCTCTCCTCTTGCCTGCCCTACAGGGACTTTTCAGCTCCTTTTATTACCGGCAGCATTTCAAATTGACGCCATCCACCAGCATATCATATTGCCACAACAGGTGCCGTCCAGCCAACCGGCGACTATCATAACACCGTGATAGGTTCCTCCCGGCCACGTAACAAACTACGTCGCCCGGCGGTGTATCTTACCGCAGTGAAAGTTACATTTGCCATTGGTGTCTGACAAAAAAATCACTGACACAGCCAAGATGATGACAGCGCCAATCTGCACCCACTCCTTAATGATAAATGTAGTCATTTCATATATTTCACATTAATTCATTAATTTTCCAAGAGTAGAGGGCATTCTTGATCATTCATCTTTACTTTTCAGAAGTGACAAATGCATGAAATGGTTGAGAGTTCTCTTTATAAAACGTGGCTATTGACTTTAAAGGCAAATGCTGTGTCTGAAAAGTATGCTTTAATTCATAACTAAAACCACATTTTCATACTTGTATGAAATAACTGTCAAAATGCTCCTTTTAAGTTTGAAGAGTATTTCAATTTTTTTTATTTGTATGAATTGTCTTGGTGATGGGGTGAGAGGCTGAGAGATAGAACAAACACAATACAAACTGACACTAGGGAGGAATGCCTGTCCTGTAACCCTATTCCATCACCTGGCCTGTAATGCCTATAATTGGATTTCTCCAGGGGATGAATAGAGTACAGGGGCGACAGGGTGACTATGTCAGTTATTCCCCCTCGCTAGGCCCCACTTGGTTATTAATAAACATCTTTTGGCTGACATTGTCCAGAGGATTAGTACAAGAAACTGTAGCTGTTCACACAAATAGGCAGATATGAATGCAGAGAAAAAGGAACAGAATTACCAGTAAAGTTTGTTACTGTCTTTGTAAAGCACTAGCTGAACTCTAAGACATTCTGGAAAATTCATTTGTTTTCCATCAAACCGACAAACACATGAAAAGGGGGATATCAGTTTTCCCTCGGTGTGTCTGTGGGTTGTTGTGTTGGACAGTGACCTTTTCTATTATGGGGTCTGACCAGTGTGGCCTGATGATGCTCATATACTGTATATGGTGAGAGGGGTCCAGTCTAGCATTAAGGGGAAACCCTGAGCAGAAAGGAGTTGGTTAGCATTCATTGTTAGAAAGTTAAAGAGGCAACAGATATAATTTTTTCCTAAATATATCATTATGAAAATAATGTGGGTTGCACAGGGTAGTGGCCACAGTAAAATCAGTCTGTCAGCATTTACATAGGTTACTTAGTGGCTTTGCAATCTTTGTAATAAGCTTCTGCCACCGGTGCTGAAATTTTGCAGAAAAAAATCTGCTTTACGGTAGGAAACGCGTCATGTATTGCGAAACTGGTCGGTCAGCCAATCAGGGACTGGAGCTGGTCCTCATGAGGAATCGGGCATGTGATAGTTGAGTCACAAGCACAATGGCAGACGGACAAAGTTTGGAAACAAGTGAAAAACAGCCTAGTGAAAGAAAACAAGCTCCTCTGTCTGAGGAGGCAAAGGAGACTGATAAAAGAAGAGGAAAAACAAGAGTAAACCTCAGTCAGGCATTCAAGAGATGGAGGGAGCTCCGTGACCAAAGAGATGTCCAGCTAGCTTTCTTTCTAATGGATCAGCAAACCTAAGTAACACGGCTAAATGTTAGCTAGACGAGAGAGGACTGTACTGTACTGGCTGCTAGTTCATTCCTAGCTGGCCAGCATCGCAAATCGCCGCGACCAGGGACCGGGCAGCGAGTGTTGGTCAGCTGACCTCCTTGTTGCCATTCTACGGCAGCCCTCGGACAGTGATATCCCCCCCCCCCCCCTTCTGTTCTCTTCTCACTGAGGCAGCTATCGACGGACATTGCCCAGCTAAGTTACGCTCAGTTGTGAACACTGGACTTTTCACTGCAACGGCCTTAGACTGAGGAGCATCAAAATCAGTTAACGTTAGTCCACACAGCTCTCCCAAGCTGGCCTGGAGAGCAGGGAGGTCATGTCGGTCACTCGCCATAAATGTGAGGGTAGCCTCCGCAGCTACTGGGCACCCAGCATCTCCGACCGGGAGAAGTGGAGTAAAATCTTCTCCTCCACTCCCGTTCGTCTGGTGAACGCCTCTCCTCAATCAATACACTCTGCCAGAAATTTAATAATATTGATGCCAGTTGTAACATTTGAATGTTTTAGTAGCAGAAGCCATGTTCTCTCTGGCACTCCTTGTGCTGTTTCTCCCTTTTCTTTTCATTCTCTAATCTCTCTTCTTCTGCATCCCAGTCATCAAAATGATCAAATTCACCAAATAAATTAAATGAAACGATAAAATCACTCATGATGCCCGTTGTAATCCGTTGCCTCTGCTCTGAGTCTCTGTTGCTATGGTTACAAACTAGCAGTTGAGCCAGCGCAGTAATTTAGAAAATGTCATCAGGCAATTTGACCGGAACGTCTTTTTAGCTGTCCTATAACACCTTTTAACGGACACCCTGCAGCCAATCAGAATTAAGTATACACCCCTGTCGGGACTTACTTTTCAACAGTCACTGGCTCACTATACATTATCCCTTACGTGTCTACTGTTGTTTGTACTGATACTGTACATATTGGTATAATTTACTGTGAGTTGTTACTGTGCATTCTGGTATAATTATTTGCATTACTGTTTGTTTTTTCTTCAGATAAATCTGATAATTGTTGCTCGGTCTCTTTACTCATTTATTTAGTATAGTGTCCACACACCTTCTCATTCTACATATACCTAGAGGTATACTGGTGGCTTTACAGCCTACATTTTATTGATTATCTTTGATCCCCACGGTCAATTTGGTCGTTGCGACATTGCGAGCAGCACCGCTGACGCTAGGTGGCGCCAAGCTAAAAAAAAATCTGAATCCTATCTGTTGCCTCTTTAAATGTGCAACAGTTAATTTTCTAAAAAGAGTCATTAAAAACTGTTTCAATAACTATTGAGATGGTTGCTGTTGTACCATCAGGAAGACAGCATTCTGTATTATTTCACAGTCTTCTGTGTTGTGAGATGTTCATTCATGACTCATTTTAACTCAAATATTAGAAAATAACGAAAAATTATTAGGATTTATCGAAGAATGCGGATTTAACAAAAAATGCTCAGAAATTAGAATATTTTATTTATCTATTTTGTAAATGTAATTGTAAAGTAAATGTATCGCTGTGTAAAAATGTTTTTATGTTTATGTTTTTTAGTTAGCCAGCGGACATGTGTGCTCTCTGCCTCAGAATATGGGTAGAAATGCAAGGCTTTTTCCTCTCATGCATCATGCTGACATCACAGCCTGACTCTGTTGAGGTTTTTTAAATCCAAAACCATAATATACAGTTCACCTCAAAGATAGATCTTGTTGTGAGCAGTTTCATGTAGGAAAATTTTTTCTATTGAACTGCAACTGCAAACCATATCACCGCGCTGAAGAAAGGGTGCATCCACTTATGTATGAAAGGCTTGTGCTCCTGAGATGTCTTGTCTTGTGCGAGATGTAAACATTAATGGCATCCTCCTGTAACGTTAGCTAGCTTAGTGGTGCTATGTGTATATAAATATACAGTATATATATACACACATATATAGATCTATATATATGTATATATATCCATGTTTCCATGTTTGACGTAATTGCAATTTCAGAAACTTGGCTGGACAATGAGAAGGAAACTAATGTTAAACTAGAGGGCTATGAGCTATTCACAACCAATAGACTAAATAGAAAAGGAGGAGGAGTGGCCCTATTTGTAAATAGTGAATTAAAATCTAAAAAAATAGAGAGTATGTCAATACAAATAGAAAATATTATGGAATGTGTTACTATAGAAATAGATATGGAAAAAACTAAGAATATGATAATAAGTTGCATCTATAGGACACCAGGATCTTGTATTGAAATGTTTAATGATAATATTATTGATATGTACAACAAGATAAATGATAAAAAAATTGATCTTTATTTGTGGGGACTTCAACATAGATCTGTTAAATATACATGACCACAGTAAGACAAAAAACTTCATTGATACATTGTACAGTATAAGCTTATTTCCCACCATTTTAAAACCAACCAGAATAACAACCGACAGTGCAACATTAATAGACAACATCTTTACCAGCACAATTGAAAATAGAATAGTAAGTGGATTGCTTCTCAGTGATACTGTATAAGTGATCACCTTCCTGTTTTTGCAACCCTACAGTACCCCAGTGAGACTAAAACCCAGATCAATGCTGATACCTACAAGATGATCAGACACAGAACACCAGAGGCCATAGAGGCTCTTAAAGAGGACTTAAGGGAGCAAAGATGGACAGAAGTTTATTTGAATAATAACCCAAATACAGCATATGAGGATTTTCTGTCCACTTTTACCACCCTTTATGACAAACACTATCCTAGAAGAACAAAAAGGAAGGCTAAATATGAAGATAAGCCCTGGATCACTAGGAGGCTAGAAAATGCCTGTAAAAAGAAAAAAAATACTCTACAGTTTTTAAAAAACTAGAACAAAGGAAGAAGAAAATAAGTATAAAAAATATAAAAACAAATTAATAAGTATAATGAGACTCAGTAAAAAGGATTATTACCACAAACAATTAGAACTGCACAGAAACAATACACAGGGTATATGGAAAGTGCTTAATGGTATAATTAAAAAAGGTACAGGAAAATTAAATTATCCAAATTACTTCATTAAAAACAATCAACCAATTAAAAAGAGACGAAACAAAAGAGACGAAACAAAAGAGACTGCAAATGAATTTAATAAATATTTTGTGAAAGTTGGTTATAATTTAGCTAAAGAAACTGTTACCCAATAATGAAAAATGATGTAGATGAAACTATTCCTATATACCTATATCCTAATACCATTTTTCTGAAAAGAATCACAGTAAAGGAACTAATTGATGTTGTTAACAATTTCAAGCTTAAAAAAATCCACCAACTGTAATGATATTGATATGGCACTAGTAAAAAATATTATAGATAGTATAGCTGACCCTCTGACCCATATCTGCAACCAGTCACTTCAAACAGGCATATTTCCAAACCAAATGAAAACAGCAAAAGTCATTCCAATTTACAAAAATGGAGATAAGCACCTCTTTTCAAAGTATAGGCCAATTTCTCTTCTTCCTCAGTTTTAAAAAATTCTAGAAAAACTATTCACCCATAGACTTGATAATTTCATAGAAAAACAACATTTATTAAGTTTCCAAATATGTTTATTGGGAAACCAGTCAGTTAACAGTGAAATTGACAATCGACAGTTGCGTTTCCTTTTTTTTTTTTTTTTTACAGAAAATAAAAAATAATAATTCCACAAACACAATCCCTGACAGAAATGACAAGTGAGACAAATAGCACATTATAAGCAAACAAAACCAAAATCAAAACAAAAACCAACAACAACAAAACAAAACAACAATAGAGCATACCCCCCAACCCCCCACCCACCCATCCCTCCCTAGGAGTGCATTTAAACTAGAGTCAGATTCTCTTTCGAGATGAGAGACCAAAGGTCACCAAATTTTATGAAAGTCCTTCAATTTATCTTTCAGAATAAATCTAATTCTCTCCATATGTAAGGTGTCTGTCAAGTCAGTCAACCAGTGCTTGAAGGAGGTCAAAACAACATTTATTAAGTGAACATCAATATGGATTCAGAACCAATCGATCAACCACAATGGCAGTAATGGAGCTAGTAGAAAAAATAACAACAGCAATAGAAAATAAGGAATATACAGTGGGGTATTTATAGATTTTAAAAAGGCATTCGACACCATCGACCATAACCTACTCATGAGGAAACTGGACAGATATGGGATCAGATGGATAGCATACTCATAGATTAGTAACTATCTGGATAATAGATATCAATATATACAATTAATTGATGAAAAGTCTGACTTACTGAGAGTTACATGTGGAGTTCCACAAGGTTCGGTCCAAAGTTATTTATTCTTTATATTAATGATATTTGTAATCTGTCCAGGCTGTTGCACTTTGTTTTGTTTGCTGATGACACAAATTTGCTTTACTCCAGTTCTGACCTGAGGCAACTTCTATAGACAATGGAAAAAGAAGTTGAAACTTTAAAACGATGGTTTGATATTAATAAACTATAACTAAATTTAAATAAAACTAAATATATAATATTTGTATATCGTAAAACTCAAAATCAAACACAAATTATGATAGATAACACTGAAATAGAAAGAGTCTGGGAAAATAAGATTTTAGGAGTTATTATAGATCACAAATTAAAACCACTGGAAACCACATACAGTACAAATCATATTAAGAACAAAATAACAAAATCTATTGCAATATTGAACAAAACAAAATACATTCTCAACAGAAATTCATTAGATCGACTGTATCACTCCTTCATAGATCCATACATCACTTACTGTGTGGAGGTCTGGGGACACACTTACAAAACAATTACAAACCCAATTTGTATATTACAGAAGAGAGCAATAAGAATAATTAACAGAGCTGATTATCATGAACATACAAACATATTATTCATGAATTCACAGATCCTCAAATTCACTGATGTGGTTGACTTTAAACTGCACAAATTATGTATAAAGTAAGTAACAATAACAATACTTCCAGGAAGTATCCATAGGATGTTTCAGGTCAGAGTGAGTCAATATCTAAGAGGGTTTTGCATGTTCCAAAAAGCAAAGGCAAGAACTAATGTAAAGCAAAAATGTATAACAGTAAAAGGTGTAAACTTATGGAATTATTTAGAAATAGAAATGAAATTTTGCAATATATAATAGTATTATTAGTAAATACAAAACAGAATTATGAACACTATTCATATTCACACCATTCATCAACTGCATTGGGACCTTTTATGTACATAATATACACATTTTGTTTCGTTTCTTTCATTATTTCTATCTTTTTTCAAAGAGAGCTGACAAAACCTAATGTAAGAAGGGTAGGCAAAATAAGCTAAGACTTCAGCCTATAACTTTTCGGTCAGTGCATTTGTAGATATTTATGTTTTGGTTTTCAGTACTGAAAGGAAATTAACTATTGTTTTATTCAATGTATAAATTATGTGTATGAGTTATTGTTTGTGTACTCAAACTCTACAAGTTGTAAATGACCGAAATAAATTCACTAAAAAAAAAAAAAAAAAAAAAAATATATATATATATATATATATATCTATATATAGATAGATAGATAGATATAGATATATACATACTTTATTAATCCCCCTGAGGGTAAATTCAATTTTTTCGCTCTGTTGTCATTAACACACAAGTCCAAAATACACACACATGCACAAACAGTCGGCAGTGCCCAGGAGGTGAACTGGCACCTCTCCAGCCACCAGTCCACGCTCTATATTTGGGTGTTGTTCAGTAAAAAGACAATAGCTCCTACATGAAACAGCTAACAACAAGGTCTGTGGACTATCTTGAGTGTAGGTCATAGTTTTGCTGTTGAGTTTTTCAAATGTATTTCTTAGGCACTTTGAGCACCACAAGCCAGAGTCCTGCACAGGTCCATTTTTGAAAACCCGCACCTGCCCATACCCATAAAGCTCAGTACCAAATCTGACCTGTTACCCGTCATTATGTCTAAGTCAAAGCCGCATCTGTTAATAAAAGTCCAGCAGCCTGGCCCGCACCCATGATTAAACACACACAGACTACATTCACTCAAATTAAGCTGGGTTCTCCGTTCTTGAATTACAAATTAAGTTGAGGAAAAGTCTCTTTCACGGGCTGTGCTTGATAATGGGATGGCAAAAACATTCAATCACTGCCTGGTTTGGAAACATTTTAGCATGCTCCTTTCACCAAGTGATGCATGATATATATCAGGTCGATAAATTATTTGCAGATAATGGGACATTTTTATGATAATGCATTATTATGATAAATAAAGTTACAACTGATAAATTGTGCCAATAATACAAAGCCAGACTGCTTTCATTGACTAAACAAGGGCAGCATCTACACAGCCGACACAGTAGGAGTCACAGAAAAGAAGAAGAACAACTGCAGCACGCTGTCCAGAGGGCAAAATCTGTTGCGGTGTGGACGTCTTTCACAGTTCCAGAGGAAGACAACAGGATTGCGCCGAAGGACTATTCTCCGACTGCCCAACACCCCACTAGATCAACAAACTTCCTGCAGCTGTTAAACAGATTAGACACAGTGCTGAAGGACCGTCTTCAGAGTGTTAGCAGGAGCTAACATAGCAGCAGCGGCCTACATCCAACACCAAACTTTTCAAACACTTGACTCTGTTGTTAAACTTATTAATAATCGTTTGCCACGTGATGCTGCAGATAGCCGTTATTTATATCATTACCTGGCAACCTGGTCTGGAGCACATCTCTCTTTCTGGGTGCAACTGTGTATAAGCCTGAGTTGAGTTTTAATGTGTGAGGTGAATCAATAGTGCACCACTTTTCTACTTAGTATTCATGGGCTGGTCTATCATGGGACGGTGAGATGTATAAGCATTTCACACACCAGATGTAATGTGCCAATGCACATTCAACCCGTTCATATGAGTCAGCTGTCACTGTTTGTCCGTGTAAGTAGAGACTCCACTCTCTAGTGTAGTTTATACACTTTATTGATACACCACATAATTACACATTACTGTTAACTATAAATTTAATACTAATTAAAAGTCATTTTACTTTCACAGCCTTGTACACTGCTCAAAAAAATTAAGGGAGCACTTAAGTCACACATGAGATCTTGATGAATGCATTATTTAAATTGAAAGTCTTTACTGACGTACAAGTTTAATGTGTTGAGAACAAAACAACATAACAAGGGTCAGTGGAATCCAAAATCATCAACCCACTGAGGGTTGGATTCAAAATCACACTGAAAATCAAAGAAAAAATTGAAATCACAGGCTGATCCAACTTGTGTAAATTTTATCACAATAACTCATAATGTGACTCAGTAGTGTGTATGGCCCCTGCCTGCCTGTATGCACCCCCAACATCTGGGCATGCTCCTGATGAGTCGATGGATGGTGTCTTGGGGGATCTCCTCCCAGTACTGGATAGTACAGTCAGGTTGCACTACCTGTGAACCTAGGCTGCAGGTACCACCTCATACTACCAGTAGTGACAAGGACACTATCCATCCATCCATCCATCCATCCATCTATTTTCATCCACTTATCTGGGGCCGGGTCACAAAGGCAGCAGGCTGAGCAAAGCACCCCAGCAATGCTTTCCAGCTCCTCCTGGCTCCAGGCCAGACGAGATATGTAATACCTCCAGTGTGTTCTGGGTCTACCCTGGTGCCTCCTACCAGTGGGACATGCCTGGGACACCTCCAGTGGGAGGCGCCTAGGAGGCATCCTGGTCAGATGCCTGAACCACCCCAACTCACCCCTTTCAACGCGAAGGAGCAGCGGCTCTACTTCGAGCGCCCTCCGGATATCCGAGCTCCTCACTCTATCTCTGAGGCTCATAACCATAGTGAGAGCTGGGATGTAGATGGACCAGAAAATCGAAAGCTTCGCCTTCTGGCTCAGCTCCCTCTTCACCACGACGGACCGCTGATCCATCTCACGCTCCATTCTACCCTCACTCGTGAACAAGATCCCAAGATACTTGAACTCCTTCACTTAATGGCAGTAACTCTCTCCCAACCCGTAGGGGGCAATCCACTGGTTTCCGGCAGAAAACCATGGTCTCAGACTTGGAGGTGCTGACTCTCATCCCAACTGCTTCACACTAAGCTGCAAACTGCCCCAGTGCCTGCTGGAGGTCACAGTGTGAGATCCTGTCCATGAAAATCACAGGATTGGTGACAAGGGACAACCTTGGCGGAGGCCAACACCCACCGAGAATGTGTTTGATTTTACACCAAGTGTGCAGACACAGCTCTCACTTTGGTCATACAGGGACCAGATGGCTTGTAGCAGCGAGCCCGGCACCCTGTACTCCAGCAGTACCCCGCAAGACCCGAGGGACGTGGTGGTAAGCCTTCTCCAAGTCCACAAAGCACATGTAGACTGGATGGGCAAACTCCCATGACCCCTCCAGCAGCCTTGCAATGGTCCACTGTTCCATGGCCAGGATGGAATCTGCATTGCTCCTCCTGAATTTGAGCTTCGACAAATGGTCAGAGCCTCCTTTCCAGCACCCTGGAGTAAACTTTACCTGGGAGGCTGAGCAGTGCACAGAGGCAACAAATATGTTGGGATTTAATTGGCTATCAGAAATAATTAGGGACCTCGGCTGAAGGGCGAGGACCCTCTTGTTTTTGGTGCATTTATTAGGGACCTCGGCCGAAAGACGAAGTCCCTCTTGTTTTTGGTGTGTTATTAGGGACTCACAGAGCAGTCCTCGCCGACCCTATTGTTTTTGCTGCGTTTATTATTCTTTCTCCCGCCGCCTCTTTGAACTGGAATTTGACCCCCTAAACATGCTCAAAAAATCACCAAAATTGGCACGCACATCAGAACCGGTGAAAAAATTTAGAAAATCATGAAATTAACCCCTAAAGTGCCAAAATGGGCTCTCTAGCGCCACCTAGGCACACAAAAATGGCCGCTACGGCCTGTAGGAACGTCGTAGAAACATGAAACCAAAACTGCAGTATTCGTCTCATGAAGACCTAAAAATCACGTGCTGACACCCCTGACCTAAATCCAACAGGAAGTGAGCTATTTGCCCTTTCAAAGTAAGATTTTGCCTTAAAACTGCCTTTCCTAAAAAATCTTCTTGTCATACATTGTTTATCCTATCGGCTTCAAACTTGCACAGATGACAGATCAACTCCTTCTAATCAGATCTTATTCATAACTTTTTCATTACTTGATTAGTTTGGATTTTATGGCCTGTTTGACCTTTCAAAGTAAGATTTCGCCTGAAACATGCTCTTAAAAAAAACATCTCCTCCTACACCGTTTATTGTATCGGCTTTAAAGACGCACACATGCTAGCTCAACTGCTACTAAACAGATCTCCTGTATAACTTTATCTCTCTCATCATCACATTATTTTCATGATTGGACCAACGGTTTGGGAATGGGAAGAACTTCTTCGAGGAGTTAAATCTCCACTAAAACAGGTCTCTCTGTGTTCTGTCTCTCTCTCTCTCTGCTCTTCTGCCAGGTGCACCTACTTCATCACCATGGCAACCGCTGTCACACACAAACTCACAGAAACATGATGTGTGTGTATGTATTAATCTTACATGCAGACATGACAGGGGCACAATCTCCATTTTAACCCTTTAGGTGCCAGAGTTTATTGAGGAAAATTTTCCATTTTCATTTCAATATTTCAAAAGGCTGTGGCTTGAAAGTGGTGAGAGATAAAGGCATACTGTAAATAAGAAAACTATTCATCATGACCCAAAGTTTGTCAAAATAAAGGAAGAGGAATCTGATGGGAAGAAATTCGCTCATCTAATTTGCATATTGTGACATCACTTCTACATACCTACAGCTACAGAAAGCGTTCAAACATCAAAACGTTCAGCTTTGTAAGGACTTTCTGATGTTTGTGGCAATATGTTTGATATTTCTAAATAATTCACAGTGAGGACATAAGCTGGGGGCCGAAACGGGCGCGAGTGCGAGGTCCCGCCAAACGCTGCTTGCAGCTTTAATTATTATTATTATTCTTAGGGACCTCAGCTGAAGGGCGAGGACCCTATTGTTTTTGTAGCGTTTATTATTAGGGACCTCGGCTGAAGAGCGAGGACCCTCTGGTTTTTGGTGAGTTTATTAGGGACGTCGGCTGAAGGGCAAGGACCCTCTTGTTTTTGGTGCTTTTATTAGGGACCTCGGCCGAAGGACGAAGTCCCTCTTGTTTTTGCTGCGTTTATTATTCTTTGTTATTAGGGACCGAGGCTCACAGAGCAGTCCTCACGACCCTATTTTTGCTGCGTTTATTCTTCATTCTTTCTCCCGCTGCCTCTTTGAGCTGGAATTTGACTCCCTAAATATGCTCAAAAACTCACCAAAATTGACATGCATGTCAGACCTGGCAAAAAATTTGAGAAAATCAAAATTTAACCCCTAAAGTGCCAAAATGGGCTCTCTAGCGCCACCTAGGTGCACTAAAATGGCCGCTGCGGCCCGTAGGAATGTTGTAGAAACATCAAACCAATACCGGCGTGTTTGTCTCCTCAAGACCTACAAATCACGCGCTGACACCCCTGACCTAAATCCAGCAGGAAGTGAGCTATTTGCCCTTTCAAAGTAAGATTTCGCCTCAAAACTGCTCTTCCTAAAAAATCCACTCCTCCTACACCGTTTATCGTATCGGCTTCAAACTCGCACACATGACAGATCAGCTCGTGCTAATCAGATCTTCTGTATAACTTTTTCATTATTCGAATGGTTTGGATTTTATGGGCTCCTTAAGGTGACATGTCACAAAACGTCCTGACGATCTTCGAAAGCTGTCCCATAGGAAATGAATGGCAGCAGGGGGAGAAAGGGACCAATCTTAGGGCTTTGTCTAGCCTTTACAGTGTCTCCATACTTTGTGCTACAGACTCCATTCCAGCACTCAAATGTTGCCAAAGGTCTCATCTATTCACTCATGTTTTCATCTTCTTCATATCTTTTACCGTTTTTAATCTGTGCCTCTCAAAGTACCATGAGCAAAAGTGGAGAAATTGTCAGGTTATAATGGGTGTGTATTGCACGGAATGCTGTGAGCTAGAGTGGAGAGGGCTCTAAAAATCGTCTAAAACTTTTGTCTTTAACTTGCTGCCAAGGCCACAAATTTCACTGTACATACACAATTTATACCAAAAAACATAGGAAAATTTGTCCTGGTCACAAATATGTTGACATGGAATCTCTCACACGTACACATTTTTGCTGAGTGGCTCCAAAGCGAAGGGAGCGCAGATTTTTTTCTCATTCACTCCCATGTAAACTGAGAGGCTAAATTTCTGGAAAACAGCTAAGGTGCAACACATTTTAAACTCGCTCGTGTGACCACATTTTTGACTCTAGAGATATAAAACATGAAACGTGCGTTCACGAGAAGTGGCTCTCTCTCTCACCATCACTTTATTTTCATTCGGTTTGGGAATTAGAAGAACTTGTTCGAGGAGTTCAAACCCATATTAAACAGCCTTTCCTGATCTGCTGTCTCATGAGCTCTCTGTTACCCCTTTTCCACCAAAGCAGTTCCAGTGCTGGTTCGGGGCCAGTGTTTAATTTGGAACTGGTTTTCCTGTTTCGACCGACAAAAGAACTGGCTCTGGGCCAGAAAAACTGGTTCCAGAGTGGCACCAGTTCTTTGCTGGACTAGAAGAAAGAACCAATACGTCACGGGGAAGGGGGCGGGGTTATTGAGCCACTCAGCCGCTGCAATGAATGCTGGAGGCGATGGTGGACGAAAGCGTAACGCTGCCGCAAACGGACCCCGGTAAGTTTGTTTTCGAACATTTTCGCCTTGCACATAGTTGTTTAGTTTTACCAGTTTCTTCAGATAACAGCTGTGTCCCAATTTAGGCCCGCGTCCCTTGGAGGATGCGGCACTAAATTGGGACACAGCTATTGTTTGTGATATCTGCTGGGGTTAATGTTAACTGATCAACAGGTTAGCCTTGCTAACATTAGCTAATGTTAGCAAGTTACTTAGCCATGGGCTCACCTACCAGCTCCACTTTCAGTTGGCTAAACATTGTATAATGTGCAGTCGACGAGTCACTGTTTAAAGCGCTGTTTTTCATGTGGTCTACAGAGTTATCTGCCGTCGAACAAGACGATGCTAACTACGAGCTAACGTCGCTACTCCACTGCAGCTCGCCAACACCATCCAGCAGCTCAGGTCAAAGCAACGCAGCAAGGACCTGAATGATGCCCTACTGCAGAAGCTGGAGACTGACACCAGTGTGTTTCTTCATGGGAAGTTTTAGTTTTGCACATTCAATGCACACTTGTCACTTTTATCAATAGCATGTTGTTTGTATTTAAATAAATTCCCTTCTAAAGAGACATGTCTGCTTCTGTATGTTTTCACTTAATGATGTACAATTTAACTGTGTAATAAGTTCAAGTAAAGCTAGTAAAAACAAGTCAAGACCTCAACAGGTTACCCATTTATGAAGATGCTTTTCATAGATGTCTTCAGTCACTGTGTTTATAAAAAAATGAGAACATGACAGTCATAATCATTTATATGAATTTATTGAACTGAAGGATGAAACAATATTGGCGACATGAAGTAGTCCAGCAAACACAGGTAAAAGTAGTCGGGTAGGCAGCAACAAAACAGCATAAACAATGGAGAGTAGCAGCCAAAACATGTGCAGCATACACAACCAGAACTAAATATAACAAACATTTGAATGGCAGGTTTTTAGGAGGCACCTCCACCGTCCTTTCAATCTCCCAAAAGCCATTTCCACAACCAACTGTGCACTGCTTAATCTGTAGTCATAGGTGTGTTGTTCAGGGGTCAATCTGCCAGTGTCCGCAAAGTGCTTCATGAGCCAGCTCTGCATGGGGTAGGACAAAAACGTATAGGTAAATAAGCATGTTGAGTGGAGAGTGATCAATACTAAAATCAATAGCTAAGCATCCTCTTTTGTCCAGCTGAAACTACAATAAGCCCTCAGTTGTCTAAATAAGTACACAACACATAACTTTACACATTTGCATTGTGAATTAGCTGTGCTCTGCTAACATTAGCTTACAACAAAGGCTAACATAACAATCTCACGTTCAGTGTTAGTAAGAGACAAACTGTGTTAGGTTATTACCTGTCTTCTGGAACGTAATTGCCGTCCATACAAATCTTGTCGAGCAGCACAAATATGATGTATCTGCCGTGTTTGGATGCCGATGAGGCCTCGTAGTGTTGTTGTTGTTGTTGTTCAACGTAACTGACGTATACAGTGACGCAATGACGTGGCACCCTAATCACCTCGAACCGTGGAAAAGCAAATTGGTTCTCAGCTGGTTCGCAAGTTGAACCAACTGAGAACCAGCACCAGCACTGGCCCCGAACCAGCACTGGAACTGCTTTGGTGGAAAGGGGGTATGTGTGCCCCTCGGGTGCAGGCAAGTCATTAATCACCATGACAACGGCTGCACACACAGACATGCACACACAGCTCTCTGTGTCTGTGTCTCACAATCTTTAAAGGACAGATTACAGCAGCAGAATCTTCATTTGAAACAGCAAATACACATTATTAACCCCTAAAGTGCCAAAATGGGCTCTTTAGCATCACCTAGGTGCACTAAAATGGCCACTGCGGCCCATAGGAATGTCATAGAAAGATCAAACCAAAACTGGCGTGTTTGACCTACAAATCATGCGCCATGACTTAAATCCAACAGAAAGTGGGCTATTTGCCCTTTCAAAGTAAGATTTCGCCTCAAACGTGCTCTTAAAAAAAAACATCTCCTCTTACACTGTTAATTGTATCGGCTTTAAATACGCACACATGCCACCTCAACTGCTGCTAAACAGTTCTTCTGTATAACTTTATCTGTCTCACCATCACATTATTTTGATGATTGGACCAACAGTTTGGGAATGGGAAGAACTTGTTCGAGGAGTTAAATCTCCACTAAAAGAGATCTCTTCTCTGTGTTCTGTCTGTGTCTCTCTGCTCTTCTGCCAGGTGCACTTACTTAATTACCATGGCAACTGCTGTCACACACAAACTCACAGAAACATGATGTCTGTGCGCATGGACGTCGGAACTAGGGGTACGCACCCCCGCACCCCAGCCTCCCTACCCACTGCATTACGCTTTAAAAAAAATAAAGAATCTGAATTTAAACTCAATTTGTCTGACTTACATTTATCTCTTTCATATCATTAATGCATAGATCTATGCTTTTGATGTGATATGCAACCTGCCTGACTACATACAGTAGCCTTGGCATCCAGGATGTTGTGTCCATCCTCGGAGGTGGAGAAGCTCATTAAGCTCTGTCTGGCCCTGCCCTGCATCCGAGCGCTCTTTCTCAGCCTTGCGCAGGCTGAAAACCTGGCTGCCCAACACCATGACGCAGGAGAGACTAACACATTTGGCCATTATGAACGCTCACAGTGACCTTATGGATGAGAGCGATGTCTCGACCCTGCTTAAAATCTTCATCAGTAGGTCAACTGAGAGAAGGTCCACTTTTGGAAATGCATGAAAGCTCTGAGGGCCGAACTGACAAAGAATGAACTGCGGCCACTGATAGCACCTTGAATTGCACTTCACATGCACCCGCAGTTTGCTCCGTCTTAACGTCCTATTCACAAAGGATATTGCGCTAATGATATACCAGCGCAAACACGCCCACAAAGTTTGGCAGCTGAGTGCAGTTTGCCCCTGATTTGCCCCTGATTGCAATAAGCCACACATGGCAAAGTTATTTTTTTCACTTAACTGCGTGTGGCTATTAGCGCTGGTATTAATTAGACTTTGTTTGGCAGAGTAGCCTACTGAATACTGTATACCCTCATGTAGTGATGTCTGCTGGTGAGTCAGTCTAACAGTGTCGGATGGGTTGAGGCTGTGGATTTGACCAAGTTTGACCACTTTATCACTATTCCCTCTCACTTGTAGCTGTTTTTTCGTTATCTTTTGAATTTAATATGAATTATGGAACCGTTTTTGTTCACGTTTGTTTCCCCCGTTTCGTAAAATAAATTATTGAAAGTTGCTTTTGAAGTGCGTGACAGAAGTGCGTTTTGAGAACGACCGCAGACTGTCACCTGTTCAACGCATCAGTATCTTCGGATGCCATTAAAGAAATAATGATTATAATAATAATGTCAAAATATTATTTACAGACTGATTTAACAGACGATCACTGCTGCCACGATCACTGGAAAGTCTGGGCGAGAGGCTTCCACAGAGGAGCGCCCAGTTTGCACCAGCTTTCTAAAGACGTTACTTACTTCACTCAAACTGTGTGTGGCTATTAGCACTGGTGTTAGTGAATTAGACGTTGTTTATCAATGAGGCTCATTTGCATAAATATATATTATATTTTTGCGCCAAATATATGCATATTACCTCATTTAAATGCATGCAAATAACACCGGAGCACCGAGATGCAATCTGCTTGGCAGCGCAGTTAGTGGAGCATTTCACCCTCTGCGCGTGCTTTGTGAATTAGACGGTATCTGTTTGCTCCATTTTTACTGCTCCATTTAGCGGCTGCAAAAGCCATGCAATCCTTTTGTGAATTCGGCCCTGAGTCAGGAGCGCAGACTTTTCTTTTTTGCATTCAAGGTTACAAATAATGTTATGTTCCTTAAATGGCTTGATTTAGTTATCAAAGATTCATTTTCTTAACAATAAAGATGCCGTGTTCATCCATTCTAGTTCTCTTATAAAATAACTTCAAATCAAGTCCTTAATCATTGATAAGTGTGCGTGCTTCCCCCGCCCCTCCCAACAAAAATCCCGTCCCCCCTCTCAGAAAATAGTTCCGACGTCCATGTCTGTGCGTGTCTACATCTTACATCAATCAATCAATTCAATCAATTTTATTTATAAAGCCCAATATCACAAATCACAATTTGCCTCACAGGGCTTTACAGCATACGACGTCCCTCTGTCCTTATGACCCTCGCAGCGGATAAGGAAAAACTCCCCAAAAAAACCCCTTTAACGGGGAAAAAAAACGGTAGAAACCTCAGGAAAAGCAACTGAGGAGGGATCCCTCTTCCAGGACGGACAGACGTGCAATAGATGTCGTACAGAACAGATCAGCATAATAAATTAACAGTAATCCGCATGACACAATGAGAGAGACAGAGAGAGAGACAGAGAGAGATGCAGGTAATGACAGTAGCTTACAACAACATTATTGAAAGTAATAATATTATAGTTATAGTTCTGGCTACTGTGGTACAATATGTTGAAAGTATGTATTAATATCTGGCAGTATACATGTGTGACAATAGTCATATGTGTATAATAACAGTAGAAGTATGACTAATAACTAATGATGGCAGCAGCAGCAGGAGGCATCTGGCAGGACCACGGCAGCAGCACAACCACACACGTCACGCTGTCCAGGCACCGCTGCAATATGAGTTAATCTGAGAGACAGTGGAGCACAAAGGCTCCGGAGAAGAAGCCGAGTTAGTGACATCCAGAATGGCCGAGTTAGCAAGATGCAGTAATAGAATACGAGAGAGAGAGAGAGAAGGAGAGAAGGTGCCTGGTGTATTATAGGGGGGTCCTCCGGCAGACTAGGCCTAAGTCAGCCTAACTAGGGGCTGGTACAGGGCAAGCCTGAGCCAGCCCTAACTTTAAGCTTTATCAAAGAGGAGAGTCTTAAGTCTAGTCTTAAATGTGGAGACGGTGTCTGCCTCCCGGACCATAACAGGAAGACGATTCCACAGGAGAGGAGCCTGATAGCTGAAGGCTCTGGCTCCTGATCTACTTTTGGAGACTTTAGGGACCATGAGTAACCCTGCATTCTCAGAGCGCAGTGTTCTGGTGGGATAATGTGGCACTATGAGCTCACTAAGATATGATGGAGCTTGACCATTTAGAGCTGTATAAGTTAACAGTAGGATTTTAAATTCAATTCTGGATTTTACAGGGAGCCAGTGCAGAGAAGCTAAAACAGGAGAAATATGATCTCGTTTCTTAGTTCCTGTTAGTACACGTGCTGCTGCATTCTGAATTAGCTGGAGAGTTTTTAAGGACTTACTAGAGCTACCTGATAATAGAGAGTTACAGTAATCCAGCCTAGAGGTAACAAAAGCGTGGACCAATTCTGACCCGAAAAGATAGGCCTAATTTTCGCAATATTACGCAGATGAAAAAATGCAGTCCGTGAGGTTTGTTTTAAATGAGAATTAAAAGACAAATCTTGATCAAATATTACTCCGAGGTTTCTTACGGTAGTGGTAGAGGCCAGAGCAATGCCATCTAGAGAAACTATGTCATCAGATAAAGAGTCTCTGAGTTGTTTGGGGCCAAGAACAATAACTTCAGTTTTGTCTGAATTTAACATCAGGAAATTGGTGCTCATCCAAGTTTTTATGTCTTTAAGGCAGTTATGGAGTTTAGTTAATTGATTACTTTCTTCTGGCTTCATCGATAAATACAACTGAGTATCATCCGCATAACAATGGAAATTTATAGAGTGATTTCTAATGATGTTACCTAAAGGAAGCATATATAGAGTAAATAGGATTGGTCCGAGCACAGAACCTTGTGGAACTCCAAAACAAACTTTGGTACGTAAGGATGATTCATTATGAACGTCAACAAACTGAAAATGATCAGATAAATAAGATTTAAACCAGCTTAGTGCAGAACCTTTTAGGCCAATTAAGTGATCCAGTCTCTGCAGTAGAATTTGATGGTCAATTGTGTCAAACGCCGCACTAAGATCTAATAAAACAAGTACAGAGACAAGTCCTTTGTCTGAAACAAGTCCTTTGTCTGAAAAGGACATGCACACCTGACAGGGGCAGAATCTCCATTTTAACCCTTCAGGTGCCAGAGTTTATTGAGGAAAATATTCCATTTTCATTTCAACATTTCAAAAGGCTGTGGCTTGAAAGTGGTGAGAGATAAAGGCATACTGTAAATGAGAAAACTATTCATCATGACCCAAAGTTTGTGATAGGAGTAAATTAACTCATCTAATTTGCATATTGTGGCGTCATTAGGTGGCAGCCATATTGGATTTCATAAATCTCAGTAAAACAACATTTTGAACATATTTACACAATAGATTTATTTTGTTTTGTGTTGTTTTTGTCATCTCATCCTCAAAATAAAGGAAGAGGAATCTGATGGGAGTGAATTCACACATCTAATTTCCATATTGTGACATCACTTCTACATACCTACAGCTACAGAAAGCATTTGAACATCAAACCGTTCAGCTCTGTAAGGATTTTCAGATGTTTGTGGCAATATGTTTCATATTTCTAAATAATTCACAATGACGACATAAGCTGGAGGCCGAAACGGGCGCGAGTGCGAGGTCCCACCCAACGCTGCTTGCAGCTTTAATTATTATTAGGGCGAGGACCCTCTTGTTCTTGTAAGGTTTATTATTATTATCATTATCATGATTATTATTATTATTATTTCTTTCTTTCTTTCATCTGCCGCCAGTTTAAACTGGAATTTGACCCCCTAAACATGCTCCAAAACTCACCAAAATTGGCACGCATGTCAGGACTGGCGAAAAATTTTAGGAAATGAAAAAATTAATCCGAAAAGTGCCAAAATGGCCTCTCTAGCGCCACCTAGCAGTCTAGGCACACTAAAATGGCTGCTGTGGCTTGTACGAATGAAAGAAAGATCAAACCAAAACTGTCTTGTTCATCTCATTAAGACTTACAAATCACGCGCTCACAACCATGACCTAAACCCAACAGGAAGTGAGCTATTTCCCTTTCAAAGTAAGATTTCGCCTCAAAAATGCTCTTTTTAAGAAATTCCTTAAAAAATCAACTCATCCTACACCGTTTATCAAATCAGCTTCAAACTCACACACATTACCGATCAATGTGTCCTTATCAAATATTCTGTATAACTTTTTCATTATTCGAATGGTTTGGATTTAATGGCATCTTCCAGGTGATGTCTTACAAAACCTCCTGACGATTTTTTGTGCCACCTTGACACACTAAAATGCCCGGTGTGACCGGTAGGAATCCCGTAGAAAAACCAACACTGGCTCGTTCGTCTCATCAAGACCTACAAATCTCGCACTGCAACCCTTGACCTAAGTCCAACAGGAAGTGCGGTATTACCCTTTCAATGTAATGCTGTGTTCCCACCAAACGCGAATTCGCAAATTTGTGCTTCAAGATTATATACAAAGTCAATGCAAAGACGCGATTAGACGCGAATTTGCGCCGGGCGGCGCAATGGACGCGTCTAGCGCGACGCGATGGACGCGATAGAGGCGTCTAACGTGGCACAATGGACGCGATAGAGGCGTCTAGCATGGCGCAATGGATGCGATAGATGCGAAATTCACGTCCAACGCCTCATCACTTGAGTTGAAAATATTGAACTTTTGAAGCGAATTCGCGTGATGCTGTGCTGCGAAAGCCAATCAGCGTTGAAATTCTCCCGACGTCACTGGCGTGTGTCAACAATGTCCAGTTGTTGACACAACAATAAACTGCTACTCACTGGAGACAGATGGACAGACGCTCTACAGCTGAAATGGAGCGCCTGTAGTTGGTGTCCTGCCGGGAGATCCTGGCGCCAACCCTCGCCAACAGGTCCTCAAACTGGGCCCCAGTCAGCCTGAAGTACCGCTGAAAGCGGCTATCATCCAGACGGAGTTCCTGGAGGAGGTGGTGAAACTTGCCGAGCTGGTTGCGCTTCTGCAGGATAGGGTGAACCCAAAAACAACGGTGTTTGGCCCTCCGATGCATCTGGGACTTCCAGAGCAGGTACTATTTCAGCCATGGTCGTCAGTGGCTACCCGGAGCTATATGATACTACGTGTCTACTCTACAGAGACCGCAACAAAAAGGAGCAGGCTTGGGTGAAAGATGCCGAGGAGACTGGTCTACTTCGTAAGTTCTGTAAATATGTGTCTTTAATTTTTTTTGCAGAATGGTTGTACTATGAACGTTAGCACTAGCTTAGCTCCAGTTAGCACAGCCGGCTTCCCTGCTACTCACGCGAATGACGTGAAAATGCGAATTAACAAAATGGTTTGGATTTGAGAGGTGTTCTAAGGTGCAGGACACAAATCCTCATGATGATCTCTGTAAGAAAAGAAGCTTTATGTTTCTGCATTCAGAACAAGTTTATCTATCTGGTGATGCTTTCAGATTGAAGATCGGACCCACGGTTTGGGAACTGGAAGGACTAGTTCAAGAAACTTTCAACCCATTTTGCTGTCTCTGTCAGCTGCAGCTCTCATTAATTAGCATAACAAAAGCTTCACTCTGGCAGCCTGTGTGTCAGAGTGAAGTGTGTGTGTGTGTGTGTGTGTGTGTGTGTGTGTGTGTGTGTGTGTGTGTGTGTATGTGTGTGGTCACACACACATGACAGTATAACATTTACCAAACTGTCCAGCTCATGGTGCTCATTCCTAAAACTTTGAAAGAAATGCCTGATACCAAAAACCTGTAAATACAAGATGTCCTGGTGAAACTCTTTTACCTCATTAAGAATTGGAATACATGTAGTCCTGCTCAGTTTCTCCACTGACATTAACTAGTATATATTTGTGTCTGCTTGCTGCACTTAAATCCTCACAGCAGCAGGACGTGTTGTTTGATCATCACACATGTCAAAGTTTCATTAGGTCACATGGCTTATGTCTACAACTTTCAAAATATAAGCTCACACCACCTTTATAAGAACCCTGTACTTTTTAACCCTGCGGGGCCACTTATAAAAAAATCACACCTGTCCCCTTCGGGATGGTGTGAACAACCATACAAATATTAAATATTAATATATTTCTCTACATTTTTTTTACTTAAATCTTTTAATCAACTTCTACTCAGATTATGCATATCAAATATTCATTCCTTTTGAGGATTTTCACAATTTATTTGCCATTTTATTTACATGAAGTCACTGTTACTTTAATGAAAAAAAACATGAATTAAAATTACCTATATAATAAATGTTGGATGGATTTTTTTATTTTATTTATCACAGTCTGTGATATGTGAATGATAAATAACAACACCAATTTTGATGCATTATCATTTTTTGGGGCAGTTTCAATTTTTCAATAAAAACAGACACTTTTCCCCTTCAGGACTTTTTTTGTCTTTGTTGAAAAACAACCATAAAAATAATATATTTTTCTATTTTTAACTCCTACTCAGAGTATACATACCAAATATTCATTGTGGGTGTATGTATGAGAGAGAAAGACAGGGAGAGAGAGAGAGAGAGAGAGAGAGAGAGAGAGAGAGAGAGACATGGAGAAAAAAATAATGTAACCTTAAAGCAACCTGCAACTCATAATTTGCAATTTTTAGTGACACAATTACACACACACACACACAAACACACACACACACACACACACACACACACTCCACTCCCTGTCCCCCCTCTCTCCTCTCTCTCCCTTCTTTCCCTCTCTGCATGTCACTAACTCAGCCGTACTGCATGTCAGTAACTCGGCCTCTTCTCCAGAGCCTTTGTGCTTCACTGTCTTGCAGGTTAATTTCTATCACAGCGGTGCCTGGAAAGTGTGACGTGTGAGGTTGTGCTGCTGCTGTGGTGTCAAATGCCTCCTGCTGATTCTGTTATCATTAGTCATTAGTCAACTAATCTTGAAGTGCCTGTGCTGTCACCTAAATACATGCAGTCTGTCTGACTGTGTGTGTGTTTGTGTGTGTGTCATACTTCTACTGTTATTATACACATATGATTATTGTGACAGATGTATACTATCAGATATTAATTCAACATACTGTACCACAATAGCCAGAATTATAGTTATAATATTATTACTTTCATTAATGTTGTTGTAAGCTACTGTCATTATCATCTGTCCTGCATCTCTCTCTGTCTCCTCTTCTGTCTCATGGGGTCCTGAGGACAGAGGGATGTTGTATGCTGTAAAGCCCTGTGAGGCAAATTGTGATTTGTGATATTGATTGATTGATTGATTGATTGACTGATTGATTGATTGATGTCCTTGTCAGTAATTTGGTTTTCAGAAGCCATCAAAGTTCTACTCCCAAGTCATGGGTTTATTGCCAAAAATGACCTTGCGTTATAGTGACATACCTTGTTTTATCAACATTTTGCCTCTCACGAATAATTCAAAATCTCTACGTGAGCTGGAAGCCGAAAAAGCGTGAAGCCGAGGTCCCGACAACGCTGCTAGCAGCTTTAATTAGGGCCTGAGCGATGACGAAGTCGTCCATGAGGACCCTATTGTAATTGCGCTGTTTATTATTATTATTATTATTATTATTATTATTAGGGCCCGAGCGACGACAAAGTCGTCAGTAGGACCCTATTGTAATCGCGCTGTTTATTATTAGGGCCCGAGCGACGACGAAGTTGTCCGTAGAACCCTATTGTAATCGCGCTGTTTATTATTATTATTAGGGCCCGAGCAACGACGAAGTCGTCCGTTCGGACCCTATTGTAATCGCGCTGTTTATTATTATTATTAGGGCCCGAGCGACGACGAAGTCGTCCGTGGACCCTATTGAAATTGAGCTGTTTATTAGGGCCCGAGCGACGCCAAAGTTGTCCGTGGGACCCTATTGTAATCACGCTGTTTATTATTATTATTATTATTATTATTCCAACATTTCGTGTCCCAATTTTGCCCCTTTCCCAAATTTCAAAATGCTTATAACTTTCCACATTCGTCTGGCTGGATCCGAAATTCGATATTTTTGGGTGGTTGCACATGGTCACCAGTAGGTGGCGCTATAATCAAGGAAAGTGCGTTTTGGGTCATAACTCCCATATACTTTGTGGCACCTTCAAAAACCTTATATCTACATGTTCAGTGAATTGTGCTGAATCTCGTGATATAGGCCACGCCCATTTCCACCTACCGTTTTTTTTCACTAGGCAATTTCACCGATTTGCATGAAACTTTGCACACAGCATCTGTGGACTCTTCTGACAAAAATTTATTAAAAGAATTTTGATATTCCAAAGAATACTCAAGTTATTAAATAGCAGCTTCCTGCGGATTTGGTACAAAACAGGAAGTATTGCATATCTCCACATTGGTGTGTCCAAATGACATGAAACTCACTTTACTACTTCCCCATGAGCCCCTGAGGCTCTGTGCAAAATATCAGGCGATGACCACCAGGTGGCGCTCTTTAAATTGAAGTATTTTATATCTCAACATCGGTTGGGCAGATTAACACGAAACGTGGTATAATTATTGTCAATGCCTCCTGAGGATATCTGACGACGGACTTACCGATCCGCCACTAGGTGGCACTCTGGTGGCCGTCTAATTTAATATTTGGCACTGTGCCAACACCATAACACTCATGGAAATAAAATTGATAGGGGTGGTATAGACTGGCCCCTGTAACTCACACACCAAAAATGACCAGCAGGTGGCGCTACTTTCAATGCAAAAGCGTTTTTGGCTAATAACTCCCACATAATATGTCGCACATTGTTAAACCTTCTATTTACGTGTTCTCTGCATTTAGCTGAATTGTGTGGTGTAAGCCATGCCCACTTTCGCACTAACTTTCCATTCGCTAAATCGCAACAAATGAAAAACGTACTTTTTCGAACTCCTACTAGGCAATTTGACCGATTTGCACCAAACTTTGCATGTAGCATTTGTGGACCCTCCTGACAAAAAGTTATCAAAAGAATTTTGATCGTCCAAAAAACAGCCAAAATATAAAACAACAAATTCCTGTACATTGTTTTCAAAACAGACAGTCTTTCATATCTTGACCAAATACAGTCGGATTACCACAACACTTTTGCTGATAGTGTTCCATGGCCGGATGAGGGTTTGTGCAAAATTCGGTGCAAATCGGCCAATAGGTGGCGCTCTGGTGGCAGTCTAATTAGTGTGAATGGAAGTAAATTGGAAAATCTTCAAATCCTCTTCAAAACTCATCGACTTTCAACCTCTTCTTGTCCATCAAACTTTGAGGTAGAGACACCATGTCAACTTTTAAAGAGTCAGAAGACCTTGAACTATCGGGCATGTATTCAGCTTCTACTTTTTGGAAAAATACATATGTGGGTTGGGTGCCTACCTGTATACAGGAAATGAAAGTAAGAGATAACGTTTATTTTTTTATTTATTACAGCTGACAAGACTTCTAGGTGCACGCCCCCTGACGGCAGCATGCCCTGACGCACGTGGACTGCGAGGGCCCGTTCATCGCTGCTTGCAGCTTTAATTATTATTATTATTCTTTACCGGACTTGGTGCCCCAATTTTGCCCCTTTCCCAAATTTCAAAATGCTTCTAGCTTTCCACATTCATCCGGCCGCATCCGAAATTCAATATTTTTGGGTGGTTGCACATGGTCGACATGAAATATCGAAATAGCGCCCCCTACAAATTTTCAAAAAACCCTCCCCTTTGGGGTTAGTTTGTGGTAAGCAAACGAAATTTGGTACGCACATGTATCATACGGAGACGCACAAAAAAGTCTCTTGACGTCATGGTAAAATCCCAACAGGAAGTTGGCCATTTTGTTTTGAATTTTTTCGTTACGGCGATTTCCACAACTTAAATTTGAA